>NC_090760.1:27714730-28024730 GCF_036898095.1 Palaemon carinicauda
CTTGCATGGTGTATCGGCTCCTCCATGTTGACCAGTTTTTCCGACTTTTTACCAAAGTCTATGGGTTTCATCAATCACATTATTTATAATTCTGTACATATTGCTTTTGTTATAATTCTTATTAATCTAGTTTTTAAGTATGATGTCTTTGTTATTTCTATTAATTCTTATGCTGTCAGGAGACAGCAAAATCCAGGACCAGTACGTCTTAGATTTCGTCAATGTTATCTTCTGTATTGCAATATTCGTGGTCTTCATGCAAATATCCAAGACCTTACAGTTGTGTCCAGGCAGTATGATATTCTTTTGTGCTCAGAAACTTTGGTTTCTAATATGAGGTACTCATCTGAGCTCCTTATAACTGGTTTTAAGAAGCCAATAATGTTGAAACGTGATGCCATCCCTAGGGCCAGGGGAATGGCGGTGTATTTTAGGACTGAGTACCCTGCTTCTCATAAGTCCTGCTATCAATGTAGATGTCATGAGATTCAGGTAATAAATGTTTGTGGCAGGCATAACTTTTATTTGTGTTCGATCTACCGGAATCCAGACATGGATGATTCTATCTTCGATTGTACTCTTACCATTATGGCTAAGATACAAGATGATAGAAAGGCTTCTTTTGTCTTTGTTGGTGATTTTAATGTTCACCATAGGGAGCGGTTAAGTTCTATCTCTCCTACCGATCGCCATGGCTTAAGAGCTTTAGACTTTGCCTCTGAATCAGGCTGTGAGCAAATCATAAATGAAGCTACTCACAGGTCTGGTAATTGCTTGGACCTCGTATACACTGACTCCCCTGGCGTTATAACTAGTAAGGTTGGTTCTCCAGTCGGGACATCTGATCATGCCTTGATTTCATTAGTAGTGAAGACTGAGAAGCCTGTCCCTCATATATCATACTCTTGTAAAATTTATATGAAATCCCAAGCAAACTGGAATGGGATTTTGCATGATCTTTTAAGCTTGAATTGGTCACAATTATATAGTAGTGTAGATCCTGTTGTCCCTTTGAATGAGAATCTAGTCAACATAATTGATAGGCATATCCCTTCTCTAAGGTACCGAGTGAAGGACAAACCGTGGTTCAATGATGATTGTAGACGTGCTTATTTGGAGAAGCAGGAGGCCTATCATCTTTGGAAGAGTAACAGATCAGATTTGACCTGGAACAACTATACTCAGCATCAAGGTTTTGCTCAGAGAGTTTATGCCTCAACTGAAAAGGGGTACAATTTAATCATAAAAGAAACCCGTTCTGGTACAACTCAGGAAAATAAATGGTCTACCCTTAAATCTGCACTCTTTGGTGTAGATGCAACAGTTCTTCCTTTACTTAAACCAGATGGCTCAGTCACTCACTGTCCAAAGGAAAAGGCAACCCTTTTGGCTGATGTTTTTGACAGTAAACAGAGTAATGAAAAACTTGAACTTCCTCATTCCTGTTTTCCTGAGGCTAAACTAACTAGTTTAGCTTTTCGATTTCATGAGATTAAAGCTCTGTTGATGGATCTTGATGCTTATGGAGGAGTAGACGCAAATGGTATTTTTCCTTTGTTTTTTATAAATACAGCAGACTTCTTGGCTCCAAAGTTATCTGTTATTTTGTGCAAGTTAGCAAGAAGAGGAGCTTTTAGCACTTGTTGGAGAATTGGTAATGTTACTCTTCTATGTAAATGTGTTTGTGGTAGCTCAAGCCCCACTGATTACCGCCCAATTTCCATAACTCCCATATTATCTAAAGTTTTTGAACGTCTTCTGGCAAAACGTCTTAATAGGTTTGCTGAAGGTAATCATCTATTCCCTAGTTTGAAATTTGGTTTTCATAAAGGCCTTGGAGCATGTGATGCCCTTCTTACAATCTCCAATGCTGTACAGAAATCCCTTGATTGTGGTCAGGAAGTTCGTATGATTGGCCTTGATTTTAGTGCTGCCTTTGACCGTGTTAATCATGAGGCCCTTATTTTCAAACTCAAACAGTTGGGAGTGGGTGGGTCGTTTCTTAGCATTATTACTGATCTTTTAAGTAATAGATCTCAAAGAGTTGTTGTTGATGGGCACCATAGTGAGTATAGGAATGTGATATCCGGTGTTCTACAGGGTAGTGTTCTTGGCCCATTACTTTTCATACTATATACACATGACATGTGGTTTGGCCTAGAAAACAAGCTTGTTGCATATGCAGATGATGCTACTCTCTTTGCATCAATTCCATCCCATGAATGTAGATCTGGGGTTGGTGAATCCCTTGATAGAGATTTAGCTAAAATTAGTGCATGGTGCAAATTATGGGGTATGAAGTTGAATCTAAACAAAACTCAAAATATGATTCTAAGTAGGTCAAGGATGGTGGCTCCTCAACATCCGGATCTCAGCATTGATAATGTTTCTTTAAATTTGTATGACTTTTTAAAAAATCTTAGGTGTGATTCTCGAAAGCAAATTACTTTTGAGAAACACATTAGGTCTGTGTCTTCTTCAATTGCACAAAAAATTGGCTTATTGAGAAATTCTTACAAGATTTTCCTTGATCAATCTATTCTGAAGAAGTGTTTTAATTCTTTCATTCTACCTTGTTTTGAGTACTGTTCTCCTGTCTTGTATTCCGCTGCTGATTCTCATCTTAATTTGTTGGACAGAAACTTATGATCTATTAAATTTCTTATTCCTGATCGAGATAATAATCTTTGGCACCATTGTTCAATTTGTTTATTATGCATGTTGCATATGATTTTTCATAACTCTGACCATCCTTTACATTCAGATCTCCCTGGACAATTCTAGCCTATTCGTAATACAAGGCATGGAGTTAATTCTAATAGCCAGGCCTTCTCCATCATGAGGCTCAATACTACACAGTACTCTAGAAGTTTTATTCCAGCTGTTACCAAGTTGTGGAATGATCTTCCTAATCGGGTAGTTGAACCAGTAGAACTTCAAAAGTTCAAAGTTGGAGCAAATGTTTTTATGTTGACCAAGCTGACATGAATCTCTTCACAGTTTATTTATGACATGTCTGTTTTTGACGCTGTTAATAGTTTATATTGACATATCTGTTTTGACGTTGTTACTGTTTTTAGAATGATTTATTGTTGATTTAATCTCATCATTAATTTATTTCCTTATTTCCTTTCCTCACTGGGCTATTATTCCCTATTGGAGCCCTTGGGCTTATAGCATCTTGCTTTTCCAACAGGTTGTAGCTTGGATAGTAATAATAATAATAATAATAATAATATCCTTCTGGCAGAGTATGGAGTGAAGCATCTGGGAAGTATACTTTCATTGCCGTGATAGTGGTGAATGCAAATTTCTTTTCCAACGTATGATACTTTCTTAACATTCTCATGCAGGTAAACCAATCAAACAACCAACAAAAACCAAAAAAGAAAACACCACCCTTGCATATGAACCCTTCTAACACTGACTTCCCATCCCCTGGATATGCTGACTCGCCCCCGGAATTGTTGATGACCTGTGCTAATTTGATCAGGGAAAAAGTCAGTTTATCACATCAGAACTGGAATGGACTACTCCACTGATATTCCAAAATCTAGTAATTTGGGTATCACAAGAAAACTATGAATCCTTCATGTTACCCAAATTCTAATGGAGACAAACTATGATAATCTATATAAAGCATTATAGTGCTATGGATGTATACAAGAAATAAGGATGAAACTGGATATCTTACAGTAGTTATGACGGAGCATTTAAAGCAATAAGTAACATGAATAATATTAAAATTAATAACCGAATGTCATGGCTGCTCTCGGCGATAAGGTACTAAAGGATTTGGATGTATATAAGCCTGGCGACTGGTTGGAAAAAGATGCTGATTTAGTTATGCCTTCCCAAAGAAAGCCAAAACCACCCATTTGGCTTGTAGCTGAATCAAAGGGAGTTACAGGGAATTATTTTAAAATATGCAAATTAATTTAGAAAAAAAGTTTTTCGTTTTGGAAAAAATAGTTGCCTTTATTCATGCCAAATCGAGCACACGACCTGTAAAACTGTCCAACCTAAAAACAACTAAAAATTATATTATGTTAGATGTCAAACCCCACCTAAATTTTAGCTACAGAAGGGGAGTAGTTTTTAACAAAGATATATATGAATTTACAGAGGAGGAGATACTGGCCATGTGTCCACTAAATGTATGGAAAGTGCACAGAGTCCCAGGTACATCAATGATTATCCTTACTTTTCAGGATGCTGATGTACCTTTCCATATTATTATTGAAAATTAAATGATTAAAGTACGACCATTCAAGTAGAGGCCACTGCATTGTTTTAATAGTTTTAAATTTGTACACCCGCCTAAAGTTTGCGAAAATTAAAAAATGTGTGGTATTTGCTCCAAATATTACCATGGAGAATGTGCATTTGAGGCCAGATACTTAAATTGCAACTCGAATCATAAATCCACCGACAAGAACTGCGAGCTGTATAAGTTGGAAGAAGCTGCCCTCAACAAATCTAATTTAGAACATACTGTATAAGTGTGGGACATGCCAATAGACTACTAAAATATAAATCAAATAGCTATGTTAAGACATTAAAATCAAACCCACCTAGTAATGCCAGTAATTCTAAAAAAAAAAAAAAATACCATCTGATAAAATGCTGAATGACGAGGTAAGCATGTTACCTCCTGAGGCTTTGCCATGGTGTATCAACACTGGGGCATTGCCCATCTCTGTACAACCTTCGTCCCCAATTACAAAAAATAGTACGATCCTCTCTCAGGCCATGTCATTGCCTGATTTAATGGAGGTTCCACTTAAAACCTACTTACCGGACGCACCTGTAGTGGGAAAAGTGCAAAAACCTAGAACCTCACCATCTATTAATTGTAAAAGAGAGAGACTTCCATCTCTCTTACCCTGCACCATTACAAACAAAGTTATGACATCAAATAAATTTGATGTTTTGTGTGCTGATGTTTCTGATGAACCAGAAGATAACTTGAATAAATAAAAAATTCAAGTTGAGGTCCACCATCCATCTCAACAACTAGATCAAAAGGACATAAAGAAAAAGAAAACCGTAAAATTCAACATATCAAGACCATCTCTAAAGAAACCTACAGGAAATAATGTTAGATTAAAATCTACCAATGGGAAGACCTCATCCAAGATGACTTCCAGAAATAATCCATAGTTTTCTCCTCCATTCTGCAATGGCATTGTCAGGGTTTAAGGGTCAAATATGAAGAACTTAAGCTCCTAATTAATGAGCATCCACCCATAATTGTATGTCTACAGGAAAGCAAGCTTGATGCTAACACTCCTTGTCCTCGAGGGTATGTTAACTATAGAACACCATATAATCAACAAGCAGGGAGTCCTGGCAGAAGTCTCATGTACATTTGTCGAGATGTTCCCTAAATATCTTTGTCTATTCGTACATTCCTGCAGGCAGGGGTTATACAGATTGATATAGGGAGGAAATATACATTATGCTCTCTGTATTTACCTCCAAATTATAACATTTTGTATGATAATTTAGTAGAGGTGATTCAACAACACTCTCTCTCAACTTTTTCTCTTACTGGGAGATATGAATGGTAGACATCCTTTATGGGGTGATGTTTTAGTAAGAACAAGGGGCAATAATATATCATCAATTGTGGAAAATGAGAATGTCACGCTCCTTAATACAGGAGAGCCCATACAAACTTTCATGTCCAAACAGGTATGTTGTCTTGCATTGACCTATCAATCACAAGCTCTAATTGCCTTCTCAACTTTGATTGGAGGACATTTGATGATTGACATACTAGTGATCATGCACCTATCATTATAAACACCAACAATGGTCCACCTTTAAAGAGAGTGCCACAATGGAATCTTGACAATGTGGACTGGGATATATTTGGTGAGCTAAGCAAAATTGAAGGGAATGCAAAAGTTTGAAAGTGTTGATTATGCCATAGACTTACTGAATGGAACCCTTCATACAGCAGGAGTTAATTCAATTACTAAAACAAAAGGGTTGTTCAAATGACAACCAGTCCCCTGGTGGTCTTCAGAACTAACTACCCTCCACAGAGCCACAACAAATTCTTTAACTCGATTGTGCAGATGCTGTACTGAGGAGAATTTAATTACATACAAGAAATGTAAAGACGAGTTCCATCACGCCATGAAAGAAGCTAGGCGCCAGTCTTGGGTATCTTTTGTTTCCTCTATTAACACTAGAACACCACCATCTTCTGTGTGGAGGTAAGTATTAAAGATGGGCTAATTCACCCCCAAACCACCACCAGTGTTGAAGATGAATGATCAGTATGTGACTAAAGCAACCGAAGTTAGCAATGCCCTGGCTGATAATTTTTCAAATGTACCATGTAAGTGTAAAGCAGCTCAGTCTAGGAGCACTGAAGAAAAGAAAATTCTAAATTTTACAACAGGAAGGGAAGTCATACAATTCTCCTTTTATTGAAAAAGATTTTCATTCTGCACTTGCTACATGTAATGATACAGCCCCTGGACCCGATGGAATTCCATATGCAATGATTAAATATATACCTGTTGATACCAAGCTATTTATTTTAAGCATTATTAGCAGAATATGGCATGATCATAGTTATCCAAGTGTTTGGGAACTAGCCATTATTTTAGCCTTTTTAAAACCTGGTAAGGATAAGTTCTTAGCAACAAACTACAGACTAATTTCATTGACATCTTGTTTATGTAGGTTCATGGAGAAGATCGTCAAAGCAAGACTGAAATAGTACCTGGAAAAGAAGGGTATTTTATCACCCATCCAGTGTGGATTTAGGAAAATGCACTCAACAACTGGTGTGTTAATACCACTTGAATCCTCTTATTTGTGAAAACTTTGCTTTCAAACAACACCATGTAACAGTCTTTTTTTACCTTGAAAAGGCATATGACACTGCATGTAGATATGGTATACTTAGAACCATTCATGATTTGGGATTACGAAGAGAGCTACCATTGCTCATTCAATTATTTATTTTGCATAAATTTTTTCAAGTGAGAAAAGGGGAAACCTATCTGAGAGGAAATGTAAGGAAGAAGGAGTTCCCCAGGGTAGCGTGTTAAGTGTAACCTTATTTGCACTAGCCATTAATGGGATACCCTCAGTAATTCCTCAAGATATTCTCTTAATACTATTTGTTGATGATCTCTCCCTATCATTTGCTGGAGCTAGAATGGCAATGGTTTCGAGAAAACTACAAGTCACAATTGATAAAATTATTCAGTGGGCTGACATGAATGGCTTTCTGTTTTTGACAAGCAAAAATAGTGTTGTCCTTTTTTGTGGTATTCAGGGAGTACATCCAGACCTGGATACAAACAACAAAGGTCAACGCAACTCGTGTGAGTGAAGATAGGTTTCTACGGATAATATTTGATTGTAGACTTACATGGGTTCCTCACTGGAAAGCCTTTAAAGTAAAATGTCTTAAGGCTTTGAATCTTTCAAGTTTTGTCTCATACATCATGGGGACAGATGGCAAAACTCTTTTAGTTATACAAGTCTTTAATTTTTTTCAAAAAATTAATTATAGATGTGAAATATACTCCTCAGCCACCCCAAGCTGACTAAAGATTTTAGATTCTATACACCATGCTGGTATCAGATTGTTCTCAGGAGCCTTTAGAACTTTGCCTATCCCAAGCCTCTTGTTGACGCTGGAGAATTACCTTTAGACCTTTACCGAGTCTTCTATTGTTCGGTATTGGTTTAGGTTGCAAAGACTCCCTAACTCTTTGGCCTGTCAGACTGCAAACCTTGTAAGGCATCGTAGATATTTTGAGTTGCACCCAAAATCTCCTCAACCTTATGGTTTCTGGGTAAAAACATAAGTAGATAGTCTAGATGTAGGTAGAAATAAAGTGTTCCCATGTAGGATATCATCAACCCCTCCATGGAAACTACCGGAGATATCTTTTTGTAAATATTTTATTGGTATAAAAAAGATCATGACTGACTTAGAAGCCAGGTAGCTCTTTATGAAACATGTTGAAGAACATATAGATTCAACTTTCATATATACTGATGGCTTCAAATCCGATGCTGGCGTTGGACTTGGAGTATATAGTAGTCCTTTTAATTGTAGAGGTGCACTTCCTCTAATGTCCTCTATATTTACTGCCGAACTATATGGCATACTAACCACTACTGAGAAAATAGTGTTGAAAGACAAGGGCAATTTTACCATTTTTAGTGATGCAAGAAGTATCCAAACCAAGCTTTAGAAATTTTAGATTCCAATAACCTTTTAGTTTAAAGATCTTAGAGTGGCTTTTTATTATTGGACTGAGCGGTACATCAGTTCGATTTTGTTGGGTTCCAACACATGTAGGTGTGCCTGGAAATGAGAAGGCAGATTTACTGGCAAAGAATGCTACAGCTAAGTTTCTAACAAGAAGGTATCCCATTCTTTGTAATAATTTTACCCAGCATTAAGAATTTGGTTTATAATAATTGGCAACAACATTTAGATAGTTTGGTTCAAAATAAGACGAGAGAAATAATGAATGTTATATCTCCTTGGAGATATAACATGATGCCCCGAGAGTGGGAGACTACTCTTTGTCGTCTCCGCATTGGTCACACTAGGTTGACAAACGAGTTTCTGATAAATGGTCAACACCAACCGTATTGCGACGACGATTTGGTACTTTTAACAGTGAAGCACATGTTGACTGAATGCCCCAATTATAGCAACTTAAGAAATATATATCTGTTTGAGGCTCGAGGTGAGGATGGCAGGTTCATCCTTGACAAGATTCTTGGACATGATGTGTCCTACTATGGGAGCGGCATTTTTAGATTTATTTCAGAAGCAGGTCTTCTGAAAACTATTTAACTTTTATAATGACATCTTAACTTTTAAGGTTTTAAATTGAACATTCTTTTATTTTTATATTATAAATATTCTTTTATTTTTATGCGTAATAAATCATATCGGCATCAATGACCTTAGACTGTCAGGATGCCAAAAAATTTTAAATCAATCAATCAATCAATACGCTCTTCTGGCTAGGAAGAAACTACAGAGATCTCTATGGAACATGGCCAGGTGAGTTTTTGCCTAGATTAGGAAGAGATCAGATTTGGAAGTTTCTAATTAGCATCTCAAGATAAGATTTGAAGGATAAAGAGGCAGATAGTCTTTCTTTAGCTTCCAATTCTTCCCTTAATAGGGATTCAAGAATTCTAGGCAATTTCTCTTTTAACTGCTTGCCTCTGATGTCTTTATCTAGTTTTCCAACAGTAAAAGTATGTTGGACATCCTCCCAACTGTGTGAATCATTAGGAAAGGCTAGGGAGATAGGTTTGCACTCCTCTAGCACTGGCAGTAGTCTACTCTCCACTACTGCTTTCTTTACAGCCTCTAAGCTTTTAGAAGCGAAGGGAAAGGCAGTATCCTTGGGAGCAACAAAAGTGGCCTGCTTCCTGCCGAAAGCAGAAAGTTGGGTACTGTATTAGTGAATTCGGCCATCTTTAGCTCCTTCAACAAAAGACTTGCTGTGATCCAGGATGATCGTATCATCCCTAATGAATGCTTCCGAGTTGAGCCTTAGTAGCAGTAAGGATAAGTATCAATCAATAGGAAGAGTTCCAAGTCAGAGACTGGCTTAGAACCCAAACCCTCTCTTGATGTGGAGGTACCCTTCACTCAAGGCAATTTGCTCAGCATAATACCAAGAGCTCTTAACTGTCTATTCAGGTAGGCTTGAATCTGGGGGAGCCTTAAAAGTACAGTAGGTGCCTTTTGAAAAGCTTCTATTTTCGCAACTAGGGACGCTTGAGCATGTTCATGTTTGGTGGTTAGGTTTGCCATGAAAGCTTTCATGAACACCATAAATTCCATTTGACCTGGAAACAAAGGTTTATCTAGCGCAGGAACAGGGGTCAAAGTAGAAACTGTGGCCTGAGCTGCAGGGATGTGGGAATAAGCTGAAGAAGTACTGGGCACTATACTCGCCTAATGTACGTTGTGGAAAAATTTTGCGGTAGTAGGTTGGCCAGGGCACCAGCCGCCCGTTGAGATACTACCACTAGAGAGGTATTGGATCCTTTGACTCGCCAGACAGTAATGCATTGGATTCCTCTCTCTGGTCACGGCTTATTTTTTCTTTGCCTACACTTACACAGAATAGTTTGGCCTATTCTTTACATATTCTCGTCTTTCCTCATACATCTGACAACAATGAGATACTTAACACTTCTTCACCCAAGGGGTTAATTACTGTACTGCAATTTGTTCAGTGTACTTTCCTCTTGGTAAGGGTAGAAGAGACTCTTTAGCTGTGGTAAGCAGCTCTTCTAGGAGAAGGACACTCCAAAATTAAACCACTGTTCTCTAGTCTTGGGTAGTGCCATAGCCTCTGTACCATGGTCTTCCACTGTCTTGGGTTGGAGTTCTCTTGCTTGAGGGTACACTCAGGCACACTATTCTATCTTATTTTTTTTTCTTCCTCTTGTTTTTGTGAAATGGTGTGTTGGGCAGGCTTAATAGAAGGGCCATGGATGCCTGGTGGTTTATCAAGAGGTTGTCTTTTCCTTTTTCTGATTATTTTTCTTCTCAAAACCCTCCTTACTGTCCTCCCTTCAGTTGAAGTGGCTATCCTGGAGGGTATTTAGCCTTGCATGGTGTATCGGCTCCTCCATGTTGACCAGTTTTTCCGACTTTTTACTATAGTCTATGGGTATCATCAATCACTTTGTTTATAATTCTGTACGTATTGTTTTTGTTATAATTCTTGTTAATCTAGTTTTTAAGTATGCTGTCTCTTTTTTATTTCTATTAATTCTTATGCTGTCTGCAGACATTGAGCGAAATCCGGGACCAGTACGTCCTAGATTTCGTCAATGTCGTCTTCTGTATTGCAATATTCGTGGTCTTCATGCAAATATCCAAGACCTTACAGTTGCGTCCAGACAGTATGATATTCTTTTGTGCTCAGAAACTTTGGTTTCTAATATGAGGCACTCATCTGAGCTCCTTATAACTGGTTTTAAGAAGCCAATAATGTTGAAACGTGATGCCATCCCTAGGGCCAGGGGAATGGCGGTGTATATTAGGACCGAGTACCCTGCTTCTCATAAGTCCTGCTATCAATGTGGATGTCATGAGATTCAGGTAATAAAAGTTTGTGGCAGGCATAACAACTTTTATTTGTGTTCGATCTACCGGAATCCAGACATAGATGATTCTATCTTCGATTGTCTTCTTACCATTATGGCTAAGATACAAGAAGATGATAGAAAGGCTTCTTTTGTCTTTGTTGGTGATTTTAATGCTCACCATAGGGAGTGGTTAAGTTCTATCTCTCCTACCGATCGCCATGGCTTAAGAGCTTTAGACTTTGCCTATGAATCAGGCTTTGAGCAAATCATAAATGAAGCTACTCACAGGTCTGGTAATTGCTTGGACCTCGTATACACTGACTCCCCTGGCGTTATAACTAGTAAGGTTGGTTCTCCAGTCGGGACATCTGATCATGCCTTGATTTCATTAGTAGTGAAGACTGAGAAGCCTGTCCCTCATATATCATACTCTTGTAAAATTTATATGAAATCCCAAGCAAACTGGAATGGGATTTTGCATGATTTTTTGAGCTTGAATTGGTCACAATTATATAGTAGTGTAGATCCTGTTGTCCCTTTGAATGAGAATCTAGTCAACATAATTGATAGGCATATCCCTTCTCTAAGGTACCGAGTGAAGGACAAACCGTGGTTCAATGATGATTGTAGACGTGCTTATTTGGAGAAGCAGGAGGCCTATCATCTTTGGAAGAGTAACAGATCAGATTTGACCTGGAACAACTATACTCAGCATCAAGGTTTTGCTCAGAGAGTTTATGCCTCAACTGAAAAGGGGTACAATTTAATCATAAAACAAACCCGTTCTGGTACAACTCAGGAAAATAAATGGTCTACCCTTAAATCTGCACTCTTTGGTGTAGATGCAACAGTTCCTCCTTTACTTAAACCAGATGGCTCAGTCACTCACTGTCCAAAGGAAAAGGCAACCCTTTTGGCTGATGTTTTTGACAGTAAACAGAGTAATGAAAAACTTGAACTTCCTCATTCCTGTTTTCCTGAGGCTAAACTAACTAGTTTAGCTTTTCGATTTCATGAGATTAAAGCTCTGTTGATGGATCTTGATGCTTATGGAGGAGTAGACGCAAATGGTATTTTTCCTTTGTTTTTTATAAATACAGCAGACTTCTTGGCTCCAAAGTTATCTGTTATTTTGTGCAAGTTAGCAAGAAGAGGAGCTTTTAGCACTTGTTGGAGAATTGGTAATGTTACTCTTCTATGTAAATGTGTTTGTGGTAGCTCAAGCCCCACTGATTACCGCCCAATTTCCATAACTCCCATATTATCTAAAGTTTTTGAACGTCTTCTGGCAAAACGTCTTAATAGGTTTGCTGAAGGTAATCATATATTCCCTAGTTTGAAATTTGGTTTTCGTAAAGGCCTTGGAGCATGTGATGCCCTTCTTACAATCTCCAATGCTGTACAGAAATCCCTTGATTGTGGTCAGGAAGTTAGTATGATTGGCCTTGATTTTAGTGCTGCCTTTGACCGTGTTAATCATGAGGCCCTTATTTTCAAACTCAAACAGTTGGGAGTGGGTGGGTCGTTTCTTAGCATTATTACTGATTTTTTAAGTAATAGATCTCAAAGAGTTGTTGTTGATGGGCACCATAGTGAGTATAGGAATGTGATATCCGGTGTTCCACAGGGTAGTGTTCTTGGCCCATTACTTTTCATACTATATACACATGACATGTGGTTTGGCCTAGAAAACAAGCTTGTTGCATATGCAGATGATGCTACTCTCTTTGCATCAATTCCATCCCATGAATGTAGATCTGGGGTTGGTGAATCCCTTGATAGAGATTTAGCTAAAATTAGTGCATGGTGCAAATTATGGGGTATGAAGTTGAATCTAAACAAAACTCAAAATATGATTCTAAGTAGGTCAAGGATGGTGGCTCCTCAACATCCGGATCTCAGCATTGATAATGTTTCTTTAAATTTGTATGACTTTTTAAAAAATCTTAGGTGTGATTCTCGAAAGCAAATTACTTTTGAGAAACACATTAGGTCTGTGTCTTCTGCAATTGCACAAAAAATTGGCTTATTGAGAAAGTCTTACAAGATTTTCCTTGATCAATCTATTCTGAAGAAGTGTTTTAATTCTTTCATTCTACCTTGTTTTGAGTACTGTTCTCCTGTCTTGTATTCCGCTGCTGATTCTCATCTTAATTTGTTGGACAGAAACTTATGATCTATTAAATTTCTTATTCCTGATCGAGATAATAATCTTTGGCACCATTGTTCAATTTGTTTATTATGCATGTTGCATATGATCTTTCATAACTCTGACCATCCTTTACATTCAGATCTCCCTGGACAATTCTAGCCTATTCGTAATACAAGGCATGGAGTTAATTCTAATAGCCAGGCCTTCTCCATCATGAGGCTCAATACTACACAGTACTCTAGAAGTTTTATTCCAGCTGTTACCAAGTTGTGGAATGATCTTCCTAATCGGGTAGTTGAACCAGTAGAACTTCAAAAGTTCAAAGTTGGAGCAAATGTTTTTATGTTGACCAAGCTGACATGAATCTCTTCACAGTTTATTTATGACATGTCTGTTTTTGACGCTGTTAATAGTTTATATTGACATATCTGTTTTGACGTTGTTACTGTTTTTAGAATGATTTATTGTTGATTTAATCTCATCATTAATTTATTTCCTTATTTCCTTTCCTCACTGGGCTATTATTCCCTATTGGAGCCCTTGGGCTTATAGCATCTTGCTTTTCCAACAGGTTGTAGCTTGGATAGTAATAATAATAATAATAATAATAATAATAATAATAATAATATCCTTCTGGCAGAGTATGGAGTGAAGCATCTGGGAAGTATACTTTCATTGCCGTGATAGTGGAGAATGCAAATTTCTTTTCCAACGTATGATACTTTCTTAACATTCTCATGCAGGTAAACCAATCAAACAACCAACAAAAACCAAAAAAGAAAACACCACCCTTGCATATGAACCCTTCTAACACTGACTTCCCATCCCCTGGATATGCTGACTCGCCCCCGGAATTGTTGATGACCTGTGCTAATTTGATCAGGGAAAAAGTCAGTTTATCACATCAGAACTGGAATGGACTACTCCACTGATATTCCAAAATCTAGTAATTTGGGTATCACAAGAAAACTATGAATCCTTCATGTTACCCAAATTCTAATGGAGACAAACTATGATAATCTATATAAAGCATTATAGTGCTATGGATGTATAAAAGAAATAAGGATGAAACTGGATATCTTACAGTAGTTATGACGGAGCATTTAAAGCAATAAGTAACATGAATAATATTAAAATTAATAACCGAATGTCATGGCTGCTCTCGGCGATAAGGTACTAAAGGATTTGGATGTATATAAGCCTGGCGACTGGTTGGAAAAAGATGCTGATTTAGTTATGCCTTCCCAAAGAAAGCCAAAACCACCCATTTGGCTTGTAGCTGAATCAAAGGGAGTTACAGGGAATTATTTTAAAATATACAAATTAATTTAGAAAAAAAGTTTTTAGTTTTGGAAAAAATAGTTGCCTTTATTCATGCCAAATCGAGCACACGACCTGTAAAACTGTCCAACCTAAAAACAACTAAAAATTATATTATGTTAGATGTCAAACCCCACCTAAATTTTAGCTACAGAAGGGGAGTAGTTTTTAACAAAGATATATATGAATTTACAGAGGAGGAGATACTGGCCATGTGTCCACTAAATGTATGGAAAGTGCACAGAGTCCCAGGTACATCAATGATTATCCTTACTTTCCAGGATGCTGATGTACCTTTCCATATTATTATTGAAAATTAAATGATTAAAGTACGACCATTCAAGTAGAGGCCACTGCATTGTTTTAAGTTTTAAATTTGTACACCCGCCTAAAGTTTGCGAAAATTAAAAAATGTGTGGTATTTGCTCCAAATTTTACCATGGAGAATGTGCATTTGAGGCCAGATACTTAAATTGCAACTCGAATCATAAATCCACCGACAAGAACTGCGAGCTGTATAAGTTGGAAGAAGCTGCCCTCAACAAATCTAATTTAGAACATACTGTATAAGTGTGGGACATGCCAATAGACTACTAAAATATAAATCAAATAGCTATGTTAAGACATTAAAATCAAACCCACCTAGTAATGCCAGTAATTCTAAAAAAAAAAAAAATACCATCTGATAAAATGCTGAATGACGAGGTAAGCATGTTACCTCCTGAGGCTTTGCCATGGTGTATCAACACTGGGGCATTGCCCATCTCTGTACAACCTTCGTCCCCAATTACAAAAAATAGTACGATCCTCTCTCAGGCCATGTCATTGCCCGATTTAATGGAGGTTCCACTTAAAACCTACTTACCGGACGCACCTGTAGTGGGAAAAGTGCAAAAACCTAGAACCTCACCATCTATTAATTGTAAAAGAGAGAGACTTCCATCTCTCTTACCCTGCACCATTACAAACAAAGTTATGACATCAAATAAATTTGATGTTTTGTGTGCTGATGTTTCTGATGAACCAGAAGATAACTTGAATAAATAAAAAATTCAAGTTGAGGTCCACCATCCATCTCAACAACTAGATCAAAAGGACATAAAGAAAAAGAAAACCGTAAAATTCAACATATCAAGACCATCTCTAAAGAAACCTACAGGAAATAATGTTAGATTAAAATCTACCAATGGGAAGACCTCATCCAAGATGACTTCCAGAAATAATCCATAGTTTTCTCCTCCATTCTGCAATGGCATTGTCAGGGTTTAAGGGTCAAATATGAAGAACTTAAGCTCCTAATCAATGAGCATCCACCCATAATTGTATGTCTACAGGAAAGCAAGCTTGATGCTAACACTCCTTGTCCTCGAGGGTATGTTAACTATAGAACACCATATAATCAACAAGCAGGGAGTCCTGGCAGAAGTCTCATGTACATTTGTCGAGATGTTCCCTAAATATCTTTGTCTATTCGTACATTCCTGCAGGCAGGGGTTATACAGATTGATATAGGGAGGAAATATACATTATGCTCTCTGTATTTACCTCCAAATTATAACATTTTGTATGATAATTTAGTAGAGGTGATTCAACAACACTCTCTCTCAACTTTTTCTCTTACTGGGAGATATGAATGGTAGACATCCTTTATGGGGTGATGTTTTAGTAAGAACAAGGGGCAATAATATATCATCAATTGTGGAAAATGAGAATGTCACGCTCCTTAATACAGGAGAGCCCATACAAACTTTCATGTCCAAACAGGTATGTTGTCTTGCATTGACCTATCAATCACAAGCTCTAATTGCCTTCTCAACTTTGATTGGAGGACATTTGATGATTGACATACTAGTGATCATGCACCTATCATTATAAACACCAACAATGGTCCACCTTTAAAGAGAGTGCCACAATGGAATCTTGACAATGTGGACTGGGATATATTTGGTGAGCTAAGCAAAATTGAAGGGAATGCAAAAGTTTGAAAGTGTTGATTATGCCATAGACTTACTGAATGGAACCCTTCATACAGCAGGAGTTAATTCAATTACTAAAACAAAAGGGTTGTTCAAATGACAACCAGTCCCCTGGTGGTCTTCAGAACTAACTACCCTCCACAGAGCCACAACAAATTCTTTAACTCGATTGTGCAGATGCTGTACTGAGGAGAATTTAATTACATACAAGAAATGTAAAGACGAGTTCCATCACGCCATGAAAGAAGCTAGGCGCCAGTCTTGGGTATCTTTTGTTTCCTCTATTAACACTAGAACACCACCATCTTCTGTGTGGAGGTAAGTATTAAAGATGGGCTAATTCACCCCCAAACCACCACCAGTGTTGAAGATGAATGATCAGTATGTGACTAAAGCAACCGAAGTTAGCAATGCCCTGGCTGATAATTTTTCAAATGTACCATGTAAGTGTAAAGCAGCTCAGTCTAGGAGCACTGAAGAAAAGAAAATTCTAAATTTTACAACAGGAAGGGAAGTCATACAATTCTCCTTTTATTGAAAAAGATTTTCATTCTGCACTTGCTACATGTAATGATACAGCCCCTGGACCCGATGGAATTCCATATGCAATGATTAAATATATACCTGTTGATACCAAGCTATTTATTTTAAGCATTATTAGCAGAATATGGCATGATCATAGTTATCCAAGTGTTTGGGAACTAGCCATTATTTTAGCCTTTTTAAAACCTGGTAAGGATAAGTTCTTAGCAACAAACTACAGACTAATTTCATTGACATCTTGTTTATGTAGGTTCATGGAGAAGATCGTCAAAGCAAGACTGGAATAGTACCTGGAAAAGAAGGGTATTTTATCACCCATCCAGTGTGGATTTAGGAAAATGCACTCAACAACTGGTGTGTTAATACCACTTGAATCCTCTTATTTGTGAAAACTTTGCTTTCAAACAACACCATGTAACAGTCTTTTTTTACCTTGAAAAGGCATATGACACTGCATGTAGATATGGTATACTTAGAACCATTCATGATTTGGGATTACGAAGAGAGCTACCATTGCTCATTCAATTATTTATTTTGCATCAATTTTTTCAAGTGAGAAAAGGGGAAACCTATCTGAGAGGAAATGTAAGGAAGAAGGAGTTCCCCAGGGTAGCGTGTTAAGTGTAACCTTATTTGCACTAGCCATTAATGGGATACCCTCAGTAATTCCTCAAGATATTCTCTTAATACTATTTGTTGATGATCTCTCCCTATCATTTGCTGGAGCTAGAAAGGCAATGGTTTCGAGAAAACTACAAGTCACAATTGATAAAATTATTCAGTGGGCTGACATGAATGGCTTTCTGTTTTTGACAAGCAAAAATAGTGTTGTCCTTTTTTGTGGTATTCAGGGAGTACATCCAGACCTGGATACAAACAACAAAGGTCAACGCAACTCGTGTGAGTGAAGATAGGTTTCTACGGATAATATTTGATTGTAGACTTACATGGGTTCCTCACTGGAAAGCCTTTAAAGTAAAATGTCTTAAGGCTTTGAATCTTTCAAGTTTTGTCCCATACATCATGGGGACAGATGGCAAAACTCTTTTAGTTATACAAGTCTTTAATTTTTTTCAAAAAATTAATTATAGATGTGAAATATACTCCTCAGCCACCCCAAGCTGACTAAAGATTTTAGATTCTATACACCATGCTGGTATCAGATTGTTCTCAGGAGCCTTTAGAACTTTGCCTATCCCAAGCCTCTTGTTGACGCTGGAGAATTACCTTTAGACCTTTACCGAGTCTTCTATTGTTCGGTATTGGTTTAGGTTGCAAAGACTCCCTAACTCTTTGGCCTGACAGACTGCAAACCTTGTAAGGCATCGTAGATATTTTGAGTTGCACCCAAAATCTCCTCAACCTTATGGTTTCTGGGTAAAAACATAAGTAGATAGTCTAGATGTAGGTAGAAATAAAGTGTTCCCATGTAGGATATCATCAACCCCTCCATGGAAACTACCGGAGATATCTTTTTGTAAATATTTTATTGGTATAAAAAAGATCATGACTGACTTAGAAGCCAGGTAGCTCTTTATGAAACATGTTGAAGAACATATAGATTCAACTTTCATATATACTGATGGCTTCAAATCCGATGCTGGCGTTGGATTTGGAGTATATAGTAGTCCTTTTAATTGTAGAGGTGCACTTCCTCTAATGTCCTCTATATTTACTGCCGAACTATATGGCATACTAACCACTACTGAGAAAATAGTGTTGAAAGACAAGGGCAATTTTACCATTTTTAGTGATGCAAGAAGTATCCAAACCAAGCTTTAGAAATTTTAGATTCCAATAACCTTTTAGTTTAAAGATCTTAGAGTGGCTTTTTATTATTGGACTGAGCGGTACATCAGTTCGATTTTGTTGGGTTCCAACACATGTAGGTGTGCCTGGAAATGAGAAGGCAGATTTACTGGCAAAGAATGCTACAGCTAAGTTTCTAACAAGAAGGTATCCCATTCTTTGTAATAATTTTACCCAGCATTAAGAATTTGGTTTATAATAATTGGCAACAACATTTAGATAGTTTGGTTCAAAATAAGACGAGAGAAATAATGAATGTTATATCTCCTTGGAGATATAACATGATGCCCCGAGAGTGGGAGACTACTCTTTGTCGTCTCCGCATTGGTCACACTAGGTTGACAAACGAGTTTCTGATAAATGGTCAACACCAACCGTATTGCGACGACGATTTGGTACTTTTAACAGTGAAGCACATGTTGACTGAATGCCCCAATTATAGCAACTTAAGAAATATATATCTGTTTGAGGCTCGAGGTGAGGATGGCAGGTTCATCCTTGACAAGATTCTTGGACATGATGTGTCCTACTATGGGAGCGGCATTTTTAGATTTATTTCAGAAGCAGGTCTTCTGAAAACTATTTAACTTTTATAATGACATCTTAACTTTTAAGGTTTTAAATTGAACATTCTTTTATTTTTATATTATAAATATTCTTTTATTTTTATGCGTAATAAATTATATCGGCATCAATGACCTTAGACTGTCAGGATGCCAAAAAATTTTAAATCAATCAATCAATCAATACGCTCTTCTGGCTAGGAAGAAACTACAGAGATCTCTATGGAACATGGCCAGGTGAGTTTTTGCCTAGATTAGGAAGAGATCAGATTTGGAAGTTTCTAATTAGCATCTCAAGATAAGATTTGAAGGATAAAGAGGCAGATAGTCTTTCTTTAGCTTCCAATTCTTCCCTTAATAGGGATTCAAGAATTCTAGGCAATTTCTCTTTTAACTGCTTGCCTCTGATGTCTTTATCTAGTTTTCCAACAGTAAAAGTATGTTGGACATCCTCCCAACTGTGTGAATCATTAGGAAAGGCTAGGGAGATAGGTTTGCACTCCTCTAGCACTGGCAGTAGTCTACTCTCCACTACTGCTTTCTTTACAGCCTCTAAGCTTTTAGAAGCGAAGGGAAAGGCAGTATCCTTGGGAGCAACAAAAGTGGCCTGCTTCCTGCCGAAAGCAGAAAGTTGGGTACTGTATTAGTGAATTCGGCCATCTTTAGCTCCTTCAACAAAAGACTTGCTGTGATCCAGGATGATCGTATCATCCCTAATGAATGCTTCCGAGTTGAGCCTTAGTAGCAGTAAGGATAAGTATCAATCAATAGGAAGAGTTCCAAGTCAGAGACTGGCTTAGAACCCAAACCCTCTCTTGATGTGGAGGTACCCTTCACTCAAGGCAATTTGCTCAGCATAATACCAAGAGCTCTTAACTGTCTATTCAGGTAGGCTTGAATCTGGGGGAGCCTTAAAAGTACAGTAGGTGCCTTTTGAAAAGCTTCTATTTTTGCAACTAGGGACGCTTGAGCATGTTCATGTTTGGTGGTTAGGTTTGCCATGAAAGCTTTCATGAACACCATAAATTCCATTTGACCTGGAAACAAAGGTTTATCTAGCGCAGGAACAGGGGTCAAAGTAGAAACTGTGGCCTGAGCTGCAGGGATGTGGGAATAAGCTGAAGAAGTACTGGGAACTATACTCGCCTAATGTACGTTGTGGAAAAATTTTGCGGTAGTAGGTTGGCCAGGGCACCAGCCGCCCGTTGAGATACTACCACTAGAGAGGTATTGGATCCTTTGACTCGCCAGACAGTAATGCATTGGATTCCTCTCTCTGGTCACGGCTTATTTTTTCTTTGCCTACACTTACACAGAATAGTTTGGCCTATTCTTTACATATTCTCGTCTTTCCTCATACATCTGACAACAATGAGATACTTAACACTTCTTCACCCAAGGGGTTAATTACTGTACTGCAATTTGTTCAGTGTACTTTCCTCTTGGTAAGGGTAGAAGAGACTCTTTAGCTGTGGTAAGCAGCTCTTCTAGGAGAAGGACACTCCAAAATTAAACCACTATTCTCTAGTCTTGGGTAGTGCCATAGCCTCTGTACCATGGTCTTCCACTGTCTTGGGTTGGAGTTCTCTTGCTTGAGGGTACACTCAGGCACACTATTCTATCTTATTTTTTTTTCTTCCTCTTGTTTTTGTGAAATGGTGTGTTGGGCAGGCTTAATAGAAGGGCCATGGATGCCTGGTGGTTTATCAAGAGGTTGTCTTTTCCTTTTTCTGATTATTTTTCTTCTCAAAACCATCCTTACTGTCCTCCCTTCAGTTGAAGTGGCTATCCTGGAGGGTATTTAGCCTTGCATGGTGTATCGGCTCCTCCATGTTGACCAGTTTTTCCGACTTTTTACTATAGTCTATGGGTATCATCAATCACTTTGTTTATAATTCTGTACGTATTGTTTTTGTTATAATTCTTGTTAATCTAGTTTTTAAGTATGCTGTCTCTTTTTTATTTCTATTAATTCTTATGCTGTCTGGAGACATTGAGCGAAATCCGGGACCAGTACGTCCTAGATTTCGTCAATGTCGTCTTCTGTATTGCAATATTCGTGGTCTTCATGCAAATATCCAAGACCTTACAGTTGCGTCCAGACAGTATGATATTCTTTTGTGCTCAGAAACTTTGGTTTCTAA
Source organism: Palaemon carinicauda (assembly GCF_036898095.1). Taxonomy (NCBI): domain Eukaryota; kingdom Metazoa; phylum Arthropoda; class Malacostraca; order Decapoda; family Palaemonidae; genus Palaemon; species Palaemon carinicauda. The sequence continues at coordinate 27,736,353 of NC_090760.1, forward strand.
TATGAGGCACTCATCTGAGCTCCTTATAACTGGTTTTAAGAAGCCAATAATGTTGAAACGTCAGGGGAATGGCGGTGTATATTAGGACCGAGTACCCTGCTTCTCATAAGTCCTGCTATCAATGTGGATGTCATGAGATTCAGGTAATAAAAGTTTGTGGCAGGCATAACAACTTTTATTTGTGTTCGATCTACCGGAATCCAGACATAGATGATTCTATCTTCGATTGTCTTCTTACCATTATGGCTAAGATACAAGAAGATGATAGAAAGGCTTCTTTTGTCTTTGTTGGTGATTTTAATGCTCACCATAGGGAGTGGTTAAGTTCTATCTCTCCTACCGATCGCCATGGCTTAAGAGCTTTAGACTTTGCCTCTGAATCAGGCTGTGAGCAAATCATAAATGAAGCTACTCACAGGTCTGGTAATTGCTTGGACCTCGTATACACTGACTCCCCTGGCGTTATAACTAGTAAGGTTGGTTCTCCAGTCGGGACATCTGATCATGCCTTGATTTCATTATTAGTGAAGACTGAGCAGCCTGTCCCTGATATATCATATTCTTGTAAAATTTATATGAAATCCCAAGCAGACTGGAATGGGATTTTACATGATCTTTTGTGCTTGAATTGGACACAATTATATAATAGTGTAGATCCTGTTGTCCCTTTGAATGAGAATCTAGTCAACATAATTGATAGGCGTATCCCTTCTCGTGTGCTAAGGTACCGAGTGAAGGACAAACCGTGGTTCAATGATGATTGTAGACGTGCTTATTTGGTGAAACAGGAGGCCTATCATCTTTGGAAGGGTAACAGATCTGATTTGACCTGGAACAACTATACTCAGCTTCGAGCTTTTGCTCAGAGAGTTTATGCCTCAACTGAAAAGGAGTACAATTTAACCATAAAAGAAACACTTTCTGGTACAACTCAGGAACATAAATGGTGGTCTACCCTTAAATCTGCACTCTTTGGTGTAGATGCAACAGTTCCTCCTTTACTTAAACCAGATGGCTCAGTCACTCACTGTCCAAAGGAAAAGGCAACCCTTTTGGCTGATGTTTTTGACAGTAAACAGAGTAATGAAAAACTTGAACTTCCTCATTCCTGTTTTCCTGAGGCTAAACCAACTAGTTTAGCTTTTCGATCTCGTGAGATTAAAGCTCTGTTGATGGACCTTGATGCTTATGGAGGTGTAGACCCAAATGGTAATTTTCCTTTGTTTTTTATAAAGACAGCAGATTTCTTAGCTCCAAAGTTATCTGTTATTTTGCGCAAGTTAGCAAGAAGAGGAGCTTTTAGCACTAGTTGGAGAATTGGTAATGTTACTCCTCTATGTAAATGTGTTTGTGGTAGCTCAAGTCCCACTGATTACCGCCCAATTTCTATAACTCCCATATTATCTAAAGTTTTTGAACGTCTTCTGGCAAAACGTCTTAATAGGTTTGCTGAAGGTAATCATCTATTCCCTAGTTTGCAATTTGGTTTTCGTAAAGGCCTTGGAGCATGTGATGCCCTTCTTACAATCTCCAATGCTGTACAGAAATCCCTTGATTGTGGTCGGGAAGTTCGTATGATTGGCCTTGATTTTAGTGCTGCCTTTGACCGTGTTAATCATGAGGCCCTTGTTTTCAAACTGAAACAGTTGGAAGTGGGTGGGTCGTTTCTTAGCATTATTATTGATTTTTTAAGCAATAGATCTCAAAGAGTTGTTGTTGATGGGCACCATAGTGATTATAGGAATGTGATATCCGGTGTTCCACAGGGTAGTGTTCTTGGCCCATTACTTTTCATACTATATACACATGACATGTGGTTTGGCCTAGAAAACAAGCTTGTTGCATATGCAGATGATGCTACTCTCTTTGCATCAATTCCATCCCCTGAATGTAGATCTAGGGTTGGTGAATCCCTTAATAGATATTTAGCTAGAATTAGTGCATGGTGCAAATTATGGGGTATGAAGTTGAATCCTAACAAAACTCAAAGTATGATTGTAAGTAGGTCAAGGACGGTGGCTCCTCAACATCCGGATCTCAGTATTGATAATGTTTCTTTAAATATGTATGACTCTTTCAAAATTTTAGGTGTGATTCTCGACAGTAAATTTACTTTTGAGAAACATATAAGGTCTGTGTCTTCTTCAATTGCACAAAAAATAGGCTTATTGAGAAAGTCTTTCAAGATTTTCGGTGATCAATCTATTCTGAAGAAGTGTTTTAATTCTTTCATTCTACCTTGTTTTGAGTATTGTTCTCCTGTCTGGTGTTCAGCTGCTGATTCTCATCTTAATTTGTTGGACAGAAACTTACGGTCTATTAAATTTCTTATTCCTGATCTAGATATTAATCTCTGGCACCGTCGTTCAATTAGTTCATTATGCATGTTGCATAAGATTTTTCATAACTCTGACCATCCTTTACATTCAGATCTCCCTGGACAATTCTATCCTGTTCGTAATACTAGGGAGGCAGTTAATTCTAATAGCCAGGCCTTCTCCATCACGAGGCTCAATACTACGCAGTACTCTAGAAGTTTTATTCCAGCTGTTACCAAGTTGTGGAATGATCTTCCTAATCGGGTGGTTGAATCAGTAGAACTTCAAAAGTTCAAAGTTGGAGCAAATGCTTTTTTGTTGACCAGGCGGACATGAGTCTTTTATAGTTTATTTATGACATATTTGTTTTTGATGTTGTTAATAGTTTATATATGACATGTCTGTTTTGACGTTGTTACTGTTTTTATAATGATTTATTGTTAATTTGTTCTCTTCATTTATTTATTTCCTTATTCCCTTTCCTCACTGGGCTATTTTTCCCTGTTGGAGCCCCTGGGCTTATAGCATCTTGCTTTTCCAACTAGGGTTGTAGCTTGGATAGTAATAATAATAATAATCTAGATCGGAAAAATACAAAATTATTTTTCATTATATGGTAATTTTTTATTTCAATAGAATATTAGTTTTTTATATTTTGGTCCTTCAACCTTGTCTCATGATATTCTTCTTTTGCAGTACGCCCTACTCCCTGTAGGGCTTGAAGAGGCTAACTAGAATTGCAGTCACACAGTAGAGGTACTGCCACGAATAAGTGATGTTCTACATATGCTACTGCATTGTGATGTAACAGAACTTGAGAACAAAAACATAACTATGTGTATACAGGTACTGCTAATATAACAATGTAAGTTTCATTGTTAGCTCCCATTAATGAATATACTGTATGAGTAAGATTAAGAGCAAACGAAACTAAATACATCACAAACCAGATAATGCTTTATCCTGAAAAAGGACATATATGATATACCTTATTTTTGTGTGTGCGACTTTGCAATCAAGAGAGGCCTCAGAAAATTATTATAATTAGTCTCAACTCTTACCCATTTTCAGGGGTGTAGAATAACCCTGACATACTGTGTATCACCGAGGACTGTAAGCTTTTTTTTTTTTTTTTTTGTCTTTCTGGTGTAGAGGTGAGAATGTAAAGTCAGGTTCAATGTACAACCTTGTTTTATAATCCCTTTGATCTTGAGACAAGCTACTTCAACTCATATTTAAATGTAGCCCAAATAGATACACAGTTAGGTGTGCCTTTGTTTATACAGTACTTGTATATGGAACCCATATGTGTGTCCAGCATGTGAATAGTTCTTGTTTTTTGTTATTCAAATAATTCTTTTTGATCTTGTTATTGTGAGGCTGGAGTATACAGGGATACTAGTTTTTCTTTGATTGCTTATTAAAATTTGACAAAAAATGTTATTGTCGACCTAATTATTTGTCTTTTTTTCTTATTAAATCTGTTTCTGATAAGTCTCTTTTATTGTATTTTTTTCTCTCAGGAATGAAATAAACTTATTTTCTTTTTATCTTATAAACTGGAAGCGTTTCCTTCCCCTGTAAATGTCCCCTTCTCAGCCACCAATTATATTTGTCTGATAATTTCTTAAAATCTAACCTAAGATTCAAGCCATTTGCAACCTATGCTGATTTTTTTTTCCAGAATTAAATCAGCGGTCATACCACGTGTTATTTCAGCAAGTTCAAAGCATGAGAAGATAAGAGCGAAGTAAGGTTCTAAATGGGTTCCCTTGCCCAGTATAAAATCAAGGGATGGTGCCCAGTGCCCAGTTCATCCTTGATTGTTTTCCTTTTACCCAGACTTCTGGGTATTCTACCATTTCTTTTTGTGTAGTGAAACGTTGAAGTGTGGTTGGCATTTGGACAATAGGCAGTCTGCGTGCTACGTCTGGAAACAGTCCGCAAACCACTATAACATCCAATGACTCCTCAGAGGCTTCTGTGGTCAGCAGGATCCTCTTCCTCTCTGACGTCACAGAATAAGTTGTCGACATGCTGTCAGCATCTAGGCTCATTACTTGCAGTGTGTCCTGAACTTAATCATCCGCATGATCTACTGGTACCGGCGGGAGTTGGACAGTCGGTAACTGATGACAAAAAACAGCGGTCACCTCAGCCTTCCAAACCCTCTTAACGGGAGAATGCCTTGTTGAAGTTATCGTGCTTTAACAGGAAATATTGTTTTCTTGTTGAAGCATTGTGACGGGTAAGAGGGCTTTCAAACTTGGGGAAATTGCTCCCCAGTTCGAATCTAAATTTCTCTCTCATCTTTTTTTCTCTGAATATTACTTCGACCTTCTCCTGATTCTATAAACATTCTTGTGTCTTGCTATCCCAACTCTGAGTAAAAGTTCCCTTATATATATATATATATATACAAATATGTAAATATTTAACTATTTTATTTCCTATTTTTTCTTAATGGCATGGATGTTTCTACATCTGTTATTGCTGCTGGAGGGGATATTTCTATATTGGTTATTGCTGCCTGCTTCGATAAATGGGAGGTGTCGCGGTTGGGAGGTGTTTGTATGCATAGCTATATGTGAGAGTATTGGATGATCTCAGCCACCCTGAAGATAGTCTGGACTTTTTTGCCAGAACTATTCTCTAGGGTTGGGTCTCTGGAATCCGGGGGGATCCAATGCTTGGGATGGGACTCTTGGCTTCTGGCTGGAAGCACATTGTTACAGATATGGGGAGGATGATTCCATAGTTCCTTGGTCTCAGTCCTAACAAGAGGGTCCAGCTTACACCTGAGTCTCTATATCTGTTTTGATGCTATCCTTCGGGTAGGGTATGGAGTGGACCATCTGGAAAGTATACTTTCAATGTGCTGATAGTGGAGAGTGCAAATTTCCTTTCCAACGTGTGATGCCTCAATATTCTCGAGCAGGTGAATAAAACAAATAGAAATCACACACTACCCTTTTTTTTATGGATTCTGCTGACAACAAGCACCCCGTCCCATGGATATGCTGACTTGCCTCTGGGCACTCTTGACAACCTCTGCAAGTTTAATTAAGGAAAATTCTGTTAACGAACAAGGAACTAATAGACACCGATCTTCAAATGCTCCGAAACTTGATGGAAATATAAGGAAATAAAGGTTATCCACATATGTGATATACCAACAAATTGCCATTATGAAGCATTGTGGATGATTTTTAAACCATACGGTAAAATTTGTGAAATAAGGATGAAATTCAAAGAAAATAATGAGAAATGGGAAGCATGGACCTCCTTCAGTAATCATGAGGAAGCTTTCAAAGCAGTCTGTGACATTTTCAAAAGAAAAGTTAATAATTGTGAGATTACCGGAGTGCTATGCAATGCACCTTCTGGTAACATGGATGTATATTGTTCCAGTGACTGGTGTCAGAGTGAGTCTACTGACACCAAAGTAAATTCAATATTGGAAAGAAAGCCTAAGCCACCAATGTGGCTAATTGCAACAAGTAAGGCAGAAGAATTTAATTACTTTAATTTTAGTAAGATGATACAAAGGAAAGTATGTACAGTACCATAGAGTGTGGAAAAATTCTAGATTTGGCAAGATATCCATCTTGATTCATGCCAAATCTAGAACACAAACATTTATGTTAATATAAAAATTGAAGAAAATCTCATGGTGGATATCAAATCACATTTGAGTTTTTAACAAAGACCTATATGATTTTAGCGATGATGAAATAGTAGATAAGTGCCCAAAAGAAATATAAAAGGTTCAAAACATTCCCAGAACCACTATGATTATTTTCACTTTTGAAGACCATGATGTACCCTCTCATATAAACATAAAAAAATGAGAGAATACCAGTTCGCCTGTATAAACAGAAACCATTGTAGTGCTTAAATTGTTTCAAATTTGGTCATCCATCTAGGGCAGGGGTGGCCAACCTATGGCGCATGCGCCAACAGTGGCGCATTACACGATTACAAGTGGCGCACTTTACCCCAGGGATAATAAAAGAAAAAAACATGCCTGCTCATCAAAAAATTAATAATACTAATAATAATACTGATTTCTAGAAAAAACAATACAAAAAGAATTTAAGGGGACCGTCTCTTTGTTCTGCATTTCTTTTTTCTTATTATTCAAAATACACCATTTCTATATATTTTTTAGAGTTTACACACATATAATACCTTCATCATATACAAGATTCAAGTCATTTGATCAAAACCTTTTATTAGCAAAAATCACAATTTGAAAAAAAAATAGGTACATTTTCTCCATTAATATTACTCCAATTGTACTGAAAATCATACCATCAAAGCTTCTTTATAAGCCGAATAATATATATATATATATATATATATATATATATATATATATATATATATATATATAAAATGATTTTATGTAACACCACCAAATATGTCCAAATCACCATAATTAAAGGATTGAAAGGGGGTTAAAGTTTGTGTGGCGCATGTGCATTTAAAGTGAAAAGAATTGGTGCATGGGAAACAAAAGGTTGGCCACCCCTGATCTAGAGTATGTAAAAATGTAACAATCTGTGACAAATGCTCTGATCCTGAACATATTACAAGGTGCACTAATTGTAGCAAAGATCAAAAGCCAACCAACAGGAAATGGCCTCAATATCAAACAGAAGAAGCTGCAGTTCAGAAGTTGGATGCACAGCATATCAGTGTGGGATATGCTAGGCGACTTCTTACAAAAACCAGAGTTATGCCAAGGTCTTAAAATCTAAAGATGCAAGACATCCAGGAAAAATGGCAAGATCAGTTAGACCAGGTAATGTACAGCATCCTATTGCTGAATCACCACCTAAGGCTATTGCCAAGCCTCGTAATTTAGATTCGGTGCCTGTTGTCAAAAAGGCACCATCTCCTTCCTCTAGGTCTGCTACACCTCGGATGAACAGCCAAAAGCTCTCATCTTGGACTGCATCATTGCCAGATCTAGGGGAGGAATAGTATGCTAGAGAGCTACTGGATGTACCTGTCATGGTGGCAGTACATAATTCTAATAGCTCTCCATCTTACAGTAAAAACAGAGGGAGACTACCATCCCTCTCCACTCCAACAAGAAATAGAAAAATTCCTATAGCAAATAAGTATGATATTCTTTCTGAAAAAGATGATGAACTTCCAAAAAATTTATATATATCAAAGATTAATGTCGAGGTGTACCATCCCCCTCGACAAATAAATAAGGCTGCTAAGGAAAACCATAAACCAAACTTAGCAAGACCTACTTTTCCAAAACGAGTATCAGAGACTCCTATCAATTTAAGATAGTCTGATAGGAAGATTTCTAAAGAATATTCCTTAAAGTAAACTTTATTTTCTCCTCAATTTTAAAGTGGAACTGTCAAGGTCTGAGGGCTAAATATGAAGAACTTAAGCTCGTCATTTATGGGCATTCCCCCATAATTATACAGTATGTCTACAGGAGAGCAAACTTGATGAAAATAGTCCTTGTCCTCGTGAATATATCAGCTATAGGACACAATATGATGAACAAGTAGCGAGCCATGGTGGAAGTCTTATATACGTTCGTCGAGATGTTCCCCAAATATGTTTGTTTATACGCACACCTCTGAAGGCAAAGGTTATACAGATTGATATAGGAAGAAAATTTTGTTCTCTTTACTTGCCTCCACATGATAACATCTCATATGATAATTTAGTAGAGGTGATTCAACAACTCCCTCAACATTTTCTTTTACACGGGGCAATGTTCTAGCAAACACAAGGGGCAATATTATCTTATCAAATATGGAAAATGAAGATGTAAGACTCCTTAATACAGGAGACCCAGCACAGTTTCATGTTCAGACAGGTACCCTATCATGCACTGACCTTTCAGTTGCAAGTGCCAACTGCCTTCTTGATTTTGAATGGAGAAAGTTAGATGATTGGCATACTAATGACCATGCTCCAATTATTATAAATACGAATAATGGTCCACCCTTGTAGAGAACGCCACGATGGAAAATTGACAAGGCAGACTGGAATAAATTGAAATTGAAGGGAGTGCATAACAATTTGAAAGTTTAGCTGATGCCATAGACTTACTGAATGAAACTCTACATAAAGCAGGAGTCAATTCAATTTATAATACCACAAGGTTATTCAAACGGCGACCAGTCCCCTAGTGGTCCTCAGAACTAACTGCCTTGCACAGAGCCACAACAAAATCTTTGACTCGATTGCGTACAAACCGTACCAAGTTGAACTTAATATATATGAAGTGTAGAACACAGTTTTTTTGTGCAATGAAAGAAGATAGGCATCAGTCTAGGGTGTCTTTTGTTTCCTCCATTAACAGTAGACCACCACCATCTTCTGTTTGGAGGAAAGCAAAAAAGATAGCAGGCAAATTCACCCCCAACCCACCAACAGTGTTGAAGGTGAATGGTTAGTATGTGATTGAAGCAAATGAAGTTAGCAATGCCCTGGCTGACCATTTCTCAAATGTATCATGCAAGTGTGTAGCACCTGGTCACCAGTATAGGAGCATTGAAGAAAATATTTTTAAATTTTACAACAATAAGGGAGTCACATATTTCTCCTTTTAGGGAAAGAGAATTTGATTCCGCACTTGCTACTTGTATGGATACTGCCCCTGGACCCGATGGAATTCCATATGCAATGATTAAATATCTAGCTGTTAACACAAAGTTATTTATTTTAAGCATTATTAACAGAATATCGGAATTAGCCGTTATTTTAGCCTTTTTAAAAAACCTGGTAGGGATAAGTTCTTAGCAGCAAACTATCGACCAATTTCACCGACATCTTGCTTATGTAAGATCATGGAGAAGATGGTTAATGCAAGACTGATGTGTACCTGGAAAAGAAGGGTATTTTTTCACCTATCCAGTGTGGGTTTCGAAAATTGCACTCAACGACTCATGTGTTGATACGCCTGGAATCCTCTATTTGCGAAGCTTTTGCTCCCAAAAAGCACTGTGTAACAATCTTTTTGACCTTGAAAAGGCATATGATACTATATGGACATATGGTATACTTAAAACCATTCATAATTTGGGATTACAAGGGGAGCTACCATTGTTCATTTAATCATTTATTTCACATAAATTTTTTTTCTAGTGAGAGTGGGGAAGTTTTATCTGAAAGGAAATATCAAGAAGAAGGAGTTCCCCTGGGTAGTGTGCTAAGTGTAACCTTATTTGCACTAACCATTAACCAGTTATCCTCTGCCATTCCTTGAGATATTCTGTTAACCCTATTTGTTGATGAACTCTTCATATCATTTGCTTAAGCTAGAATGGCAATGGTTGAAAGAAAACTAAAACTCTCAATTGACAAAATTATTCACTGGGCTGATATGAATGGGTTTAAGTTTTTGACAAGCAAAACTACTATTGCCCATTTCTGTCGTATCTGGGGAGTACATCCAGAACCGGATACTGTACATACATGAAAGGTCAACGGATCCCATGTGTAGGTGAAGCTAAATTTTTAGGATTGATATTTGATTGTAGGCTTACATGGATTCCTCACTTAAAGACATTAAAAGCTAAATGTCTAGAGGCTCCGAATCTTTTAAAAATATTGTCCCATATATCATGGGGGGCAGACTGCAAAACTAATTCAAAATTATACAAGGCCTTAATTTAAAAAAAATGAGTTATGGGTGTGAAATATACTCCTCAGCCACTCTAGGCCAATTAAATATATTAGATTCAATACATCATGCTGGTATTAGATTGTCCACAGGAGCGGTTAGAACTTCACCTATCCCAAGTCTCCTTATTGATGCTGGAGAATTACCTTTTGACCTTTACCGAATGTCTTCTAATGTTCGATATTGGTTTAGATATCAAACACTCCCTAATTCTTTAGCTTTCAGACTGCAAGCCTTGTAAGGCACTCAACATACTTTGAGTTACACCCAAAATCTCCTCAACCTTATGGCGTTCGGGTGAAACAATTATTAAACAGTCTTGATATAATTAAAAGTAAGGTGCTTCAATTTAAGATATCATCAACCCTTCCATAGAAATTACCAGAAATAAATTTTTGTAAATATTTTATTGGTGTCAAAAAGAACATGACTGAATTAAAAGCTAAGTCTCTTTTTATGAAACTTGTTGAAGAACATAGGGAATCGACTTTTATTTATATCGATGACTCCAAATCTGATGCTGACATTGGATTTGGAGTATATATGTCGTCGCAGCATTAGTCACACTTGGATGACACATGAGTTTCTGGTGGCTGGCCAACACCAACCATATTGCAACAACTATTTGATACCCTTGACAGTGAGGCATTTGTTGACTGAATGCCCCACTTACAGCACAGAAAGAAATAGATATCTGTTTGAAGCTCGAGATGAGGATGGCAGGTTTATCCTTGCCAAGATCCTTGGACATGATATCTCGTGGCCTTTTTAAATTTATTTCAGAAGCAAGTCTTCTGAATGCTATTTAACTTTTAAAACATATTTACTTTTATATTTTTAATTGAATATTCTTTTAGTTTTTATCTATAATAAATGATATCGGCATCAATGACCTTCGATGTCAGGATGCCAGAGAACTTCAAATCATTAATTCATTCATTCCCCCCACAAAGGATCTGCTGGCCGCCTATGTAACAAGGGGGAATGGCGTTGTCAGTGAGAAAAAAGCAAGACCGAAGTCGAGCTCTGTGAAGGGCACAAGCAGATTTCTCTCAAGAACACGTTGAGGGAAGGGCGACCTTAACATATGAACAGAGGAGGAGTACCCAAATGATGACGACTCCCCTGCGGCGGAAGACGAGTCACTCGGAAGGTCCCCAGCTTACGGGTTGAGGGTGGTTCAAAGGAGGAGAATCCTAAGAGAAGGTTCTTCGCCCTTGAGAACCTGGGGCACTATGTTGTCACACAAACAGCAATATTCCCTGTAAAGAAAAACTTAAAATACATATAAAAAATTAGTAAGTTGGAGAGACACCCCGAATCAAAAGTAAAGTGGGGTTCACAGCCTAGGTGATTGAGTGAGCGGGGTTGCTACTACCACCCCCTGCTAACTAGCGGGTGGATGGTTGACCCTTGCTAAAAGTCTAGTGGCTCGTCTTTCAGCTTCGCTGAAAATAATATCCCTCAAAATAGCGCTGGTTTGTATTTAGTGAAGGAACAAAGAATGTTTTTACTGTAACAATAAAATTTATTCTTAACTTTATTTTACTCAAACACACAACTACAGTATACGATTATACTGAGCATATATGTTATGTCAATCCTTCCAAACTACTATACTGTATAGATAGAAAAAACCATAAGTTGATTGAATTACAAGCAAAACAACTTTTTTTTGTTCAGTGATTATCTCTGTATGTGTTTATGCAATGATTATATTGTATCATTACTAACAATACTTTTATCATTCTCCTTTAATTTTTGAACCCATTGAAGTAGAAGATGGGATAAATATTATTGCTGGATTACTGTACTGTAGATGTACTGCACAATAGACAACACATGAGTTGCACCATGCTTAAAAAAAAAAAACAGCGTAGACCTTCGTACAAAAGTGACTAGTGGGCTTTGTATAAAATATGGACACTTTGTTTATCTTAAATTGTTAAATAATGTACAGAGCAGTAAAGGGAATTACGCTGCAGGTTTTTTATTAACTACATATTGTATTTATCTACTTTAAATGTATGTAGGCTACATGTGCGGTGGGTTGTCAAATGTTGAGTTGTCCGAACAAAAATACTGAATACTTACAATACAGTTGAGCTGTACTGTATTGATATTACTGTACATATAATACAGTAATATATACAGTACAGTATCAGCGAGTTTTATATTACAGTATTACTATATAGTAATAACAGTGTTTTGTTATACAGTACAGTAAGGGTATGATGACTACTTGGTAAAGTTATAGTTTACTGTAGCACAATACAGTACTGTAGCCTTACTGTGTCCAGTGCATAGTGTACATGTGTGGACATGTACTTTACACTACATTTGATTATAAATTGCTGTGGAAACCAAATAAAAACAATATTAGCCAGTACTTGCTAGGTTAGGAGTTATCCCACCATAAGGCAACTAGCATAGGCAATTTCAATTTTTGGGCCTGTCAGTGTTACCTAACCCTCACAAAAGAAGTCTGACTATGTACAATTGGGAGAGAGAAAATGTAGTCCATTAGCCTATGGAAACTTTGGATAAAAGGAAAATTCAGTGCCTCAAAATTGCTACCGAAAGTTTGTCAACTTAGTAGGACAAGAAATTTCTCTCCCTGGTTGTATGATGCAAGACTGGCAACATTTTAGTTAGTATAAAAGCTTTTCACAAACCTAAGAATAATATTTCGCGAGTGACGACTTCGATCCAAGTTGCATTCATCCAAGTAGCTCACACATATTTCCTCCCCGGCAGATATGTCCTTCACAGCAATCATAACAAGATGGAAGTTGTTGTATGGAAATGTAGGCATTGCATTAGGGTCGCAACTATGGTTGCAGGAACTTTGAAGTGGATATAACCCAGATCCTTCATTATTCAAAAAACCTCCAGCTTCTGTAGGGAGAGTTACACTTATAATATAAAAAGCATGGTATTCAAAATACAGTATATGATATTTTAAAAGTTATGTGTAATTCTACCACTATAAGTAGTACTATAGCTACAACTTATATCTATTTACTGATATCTAAAGATCCTCTTAGAACTTTCCATTGTATCTTTTAAAAACACTGAAAACATTCAAATTGCATTGCATAATACATGCCATTACCAATATTTTCCTGAACTGAAAATATTAGAAAGTGGTATACTCTACACACAAAAGCAGTAGACAGTGGTACTTCAGTTTACAAGTTTGATCGCTCCAGGAGTGAGCTCGCAACCCAAAGTGTGGGTACTGTATATAAAAATTTTTCCTATAAGAAATAAAGGAAATACACACAATGCATTCCACACATACATAAATACGCATAGTAATTTTTAAAGATTTGTAATTTTGTAGAAAGAGCAAATTATAAGCCTTACATACCATAAATGAATACAATTAATAATTCAAAATAAAATTGTTGCAGATGGTTTCAAACTATCACAACCTAGATACATGTCTACTGTAGGCTATAGAGCCTTTAAATATGTGGCCCCGAGACTATACAATAGGCTCCCATGAGACATCCGAATAATTTAAGATATTATAGCTTTCAAGAGGAAACTGAAGACCTTATTTTGCGAGTGTTTTGACAGTGATGATCAAACAGTACACGAACAATACACATTAGAATATTAAAAGCTTGATCTTCAACGCCGATGAACTGTACATCATTAAGTAGCAGTTCATGCACAACTGTATCAAAAGCAGCACTAAGATAGAGTAATATTAAAATACCACATTTATTTTCATCCATCATTTATAACAGAGCAGATGGCTGGCTCCGTAGAGTATAGTTTTCTATAAGCAGATTAGTTGTCAGGCAAAGCTTCTATTACTTCTAAGTGACTGACTAGTTGTTCAAGAATTACGTATTCTATCACTCTTGAAACAAAGGATATACTGTATTTGAAATAGGTCAATATGAGCTTAATTCCTGGTAATCCAGAGCATTTTTCAGAACTTAGTGTGACTATAGTCATTTTCTCAGATTTTGGAAACAGTACATTCATCAATGGTTGCATTTGCTATTCTCATAATTATTTTGGCTAGGCTAGAAAAGTTTCTCTCTCCAATTACTTCAGATATTAGCATAGGATTGATCCCACAGTTTGTTTTCTTTGCTCTCTTGATAACCCTGGTGATGTTGTCTTGTGTTATGTTGTTAAATCTCATTAATTTTATCTGTGTAACTGATGTATCATTAATCTGATGTTGAATATTTACAAATGACCTGGTTATATTTTCAATTTTGTTTTTAAAAAATACTAGAAAACTATTTTCTAGTTTCTGGTTACTGTATTCATCAGGTAGCTTCTTTTCATTTACATTTCCCATTACAGTATACCATTTAAGAGAATATATAACTTATTTATGTCTGTTGCTTATTCGTGGATCTTTCTCTTGAAGTACTGTATTCACTTTTTTTCCTTCTTAGTAGGTAGTTGTACTGACACATAGCAGTTTTGTATTCTACCCATGTACTTTCAGCTTTTACCCAATTCCACTCTCTTTGCATCTTTCCCCTCTTTTTCACTAAAGTCTCTCCATCAAACCAAGGAGATTGGTCTTTAACAGTTATGGTCTTCTCCATAATTGGGCATATTCATTTTTACTCACACTATTATAAGTGGTTGTATGACAGTTAACACATATAGCTCCCAACAAACGTTGGTTATCATGATCACAGGGAATGTTGATAGCATCGTTTATTTTCTTTATAACTTCTTCAATAAATACGGTAGGAGAAAAATTTGATTTCTGTCTAAAGTTTATTTTATTTACTACTGCATGTTTCTATACAGGTAGACTAAACATAAGAAGTTTGTGCACTGGGGAGATAGTACATTTCTTTTCAACATTCATACCAAATACAATGTTATTCATTCCGTCACTCAAAACTAGGTTCAACGTATGTCCAGTTAAAATAGTTGTACAGTTGACATTATTTACTAATTAATATGATTCTAATAATTCACTAAATGCCAAAGCGTCAAGATTTGATGTGTCATCCATCCAAAAATTGAAGTCTTCATAAATAACTAACTTAAATTTTTCCATGATAATCATCTCAATAAATGCACTGAATTCTTCAAAGATACTAGTATTTGTTCTCGGAGGTTTGTAGACTGTTACAATGGATATTTTTCTGTTTTTATGCGTAAAGTTTATTTCCATATATTCAAAGCTTGTTATACTAGTTCTTTTTAACATTTTGAGATTTGGGTAACCTTTATGAATAAAAAGTCCGACACCCCCACCAGACCTACCCTCTCTCGGAATGTGAAAGAAGGTATGTGTAGGGGGTATCATTTCAGTGATCTTAGCCTTATCAAAGTTATTTAACTATGTTTCAGATAATGCTAGTGTGCAAGTATTTCTTGTTTATCAATTCTTGAATTTGGATAGTTTTATTACCAACAGATTGTATATTTACACAGCCACAGTTTATGACATCCTTAGTATCCATTATCAATATTTTATGCTAGTCTTTTCAATTCTAACTCAAAAACCTTGCAATCTCTTAAATTTACTGTATGGTCATTTGGTTCGTTTAACTTTGTGCAGTTAATACACTTTGGCATTTGCGAGTATGTTTTTCTGAACATTTCCCACAGACTTTATCATCAGTTTTAAACATGCCAGCTTTTCTAAGATGTCCATACCTCTGACAGGTGATCACATGGTATCCATCACGTATGTCATAAGTATCCCATCGCACCATAACTTTGTCACCATTATCGTGCATAGCCTTTCGAACTTCAACATCACATTTTAATATATAGTGGGTAGTCCCACCTGCAGCATTTTTCTTCAGTACCACTTATCTTCTTTTCTATGTTTTGGATTTGGTCTAGGTAATGATTTCTTTGAATCAAGGCATTTGCTACTTCATCTTCATCATTGTACACATTGCATATCATTATTTTTTGTTGTAATTTACCGATTTTTCTCATTTCAGTGTCGGCATCCAATGTCTGAATTTTGTTCGCAGCCTCTTCTCAATCCTTTTGTTAGCAAAGTTTACAACATTTCCATAGGAAGTTGACCTCGTGTTAAGTATTGGAATGTCTTTAAGTGCCTGTTTGACCTCGTGTTTTCTTTCAGTAATTTTAGTTGTTGTATTTGTTGATTTAATTACCAACAGATTTTTTTCCTTAACTTTGTCAGCGTATGCCATTTTCTCTGATTTTGGGTCCATCAATGTTTGAAGTGTTGCCTTAATTGATTCCATATTCATAGCAAGATGATCAACTTTCTCAGTGAGGTCTGTTGTCTGATTGGAATTTGCTGCATGTACGCTAAGATCCGCAACTTAGTTTTCCAATTCAGCAATTCTTGCGTCTTGTTTGCTCAGAGCCTCTTCTCTTAAACTCCGTTCTTCCTTCAATTTTTATATATATAACTTGGCTGTTCTGGCTTCACCTACACAGTGTGGGATAACCAATTTAGGTTTCTTATTTCATTATCAGTGATACCTGTCACTATATACACACTTTTCTTATGACAGAATCTATTGCAATCACATCCTATCCAATTACTCCGGTCTCCCTCCGTGGTTTCACAAGTGAGGCAGAAAATGTTAGGGACAGACATGGTGTACTGTTTATTCTTACTTTGGTTTCTCCAGAAGATTAACTAATATATTTTCAATGATATTCTAGGCGAGAAACAAAAGCTAAAACACAACTCAGGGCGATTGTTGAACGAAGCTCCGCACAAAACACGTCTACTCCTTAGCAGCACTCAGATTGACTGCAATAATACAAAGGTCTGCATTAATTGATCTTAGTCAGAACATGGTGAATGCTACAGAGATACAACCTCTAAAGAACACCATAAATCAAACGATAAAAGTTGTAAAGAATACAAGAAAGAAGCTGCCATCTTGAAAGGAATTGCTGAACATATTAGT
Organism: Palaemon carinicauda; assembly: GCF_036898095.1. Classification (NCBI taxonomy): domain Eukaryota; kingdom Metazoa; phylum Arthropoda; class Malacostraca; order Decapoda; family Palaemonidae; genus Palaemon; species Palaemon carinicauda. The sequence goes on from NC_090760.1 coordinate 27,753,245, forward strand.
GTAGGCCATGCAAAGAATTTACTTAATCGGCAACTAAATTTTGCTAAGCTACTGAGGTGCCACCAAAAAGTAATTATCCAATACCACTTACTACCACAGGAGGACCAGTCGTAGCACCTACCCGGTCAAGCGCATCTCCCTTAGTGGTAGTGGTTCAGCCATTTGGGTCAAGTAGCCAGAGCACAAACCTCCAAGGAAGTTAAGATGACTTCCATCAACTCAAAAGTACTACCACAAGCAGAATCCCCATCAGGAACATCTTCCCTAGAGGTGGTAGCCCAGCCTTCTGGGACTAGTGCTTCACCTATTGAAGTTCAAGCACAATCCTCCAAGGAAGTCAATATGGCTTCCTTTACCTTAAAAGTTTGGTCTCAGGCAGAATCTCTACCTGACTTAATGGATATTGGAAAACAAGAGCTTCCAATGAGGAAAAGGTCCCACTCGTCCTCACCATCTACGCCGAGTAAATGCCATAATAAAACCTTCCATCTCTAGACCTTACTTAGCTTCTTCTTTAAGTCCCAAAAGTTCCAAGAGACAAAGAAAAATAATAATAAAAGATAATGTGCATCATTCAGTGGAACTGCTGAGGTCTAAATACGAATAATGATAAAATAAAAACTTTAAATGGGGAATCATACACAAATATAATTTGTTTACAAGAAACCAAAATCAGCGACAAACCATTTTATCCTGGACAAAATTATAATTTTTGTAGATCCCTCCTTTGCAAGCTGCAAGAGCTCAAGGTGGCACAGGTTTTATTATTCAAAATACCACAAAATTTGAAACCATCAACCCCAACAGACCACTACAGGCGTGTAGGTATTTAGTGGTAGGTTGGCCAGGCCAACAACCACCTGCTGATGTACTATTGCTAGAGAGTTATGGGGTCCTTTGACTGGCCAGACAGTACTACATTAGATCCTTCTCTCTGGTTACGGTTCACTTTCCCTTTGCCTACACATGCACCTGATAGTCTGGCATATTCTTTACATATTTTCCTGTCCTCATACACCTGACAACACTGAGATTACCATACAATTCTTCTTCACCCAAGGGGTTAACTACTACACTGTAATTGATCAGAGGCCACTTTCCTCTTGGTAAGGGTAGAATAGACTCTAGCTATGGTAAGCACCTCTTCTAGGAGAAGGACACTCCAAAATCAAACCACTGTTCGCTAGTCTTGGGGAGTGCCATAGCCTCTGTACCATGGTCTTCCACTGTCTTAGGTTAGAGTTCTCTTACTTGAGGGTAAACTCGGGCACACTATTCTATCTAATTTCTCTTCCTCTTGTTCTGTTAAAGTTTTTATAGTTTACATATGGAATATTTATTTTAATGTTGTTACTGTAGTTAAAATATTTTCTTTTTCTTTGTTTGTTTTCCTCACTGGGCTATTTTCCCTGTTGGGGTCCCTGGGCTTATAGCATCCTGCTTTTCCAACAAGGGTTGTATCCTATCTTCAGCTGCTGATTCTCATCTTAATTTGTTGGACAGAAACTTACGGTCTATTAAATTTCTTATTCTTCAGCCAGATATTAATCTTTGGCACCGTCGTTCAATTAGTTCATTATGCATGTTGCATAAGATTTTTCATAACTCTGACCATCCATTACATTCAGATCTCCCTGGACTATTCTATCCTGTTCTTAATACTAGACATGCAGTTAATTCTAATAGCAAGGCCTTCTCCATCATGAGGCTCAATACTACACAGTATTTTAGAAGTTTTATTCCAGGTGTTACCAAGTTGTGGAATGATCTTCCTAATCGGGTGGGGTAGTTGAATCAGTAGAGCTTCAAAAGTTCAAAGTTGGAGCAAATGTTTTTATGTTGACCAGGCTGACATGAGTCTTTTTATTGTTTATATATGACATATCTGTTTTGGACATTGTTAATAGTTTATATAGGACATATCTGTTTTGACGCTGTTACTGTTTTTAGAATGATATATTGTTGATTTATTTTCATCATTTATTTATTTCCTTATTTCCTTTCCTCACTGGGCTATTTTTCCCTGTTGGAGCCCTTGGGTTTATAGCATCTTGCTTTTCCAACTAGGGTTGTAGCTTGGCTAGTAATAATAATAATAATAATTAATAATAATAATTAGAACACATATTGGGGAAAAAATTACATTATGCTCGCTATATCTTGAATCATCTTTAGAACTTTTCCTCTTAGGCCATGCTTAAAATCCAAGACCTGTTCAATCAACTCCCTGCCCCCATTTTTTTAATGGGTGATTTTATTGCAAGGCATACTTTATGGGGTGGAAATGTGTGATAGATATGGGTAATCTTGTTGGAGAAATAATCGACAACAATGATCTAAAACTAATGAATGATGGTTCTCCAACTTTGTATGATATATTTCACAACTCTTCATCAGCCATCGATTTGTCACTCAGTTCCTCATCCATTCGATTGGGTTACCTTAGATCAGTCAACCAACACCTACATGGAAGTGACCATTAGCCAATAATGTTAAATTTTGCCCACTATCTTCCTTCTCAGTTTTCACCAAAATGGAAGATAGATGAGGCAGACTGGACATTTTATGAGAACTGTTTACACACCGATAGAGAGTATGATGTTTTTACATTTCCAGTACATGCTTATCAACACCTTTCAAATGTTTTTGATGATAACGCTATCAAGTTTATACCTAAAACATGTGGTTTAGCTCATCACTCTGTAGTTCCTTAGTGGAGTAAAGAATATGGCAATGCAAGGAAAATGACCTGAACTTGCTTCAGAAGATACTTAAGAACAAACTATGAAGCAGATAGAATAGTGTACCTCAGAGCCAGTACCAAACAATAAAGATCTTTTCAAAAAGCAAAGAGAGGATCTTGGAGGAAATATATATCTAATATCATTAACAATAATGTAAAGTTTCTTGGGGGTAATTTTCGACAACAAAAGCACCCTTGGTCCCCATATAAATTATCTAGACCTATCCATCAGGGTTAAAAAGTCACCAAACATCTTGGAAGGTGTATCACATTTTGATTGGGGTGCTGATAGAACAACTTTGCTTTAAATCTATACATATCTGTGTCTGAGCAAGTTAGACTATACATGTCAAATTTATGGATTGGCTACTAAGACTTTACTTGAAAAACGATGTTGTTCACAATATGGGACTCCGCATCTGCACTGGTTCACTGCGAGAGGAGTCGAGTTTGAGGTTTTTAGCTAGTTCCCTCGCTATAAGAAACAATCCTCCAGTAAATATGTTAGGGCTCCTTTAGATCTAGCTCCTATCAGATCAAAATTGCCCAAGCCTTTAGAAGTGGAGCTGAAAAATGATGCCACAAAGTAGGTTTGTTAATAGCACAGATAATGGAGGAAGGATATCCCAAGTCTCTCCCTTTCATGAAATTCACCTATTAAAGTATGTTTTATTGGAGGAGGGAAAAATATCTTACCCAGGTAATGAAAAGTGAGTTTTTAAATCATGCCGCTCATCATCATAGGAAACATGTTTTTATGGATGGTTCCAAATTGGCTGCAGGAGTTAGAAGTGCAGTTGTGGTGGGGGATACTATTATTAGAAAGAAATTTTCATCCTCTTGTTCAGTATTTACTGCTGAGCTGTATGCAATAATTCTCGCAGTCTGACATATTTCTAAAAAATGGTAATCAAAATAGTTTTTATACAATTTTTACGGATTTCAATATTATTTTACTCTCAATTAAACAAATTATGCCTGGCTATCATCTAGTACAAGAGGTGCTGAACTGGTTAGTACTTCTGCAGTCTAGGTAGAATATCAGTGTTCACTTCTGTTAGGTACCTGCCCACGTTGAGGTGCATGGAAATGAACGAGTAGATAAGGCAGCTAAGGAAGATTCAGGGCTACTTAACCCATCCCCCATAAATATTCCTTACAAAGACCTTAAAATTAATATACATTTTACTGTAAGAATAAGTGGCAGGCTTGATGGTCTGAATTGATCACTTATACAAAATTGAAACTATTCCACCCTTCAGTGGATAAACGGTCATCTTGTAATTCCACAAGTAGGAGGGATAGTATAATTTTAACTACACTGTGTATTGGACATACACATGAATCCCACAATTATTTATCAAATAATGGGGGAGGGAGACAGGCCCCTCTTTGTAATACCGGTCAAGTGACAATAGATATTAAACATATTTTAGTTGATTGTCCTCTTTTAATCTTCAGAGGAGGACATATTTTCCCCAAGACAAATCTTTAAGATATAAGGGGTGAAAATTGTAATACCCTAAACTAAAAAATATATAGTATTTTTTATATCACGAGCTTTAATTAATTTTATCAATATATTTTTTCGATCCTTTCAATCCCTACTTATTTTACATTTAGATGTTATTGTATGAAAGTTGTGTGATTGGTTTAATAAGTTGAAATTATATCAAATTTTGAGATGCAGGTATGATTGATTAATTTGCAGTATATAGTGGCGAATGGCCTTTGATGCTCCAGTTCTCGTCATAAAGTATCAATTTTATCATCATCATCATTTTCTCCTATGCCTATTGACGCAAAGGGCCTTGGTTAGATTTCGCCAGTCGCCTCTATCTTGAGCTTTTAATTGAATTCTTCTCCATTCATCATCTCCTACTTTGCGCTTCATAGTCCTCAGCCATGTAGGCCTGGGTCTTCCAAATCTTCTAGTGCATTGTGGAGCCCAGCTGAATATTGGTGAACTAACCTCTCTCTTGGGGAGTGCAAAGAGCATGCCCAAACAATCTCCATTTACCCCTCATCATGATCTCATCCACATATAGCACTCGAGTAATCTCTCATATAGTTTCACTTCTAATCCTGTCCTGCCATTCAATTCCCAATATCCTTCTGAGGGCTTTGTTTTCAAATCTACTAGTCAATGAATTTTATATTCAATTCAACTGGAGTAATTTTCAATAAGAAAATTACCTTTGGTCCTCATATACAACAGGGTTAAAAAGTCACTAAACATCTTGAAAGTTGAATTGCATTTTGATTGGGGTACTGAGCAAGTTAGACTATGCATGTCAAATTTATGGGTCAGCTACTAAGACTGCTTGAAAATATGGGGCTCCGTATCTGCACTGTTGCACACAGAACCTCTCCCAGTGATAGTCTGAATATGGATTCTGGCATGCCTCCGCTTTCCATCCGCAGAGAGGAGTTGATTTTGAGGTTTTTAGCTAGGTCCCTTGCTACGAGAAACAATCCTAACAGTAAATATGTTAGGGCTCCTAACAGATCAAGAGTGCTCAAGCCTTTGGAAGTACTGCTGAAAAATGATGCCAGAGAAGTAGGTTTGTTAACAGCACAGATAGCAGAGGTAGGATATCCCAAGTCTCCCAGTTAGTTTAATCCACCTATTAAAGTATGTTTCAGAGCAGAAGGGAAAAATACCTAAAAGTGAGTTTTTAAAATCGTGCTGCTCAACATCATAGGAAACATGTTTTTATGGATGGTTTCAAATTGGCTGCAGGAGTTGGAAGTGCAGTTGTGGTAGGTAATATTCTTATTAGAAAGAAATGTCCATCCTCTTGTTCAGTATTCACTGCCGAGCTGTATGTAATAATTCTTGCTGCCCGATATATTTTCTAAAATGGTAACCAAAATAGAATTTACGCAATTTTTACGGATTTCAGTAGCGTTTTACTCTCGATCAAATAAATTATGACAGGTCATCATCTAGTACAAGAGGTGCAGGACTGGTTAGTACCTTTGCAGTCTAGGAAGAATATCAGTGTTCACTTCTGTTGGGTCCCTGCTCATGTTGGGGTGGATGGAAATGAACGAGTAGATAATGCAGCTAAGGAATCTTCAGGGCTACTTAACCCATACCCCATAAGTATTCCTTACAAAGATCTTAAAAGTAAGATGCATTTTCACTGTAAGAATAAGTGGCAGGCTCGATGGTCTGATTGATTGATTGATTGATTTGAGGTTTCCTGGCATCCTGACTCTAAGGTCATTGACGCTGATATCAGTTTGATGGTCTGAACTGACCAATACAAAATTGAAACAAATCAACCTTTGGTGGATAAATGGTCATCTTGCAAATCTACAAGAAGGAATGACATCATTTTAACTAGACTGTGTATTGCCCATACACATGGAACCCACAATTATTCAATGAAGAGTGGGGAAGGGAGATAAGCCCCTCTTTGCAATACTTGTCAAGTGACAATGGATATTAAAGATATTTTAGTTAATTGTCCTGTTTTTAATCTTCAGAGTAGGACATATTTACTCCAGGACAACCCTCAAGAGATACACTTGGGGAAAATTGTAATACCTTGAACTTGAAAAATTTATACAGTAATGGTTTATATCACGAGCTTCAATCAATTTTATTTATTCATTTTATTACTTCTTTTAATCTCTAATTATTTCATATTTAAATGTTATTGTATGAAAATTGTATGATTGGTTTTATAGGTTAAAATCTTGGGAGTACGATTTGATTAATTTGCATTATATAGCGCAAAATGGCCTTTGATGCCTCCATCCTTGAATTAAGGACTAAATTTTATATTTAATTCCATTCAACTATCACTGATTAACTCAATTTATGCTTCTTGGATGCTATATCATGTTTTTTTTTTTACTCTTATTACATTCAATTTTGACAAGGAACCTTTCTAGAGATAACTGTTTTTGCCTTATCTGGGTAATGTGTTTCTACAAAATATTGCAGGGTTTCCCTCATTGCTAACATTTCTCTTATTTTGCTCAAAGTGAGAGGTCTGTCACTCAGTCCCTTCTCCTTCTCAGATGAAACCTACTCTACTCTTTCTTGTTGCTGCACCTTTAGAAATGCCTACAACTCCTCAGTCGTCAGCTGCTTGCTATATTCCTCAAGCTGATCGCTGATGTTGTCCCTATTTACCTCCAACCCCATTGTCTTGTCTAAGGACACTATCTAATTGTCAACTGCAAGGGTTTGAATCCCTCTAAATCACCTTTAAAAGGATTAAAGGCCTCGCATGAATGGCAAAGGCAAGGGATAGTGACATTGCCCTATCAAGCAGGACAAGACCTTAGAGACTGACCATATTACATATGATAAGTGCCCAAACCACCTCTCTACCCAAGCTAGAGCCAAGGAGGGCCACGCAATGGCTGCTGATGACTCAGCAGATAGACCTATAGGCTTCCCCAAACCCCCATCCTTAGCTCAAAAGGATGGTAATGTTGTAGCGACCAGAGGAACTAACGAGTTTAAGTGGGACTCGAACCCCAGTATAGCAATCACCAGGCAAGGACGCTTCCACCAGGCCACCACAATTCATTTAAGCTACAGTTTCCTTTATGCAGAATTGCTATACAGAGTCTGAAGGGCATAGCTCTGGATCCATGGTAGGCGAAGAATCGGCGACCTATCAGAAGATGCAAATAAGGGTCAGTAAGGTCTATGGAGAAGGTTTAGGTCTCCTGGGGGTAGTAGGGCCCATATTTATGAGATAGCATCTGGAACTTGTCGTTCAGAATGAATTTGTTTAGAGGGCAGAAGTCCAGAATAGTTCAAAGAGGTCTCAAATCCTTCTTTGGCACGCAAAATAGCAGTCCTTGAAAGTTCATGGATTTTGTGGAACGGATAACTCCCTTCTGGAGAAGATCCTGCACATATTCCTCCAAGAATTGGGTTTTGGGTTGGAAGAGCAACTTGAACTGTGGTGATTTCTGTCTCTATTTGCAGCCTAGTCCTTTTGAGACTATGCTATGAGCCCAAGGATCGAATTTCCATTAATCTGTGAAGTAATAGTCTTCCCCCCTACCTGAAGCTCGTCAGTGCTGTTTTGAAGGACCTGCCTCTTTATATATTTTGCCTCTATTTCCTCGGCCTTTAGATTGACCGCCCCTTCTAGACTTTCCTCTTTCACTTGCAATTTTCCCTTGAGCTTTGACCGGGGGAAATGCCACATACTGCTAGGGATTAGTAGTAACAGAGGCTGTCGCGACAGCGAAGGGTTTTCTGTTCTTAAAGGGTTTCCTATGCTTGCCCTTAGGTTGAGGTCCTTCTCCAGAGGTGAATTTCCTCATAGAGAACATATACCCCATTTCTGCATAAGGCTCTTATTCTCTTAAGCTGCCCTGTCCATTACCTCTTTGACCATGTTCTGAGGAAAGAGATCTTTCCTCCAGATGTTTGATTCAATCAACTTTTTAAGCTCATGCCTAATAGTTGTTGCGTCTAGGACATGCTCTCTGCGGGCTCTCCTGACTAAAAAGAAAGCATGCAGATCCCTTTGGATGGTAGCCAGATGCGTTTCTGCCAGAACTAGGAAGAGGTCAAAATTTTAAGTACTGTAGTTCCCAATTAGCATCTCCAAATAAGACTGCTACGCCAAAGAGGGAGCCAGTCTTTCTTTGGCCTCCAATTCCATCTTTAATAAGAATTCTGGATTTCTAGGCAGCCTCTCATTAAATTGTTTGCCTCTGATGTCTCTATCCAGTTTTTCAACTGTAAATGTGTATTGGACAGCTTCCCAACCATCAGAGACACAAGGGAGGGCTAGAGAGACAGGTTTGCACTCCTCTAGCACTGGCAGTGGCTTACCTTCTATTCCTACCTTCTTCACACCTTTAAGCTTTTTGAGGCGACGGGAAAGACAGTATCCTTAGGGGCTATAAAGGGTGCCTGCTTCCTGCCGAAAGCAGAAAGTTGTGTTAGTAAACTCGGCCGTTATTAGCTCCTTCACCATAAGGGTTTAAGCCTTACTGTGGTCTGGGATAATTGTTTCCTTGAAGATCATATCTTCCTTCATGGATGCCTCAGAATTCAGTCTTGCTTAGAAGAATAATTGTTGATAGAGGAGTAGATTTCTAGGTCTGAGCCCGATTTAGATCACATGCCTACTCCAATGTGAAGGTACCCCTCACTCGGAGCCATATGCTCAGCATAATGCCAAGGATTCTTTGCCGAGCAGCCTAGGAGACTCGACGCTGGTGGAGCCTTGGACTTAGGTGCCTGCTGAAAAGCCTCAATCTTCGCCTCAAAGGACCCTTGCGGTCTTTTATGTTCAGCATGAATGTTTTCCATGAATTCCTTCATGGAATAGGAGTATAAGTTGAGGCAGGAGTGGCAGGTACAGAAATAGGGGTCTGAGCTGAAGAAGCACTAGGAGCCATACTTACCTGATGACTGTCTAAACACTCATCAGAGGCTTCTGTCATCAGTAGGATCCTCTCTCTCTCTCTCTCTGATGCCATGGAAGTTGTCGACATGTCAGCATCCAAGCTCATCATGTGAAGCGCGTCCCAGACTTCATGATCGACCTGATCCAGTTGTGCCGGCGGAAGTTGAACCATCAGAATGTGGTAACCATACACAGCAGTCGCATCAGCCTTGAGGAAGAGAAAGTCCTTTAGTTCCATCGAAGGAAGATAAGGAGCACCTTGTTGAGAGCTCTTCAGGAAGCCTCTCGCCTAATGCCTGATGGTCTTCTGACCCAGCGCTTTCTCGTCCTGTGAAACATTGGTAGCGTGGAGACCCATGTGAATCAGGTCCTTGTACAGACTGCAGTTAGGCGGTTCCCAGATGGCAAAAGAACCTTTGAAAACATGGCAGTAAGCGGGCTTCCGACAGGTCTTGTGGTTACAGGGGAACTTGACCCGTCTGGTGCAGGTTACTGTCGCACATTCCATGTCTTTAGCAACCTGTAAAGATAAAAAAGTTTCAATGAGTACTATTTACACACACAAAAAAATTGTATATCTTCATGTTTCACAAAAATTTCTAATAAAAAATTTTCAATAATTATATATAATCAAAAACTTTCTACCTACTCTAGCTACAGCTAAAGCTACACTACAATGGAAGCTCATGCCAAGCAGCTCAGAATTCTATAATAATTCCTTAAGTGTGGTAAAATAGGGGAAGATAGGTTCATACCAATAGAACACTGTTTCCCCCAAGGTCAGTCGAATAGACAACCTAAGGTGATAAACTCAGATACCATCCTGCATAAGCTGGTAGCAGCTGTGCCTGAGGTGGCAGCAGCCATGCCCAAGGCGGCAGCTATTTCTAGCAACCATGGCTCTAAGGACTGACCTCCTTTGCCCATAGGTATGTCAACACAACACGGCAGTGGCATTGTCAAGTCAACAATCCTATAGGGAATCAGACCATGGATAATAGGAAAGGTACAGACCAATAGTAGGCAGTAGAGAGAGAGGGGATTAGCCTTTTTAAATAATGAAACCCGTTTAACACGACCTAGATGTCACAAATGCACAATTTCAATGAAAATTCTAACTACTAGGAGGTATCCAACTGACCAACTTTAGAGATAATGTTCCTCAGATACGAGCAGAAGGGAACAGATGCAGTTGACCAGCTTAAGGCTACAGCTAAGGCGGCGAGGGGGGAGCTCTCTTCCAATGAAAGGAGGGAAGTACTCCAGACCTACTCACATCTATGGCTAGAAGAACTCAAGCCGGCAGGAGTGGAAAGTATGGCCAAATGGTAAATACTTCAGCCAGGGAGCTTCCGACCAGGCAAAGGAGTCAAGACCCCACAATGAGAGATACATAGCCTAAGATGGAGAGCTGAAGCCAGAAAGCAGGCCACTACTAAGGCAGCACAGGAGGACCCCTAGGGGTTCTGGTTTTATTGCCTAGAAGGGTTAGGCCTCAAAAACCACTGTGCTGGCTAGCCTAGTTTATATAGCAATTGAGGTATGCTTAAATGCCACGGAATGTAGACTAGATAAAGGAATTGTAGTTCCACGGACAGTGATAAAATGTAGCCTAACTAGGAAGGGGAAAGGGACAGCTGGTCCACCCAGGGGTAGCCGGTAAGGTGACAGAGAGAATTAATCCAGGATAGGATCATTCACTCGCCCACCTAGAACCAGACTAAAAGACCCACAAGCTGTCCCGTCCATGTATGTAGCAACTGAGGATTCCTCAGATGGCAAGGAAACCTGTCCCACAGCAAGCAGACCAAGTCTACCAAGGGGTGAGGGGGAGGGGGAGAAGGAAGGGGGACAGAAAATAGTAAAGCGGCAGGATAGGAAGGCCTAACTGTAGTATTAGAACAAGCTAATGTCGTTCCAAGGGATCTACAGTAAGTAGGCGCAGAGAACGAAATCTCACAAGCGGCAGCCAGCATACCACAAACTAAGAATAGTAGCCTAGAAAATGGGTAAGGCGACACGAAAGGAATGTCTACCTGTCAATATCAGAACAGGGTTGGTTTCGTTCCAAGGGATCAACAGTGTTGACACGCAGTGCTGCCTAACCAGAGACTAAGGCTAAATAGATAAAGTGATATACTGTCGCCCAAAGACAGCTATAAACCACTATCCACTGCTCCCAGGGAGTACCTTCAAGGTAGCAGCTCCCCACTATGACATATCAATAGCTAGGGAGAGGTGCCTACCTCACGATAACCTTGCGGTTACGTGGAAGAAGGTAAAGGTGGGTTTGTAAATATTAGCTGGTCTTTCCCAAGGACTAAGTGCAAGTAGTTAGTCTAAGCCAAGACTGGTTGAGACAGGCATGCAAAAATGCAAAACTCTAACCTATAATCATACCACAGTTGTAAAAGAATGTATTCAACACACTTTTACAAGACTAGCTAAGAATTTCATATACAATCCCGAGCAATTTGGAGACATGAGCTTCCAGCTTCGGCCCTGCGATGGCAGTGGATAAATAACAGATGCATAATGCAAAAACAAAAGGGGGTAAGACGCAAAATTCTCAACCAAAAAAGGATAAGGTACTCAGCTTAACTGATGAGGTAGAAGCAGAAGCATCTATAATCTCAAAAACACAAAAAAATTGAAAACAAGCAGAAAACTCCAAAAGCGATCTATCAAGATGGCGCTGCAAGAAGGAATGGAGAACCAGCGAACATGTTTACAGCACACTGGGATCGGAGTTGTAACAGCTCTTCTCCCACATATCCAATCCTATCCCATATCCTTTAAGACAAGGTTAACTTTATTTGGGAAAAGATAGTTGTGGTTGTTTTAAACATGTCCCTGTTCCATACATGATATCTCTCAAGATATTCGCTCCAGGGGTTAGAACCCTGTGATACCTCTACAGGTAAAATTCTCTGGTATATCACTCTCAGGAAATATCCCATGTAGAAAGCTGCCTTGGAGGAACTTCCATCCGGCAACATGGCTCGAGCCCAAAAAAACTAATACAAGTTATCGAACAAAATCTAACCAATTAAAAACTAGTAATGATGGATAATACAATAATTTGCATATTGATATGCTCTAAAAGTTGACCTTTAAAATTTGAATTGGAACCATTGGAACAACATTTACAACAATAGGTATCGTGGAGAGTAGGAGCAGCTCTTTGCTTGAAATGATGATGGTGAAAAAAGCCTGTGTTGTGAAGATTAGGAGCATCTCTACACTTCAAATGATAGTGTAAAATGTTTGTAATCACTATGTGGGTAGTGTCTGAATACACTTGCTAGTCTCATTAGTACTTAACCACAAAAAATGTGCATAGAGGGAAATTCTTCCTTGCAGACTGTACAATGCTTGAAAACAAATTTGAATTTGTATACTCATAAATTGGGTTATTCATGTAGCTCATACCAGTTCATTTCAACTTCCATATGTATCTTTTCTAAGGTTCTATAATACAAGAATTCTTTAAAATGACACATAACTGGTAATCAAAGAATGTACGGTAGCATTACAAAAAGAATACAAAGTAAAATAACACTTATAAGTATGGCTCTGGGCTAGACAAAATTCACAAATGTCTAGTTACTACTACTGGGATTTGTTTACAAGAGCACGCCCTCCATATACTCCAAAATTATGCATTCCTACAGCTCTCCTCTTTTTGTACAGTAATTAGGAGGTTCTTTAAAAAAAAAAAAAAGTTGTGGGAGGGGATAGGGGGAGGGGGAGGGGTTGGTAGAGGAGGTACTAAGCGACCTGGAACCAACATGGTCAACAGAGCCAATCAAAGAGAAGTTTGTGACATCAGCAGACATTTGGTATGCTGTATAATCAAAATATATACTAAATTAAAATATGGATCAATTACTCAAGTGTCACTATTTGTGATTTGTATATTTTATTTGGTAATACTTAACAATATATATTTTTTTTAAAGAAACTTTTTACGAGAATGACTATTTTTGCAGCTTATGGGTGCTTTCATTGGCGGGAAATGGACAAGCATCCTTAGGTAGTGGTCAATAGATGGCATAGAAAAACGTTGTCTGGGAAACCTAGTCATTCTCAAATTAGTTTCTATAAAAAACACTTTAATATGATTTATATAAAATGTTTACCTAATATAAAATATACATTTCACAAATAGTGACACTTTTGAGCAATTACTCCATTCTTAATTTAGTATATATTTTGAATATATATCAAATGTCCGCTGACATCACAAACTTCTCTTTGGTTGATTATGTTGACGATGTTGGTTACCGGTCGCTTAGTACCTCCTCCACCAACCCCTCCTGCAACATATCTTGCCATTTTTTTGCTTTCCTAGGATTTAAAGAACCTCCTAATTACTGTATAAAAAGAGGAGAGCTGCAGGACTGCATAATTTTGGAGTAAATGGAGAGTGTGCTCTTGTAAATAAATACCCTACTACTGATAGTTTCCCAGAACACCAAGTTAACATTCTTTAACTCTCCGAGTTAGTCCAAGGAATCTGTTATTACAAAATATTTATTCTCAATTAACAAATGTACATTCATTCTTAATCACCTTCAATTACTAGCAATTTAAAAACTACTAGGATTGAAAATGTTTAAGATACTGACAAAATCCCTTTAATAGATTTCCAAAAGTTGATATTCATTGTTAGTTAAAAAGGATGTTCAAACAAAGTATCTTTAATTGTAACTTTTACTTCTAGATTCTGGATTTTGGCAATGCATGTTACTCACCAAATAACCAAGTCAGTCACAGGAGGAGAGCAAGTCAGCTCTTTCTTAGTGCGGTCACAAGCCTGGATAAATGGTGAGGGTTGGGTGGCAGGAAGGAACGGTATCTCGCCTGTAAAACACACAGTCAACTCTTTTATGATGGTTCAGCAACACAGGAATCCGAATATGGCTAGAGCGTACCTCCGAAGCGACGCGCGTGCGAGACCCTTGTCCAAGTCTTATGGAAAATATGCAAAAGCTACCTTCTAAAGGGCGGAGAAGGCTAAAAGAAGAAAGCCCGACATAGAATTGACAACGCTAAAAAGTCAGAGTGGCCTCACTCAATGTATGGACCATGACAAGAAAAAGCTTTGAAATAGTTAAATGATGATGGATAAGGAAATTGACATTCATAAAGAAGAAAGTCCAATATAGATTTGACAACACAAAAGATGTGAGAGTGGTCTCACTTGAAATAGTTAAAATGATGACAGATTAGAAAACTGACATTCTGCTAGTACAGGAAACTAAGTGGAAGGGAGAACGAGCTGCAGAAATTAGCACAGGATACAAGATGTACTATGTTGGAACAGACCGAAAACTGAAGGGAGCGGGAATAATTTTGTTCCCTGTCTTAAAAGACAATGTGCTGGAAGAGGTTAGAGTTAATGATTTTATCATTAAAATGAAACTAGAATGGTTTAGAGAAAATTAGGGCATTATGAACCACAAGGGGGGAGTCCTCAGGTTTGAAAAGGAAAACTTCTGGATGGAATTAGATGAAGCCTTACAGGAGGTACCAGTTACTGAAATATTATTGGTGTGGTGAACTTTTAATGGACATATTGGTGCTACTAACAGAGGATTTGAGGAGGTTCAGGGGGGTATGGGCTAGGAATGCAAAATGATGAGGGACTTCAAGTATTCTGGACTTCGCCCTATCATATAGAATGAAAATCATTAACACAGTAAATCACTTGATAACATATAGAAATGGCAATGCTTTCGCCCAAATTGATTACATATTGGTAAAAAAGGAGTTTGCATCAGCAGTCAAGAACTGTAAAACCCTGGCTTAAGCGCAAGTGACAAGCCAACATAGAACATTACTGACAGATATTGGCGTTAGATCTTTCTGATACCCTTTCTTCTTTTCCATTTCTTCTTAGCTTTGTTGGTGGAATTTGAAAGATACAGAGAAACAGGAAGCTTTGTAAAGAGAGAGTAGAATGAGCTTGTTGAAGTTGAACTAGATAACATACAGGACATAAACCACACGTGGTGTGTAATAGCAGATATTATAAAAACAATAGGAATAGAGATATATGGAAGATCATCTGATAAAAGAAAGAATGGAAAAAAGACCTGGTGGCAGGGTGAAAAAATAGGAAACATCCTTAAAACCAAGAGAGAAAAATTGAAGATCTGGAAAACATCAGAGGAGAATGAAGGTGAGGAGAATGAAGGTGAGGAGTATGATTGTAAACAGGATTGCAAATCGTGCATTGAGTGATAAAAAGGGGGGACATCATGGTAAACTTTATGAACTAGAAACAAGAGAAGTGAAGAGAAAACATTCAGAATCTCAGCAGAGCAAAATCAAAGAGGTAAATATGTAAAACCAGTTAGAACTATTAAAGATGGAAACGGCAATTTTTTGAGAGGCAACGATAAAATAAAGGAAAGATGGAGAAGATATGTTGAAAGGTTAATGAATGAAAAAAAGGAAAGAATGTTAACAGAGGAAATGGAAAGCATTTCTGGTCCAATTCAAGAAATAAAAAGAGTGGAAGTTGAGGGATCCTCAAACAAGATGAACCGAAAAGCAACAATACCAGATGAGTTACCAGCAGAGATTTTGAAGTATTTGGGTCAAGATGGAGTAACAGCACTTTATAAGCTGCTAAAGGCTATTCTGAAAGGCAAAAGGATGCTAGCTGCCTGGAGGATGAGTATTCTACTATCTCATACCTTCAAAATCTGGGAATCATAGATCGAAGACTAAGAGGGTTGGTGTATTTTTTAGATATCCAACAAGGTTTCATGACAGGCAAGAGCAAAACAGAAGCAATATTTCCTGTACGAAAACTAACAAATATATTGATCTGGAAAAGGCATATGACTGTGCTTGATGCTTGACGTCGCGTCCCATTAGATGCTCGACGTCACATCTTGGTGGACGCTTGACGTCAAATCCTGCAGGACGCTCGACGTCACGTTCCGCTGGACACTTGACGTCATGTTAGGTGGACGTTCGACGTCACGTCTATCTGCTTGACTCCTTGGGTTAAAAGTGGCTAAAACACGACATTTAACGAGGAAGTTGTAAAGACGTTCGTCATCAAGAACCTCTCGACTAGTAGCCTTACGACACTTGGCGTCCAGGCCTGCTACTCTCTTGTTGTTTGCCAGTTGATAAACTTGCATGAGCGAAGAGTTTCTGTTGCATATCTTGCAGCATATTAAAATTAGGGTCAACCTGTTGTGGTACAGGAGACGTCACGTCTACCACAAGCTCTCTTTCTACACCGTTTAAAAAACATGGAGCGTCCAGAGGACGAAAACCAGTCTGACGGTGAAGGAGGAGCATGAACCCGAGGTCATGTCAGGCTCAGACAGCTGTCCTGCAACTGGGTGAGTTGGACGTTTCTTGATAGTTGCCGACATCCTTAAAGGACGTTTGGTAGGAGAGCTTTCTTCAGTAAAATGAAAAAACGCTCAGGACTGCTCCAAAGACTACAACCAGAAGATTGCGGTGTCATGATAGGACGTTGATTGACCGTGTCCACCTTCCTTTTCAGAGGTCTGGAAGCTTGACGCCAGCCTCGTCTGGGTGTTGCGTCATCCAAAGATGACGAAAAAACTTTTATCTCACCTTTCCTACGACAAAGGTGAGTGTCCTGGGAAGCGTCAAAAGGTATGCTCCAGGAGGCGTCTGCTCGGGAGCTAAAGCCACTCGTTTCCTTTTGTTGTTCGACATTCCTTCTCCCAGGGGTTGGGGAGCTTGGAAGAGGTCTATAGTCGACATTCCTTGGAAGAGGTCTATGGTTAGAACGTTCGACATTCCTTCCCCAGGGTTTAGGGAGCTTGGAAGAGGTCTATGGTTAGAAGAACGACAGGTTCTAGCAGACGCACCACCTATTTGAGGGGTGGTGCTTAGCCCAAAACAAAGAGCCCAAAACTAGACAACCTCCTCCTATACACGAACCTTCAAGAATTGCTTGAAGTTCGGATGGATGAGGATGTGGAAGTAAGCATCCTGGAGGTCTAAAGAGACAATCCAGTGGACCTTTCCTACTGCTGTAAGGACTGATTTCGATGTCTCCAAGGAGAACTTTGACTTCTGTACGATGGCGTTGAGAACAGTTACATCCATGACCGGACAATAGCCTCCCTCTCCAAAAAGAGAGACATTTGATGTTGCATAGCCTGTCTCTCTGTATTTAGGAGAGAGGTCTATCGGAGTAACTAATAAAGGAGGTTTCACTAGGGAAAAGATTTCGCATCCGTCCTATAGTAATAGCACGGACCAAAAGTCTGCTCCCCTCCTCTCCCAGGCTTGCCAGAAGTAGTTAAGTCTGGCTCCTACTGTTGTCTGTGGGGTTTAGAGAAAAAGTATGCAGAAACTTTCTTGCTGATTTAGACACCAAAACCTGTGTCTTTGACCAACTCTTGAGGGAGAAGAGAGGAAGAAAAAAGGGTGGTGCGTACCTCAATTCTGACTTCTGATTCAAAGTTATCCTGCCTCATTGCCTGCATTCCTTAAGAGGCTCAGGGATCCACCCAGGGGGCTGTAAAAGTCTCTGTGGGGCTGCTACAAGGTCCTCGACTTTAACGTGGGTAGACCTCCACCCTTGCTATCCTGGCATACCTGATAAGGAAGCTGGCTTCATAGGTTTTTATGCCTCATTTACCTGCATTCCTTGAGAGACTCAGCGATCCACCCAGGGGGCTGTAAAAGTCTCTGTGGGGCTGCCACAAGGTCCTCGACCTCAACGTGGCTAGACCTCCACCCTTGCTATCCTGGCATATCTGATAAGGAAGCTGGCTTCATAGCTTTTTATGCCTCATTTACCTGCATTCCTTGAGAGACTCAGCGATCCACCCAGGGGGGCTGTAAAGGTCTCTGTGGGGCTGCCACAAGGTCCTCGACCTTAACATGGCTAGACCTCCACCCTTGTTATCCTGGAATACTTGGATTGCATCTAGTCTCCCATTATCCTCAAAGCTCTATTAGATGATCGAGACAGCACCATCTTAGTAAACAGAGACTCCTTCGACTCCCTCCTTAGCGAAAACTCTGAAGGCGGGATGAGGAGCAGCAGGCACAAAATAAATCGGAAACTCTTCAGAAAAAACTCTCATGAGTTTCTTAAAGTCAATTGAAGGAAGAAGGATCTTGGGAACCTCTCCTAAGAGAATTCCTCTAAAAGATAAATAGGGGAAAAGAGATCGTCAATCCCTTCCTCCTACATGTCTCTAACCGAGTTAGAGATGTCTTGTAGGCTAGGAGTCAACTCCTTAAGGTCCTGAATTCTGGCCTCAATGCTGTTAGGGGTTTAATTCTCGCCCTCCAACAGACACCAAGAGTTAGTTCAAGCGGGCCTTGGTCTGAGAAAATAATATCTTTCCAGTTAATATTTATTTCTGTATCTTTTAACATAGCGCCTGGTGTAACAATGTTCCAACGCTAGACACTCACGGTCATTACGATCGGAACTAAGACGTTCGCGATCTCGACGTTTGGCCCAACTGATGTAACCACGACGTCCGAGTCTTGATGCTCGACGTCACGTCTAACTCCTTGATGCTCGGCGTCACGTCTAACTGCTTGATGCTCGGCGTCATGCTTGACACTCGACGTCAAGTCCAACTGCTGGACTCTTGATGCCATACAACTGTTTGATGCTCGGTCACGTCTACCTGCTAGACACTCGACGTCAAGTCCAATTGCTGGAAGCTTGATGCCACGGAACTGTTCGACGCTCGATGTTACGTCTAACTGCCTGACACTCGACGTCAAGTCCAACTGCTGGACGCTAGATGCCATGCGACTGATTGACGCTCGGTGTCACGTGACTCTCGGAACAATGCCGTTCACAATTTAGATGCTCGCGATCTAGACGCTTGGAGCTATGGTTGACACGCGGCGTCACGTCCAACTGCTTGACGCTCGACGTCAAGTAACTGCTTGACGCTCGGCGTCATGTCTAACTGCTTGACACTCAATGTCACTGGATGCTTGACGTCATGCAACTGCTTGACGCTCGGCGCCACGAGACTTTCAGAACAATGATGCTCGCGATTCAGACACTCGGAACTATGCCGTTCGCGTCTAGAACGTTCGCTCATCGAACAAAAGAAACAAAGAAGTTGCACTCAGTTACAAACATAGTGTCAAACTCTTACAGCAGCGTTAGTAGCTTGCTGTCCAAAGCTCTGATACTCGGCATTAGATAACACTTTTACCTCGCCTTACCCACGGCGAGGGCGGGCGTTCTGGGAAGCGTCAACAGGAACGCTCGAGGGGACGTCTGCTCGGGCGCTAACGCCTCTCCTCTCCTTTCGCCGATCGATATTCCTTCTCCCAAGGGTTGGGGAGCTTGGAAGAGTTCTAAGGCTAGGATAACGACAGGTCCGAGCAGACGCACCCTCCACTGTACTGAATAAATTTACTGCACTAATTTAGCACTGAAAACTTGCACTTTTAAACTCTTTCACATAAGACCATAAGTAGACTTGCCCGTTGGGAGAGATCTTATTATTCTGTCAAGGGCTTGAATGAGAATGCAATAGGTTTTCACTGAATCCTACATAAATTGTAACAAAATATTTTATATAAAACATTAAATGAACAGATATAGGAATAATGTATATATATATATATATATATATATATATATATATATATATATATATATATATATAAACAACCCTTATTACTTAGGGTTTCCAATAAAAGATGATTTGACACACTTTACAATTGGAACATCTATATGTATTATACGATAAATATTAGTATTCCCAATATCGAAAAAGTAAACGATACAAAGAATCGTGGGACTATATTGATTGTCATCAATACTAGGTAGCGTAAAATTAACTGTACGCTAGTTTTATTTAATCTCTGAAAATAGATTATCTAAAGAAAGTGTACTAAAAGGACAAATACTGTATTTTCTCAAAATAACATATTCCTTTTATCTTATAAAAACTTACATACTATTGGTGAGATAGTATTCACTTATTCTTCGCATGGCGAAAGAAAGAAATTGCAAGTCATACTACGTAGTCTACGTAGTTTACGTCATATGACTGTGACGTCATAGCGCTGGCGGAGTATTTCCTTCCGCCATTGTTTTCAAGAATAGGTTCGTTAGTTTTACAGTATGTTGAAAAAACTTCTAATCCTACCTTTTAAGCTATGAACATAGCGATCAAATACCAAAGAAAATCAAAATAAGCGAATGTCAATAACCAATTTAGTAGTACAGTACATCACCAAGATAACAGCCAAAATTCAAGTTAATAACGAGTGAATATCCAACGATGTTGCTGGCGTGAGCGGCAGAGAAAATCTGAGGAATAATGGAATGGTTTTAAGTACCTTCGCCAGAGGGCGCGCTGGTGGTACACCTGGCTACTCAATCTGCGATTGCCGCGAGTTTTGAATTTCTGCCGCGACGTCAGACTAAAGCTATATTTATATAACCAGCGGGTAAGTCTTGTGTTTAAAAACTGTATTTAGAAGATGGATTTTCATGTGCTACTGATGATAAAGAACTAAATATTAAAGCAGAAGGATGGAGGAACTGTCTGGAAGAGAGAGGTCTGAGAATAAATAGAATCGAGACTAGGAATGTACTGTAAATTAGAGGAAGCAGAAAGGGAGAGATGGGTAGATCTTGAGATTGATTTTCATAAGTTGAAAGAGGTAGAAAGTTTAAAATATATGGAGTCTGTGATCCAAAATACAGGATACTTAGATGAAGAGTTGACTGGAAGAAGACAATCAGGGTGGAATAGGTGGAGGAAATTTAGTGGGTGTTGTGTGATCAAAGGATGCCAATTAACCCTTTTACCCCCAGGCTTTTTGGAAATTTCCAACCCTTAACCCCCAAGGGGGTACTTTTTTCCCAGCACATTTTGGTGTATATTTCTTCTAAATTGCTCTAACAGCCTTAATTTTTGTCATAGAGAGGTCAGGTTGGTCTCATTCTCTTGGAAAATGTCTGAATTTTCTCAAAAAATTATCAAAAATATGAAAAAAATAATTTTTATGTCATTTTTTTGCAAGGACGTACCGGTACGTCCATGGGGGTAAAGGGACGGCTTTTGTGAAACGTACCAGTACGTCCTTTGGGGGTAAAAGGGTTAAGCTAAGGAGCAAGATCCAATGACAGGTAACGAGACCTGCAATGTACACGTCCGAAACATGGGAAACTAAGAGGAGAGATGAGAACAGAATTGATGTAACTGAGATGAGGATGTTCAAGTGGCAATAAGGACTTACAAGAAATGATAAAGTTAAGAACAAGCATGTTAGATGCATCCTCAAAATCGCACCACTGCCAACCAAGGTGAGAGAAAGTAGACCAAGATGGTATGGACATATAAAGAGACGAGAGGAAGACCACCTGATAAGGAAGATGATGGATCTTGGACTACTTGGTGGGAGATGGTTAGGAAGACCAAAAGTGCGATGGATTGACCGTACAAAAAGAGATATCAGGGAGATGGGATTGAGCAAGGAAAATGCACTGGACCAAAGGAAATGGAGAAATATGTTGGGGAACCATTATAGCAACCCCAAATAGGACAAGGTTGTAGAGAAAGATAATGATGATGTTACTCACCAAATACATACAGTTCAAACGAGTGTGAGCCATTCAAAGACAGGATATCGCTTCAATGTGGCCTTCTATTTTAAGTGCACACTACAGTCTAACACTAGATTCAATTTGTTTCAATTTGTCATGAAATTTATTATTCCACTAAACCTGACATTTACTAAAGATGATGGGTTTGAAGATAGTTAAGAGTCACTAATAGGAACAGGTAGTGCATATTGATATATTCATGGTTGTTGTATTGGCTACTTTACCAGCATCATTTTCCTTAGTTCCTAAAAGAAGGAATACAACTTAACATATTTTTACAATCATCCCAGCTTCATATAATTTGGAAAAAGCACAAATGAGTGCTGTTGTGAAAACTGAAGTATTGTTTAACAAAGCTAACAAGCTTGTTTCCATTTACTGATATTGCTGAAAATTCTCACTAGATGAAAATTTGGAGGTGGCAGAATAAATTGCAAAATACTGATGACAATAATTACAAGTTTACAGTTTGTACAATATTAATTGAGGAGATGCACTTGGTAGGATTTTCATCATCTTTATTGCATTATACCTTGGTAACTATGTTTACAAACCTCAACAAAAATACATACCCTTTTCGAGCTGTTCGTAAATGTTATCAATAAGACAATCAAGTTTCTCTCTCTCAGGTGTTCCCACTTCAACAACATCGCAGTTTCGGACCCATCTACTCAGGGGACTAGTACCAATACCCTGGCCATTAGTTCCAACTAAAGCCACTAAGGAACGAAACCCTTCCGGTGTTAGCCACTGTTAAAAGGGAAAATCAAGTTTTTATAACAAATGTATTTTTTAAACTAACCTGTCATGTAAAACATATTTTTCAAACAAATATACTGAATCAATCATAATAAGCCATTCATTTGTAGTACAAACAACCTCAGAGGTTTGCCCATTGAAATCCTGAAGACAAAAGAATTTACTAACAACCAATCTCATTCTATTTGGCAAATTAGATCTCACACACAAGAATGATGAAATGGGAGGCAAGCCCAGCCAAAAAGATAATTGATGGGTTAGTAGGAAAAGATGTTTTATGGTATGAAAACTTGGTTTGTTTGCATCAAACAAATCCCTAGAATTATAATAGGGGAGATCAAGAACTGTAAGTTCCTATCTCTACAAAAGCTTTACAGATCATGTTGCAATAGGAATAAAATATGCCTGAATCCAGGTCATATTAGCATTAGTAGTCAAGTTACAAGCCTAGTTGGAAAAGCAGGATGCTTCAAATCTAAAGGCTCTAACAGGGAAATAAGACCAGTGAGGATGGAAATAAACTATATATGAAAAATAATAGTAAGAAATATAAAGTATCTTGAGATCAGTCACAAAGTTAAAATAGATCTGTTATATATAAACAATGAAGATAATGGTGTCAACCTGTTCAAAATACAAACATTCACAACAAGTTTGTACTTCTGAAGTTCCATCGATTCAAGTGCCTAATTAGGAAGATCATTCCACAACCTGTTTACAGCAGGAATAAAAATTATAGAATACTGTGTAGCGTTGAGCCTTATGATAGAATGCAAGACTGCTAGAATTAACTGCATGATTGGGACTACATACAGGATGGTACAGTCTAGGGTAGATTTGATTGCAAAGAATGGTCAGAAATAAATAAAAGCTTATTCTTAAGCAGCATGTGTAAAGAGCTAACTGAACAATGGTTCCAGAGATTAATATCAAAATCAGGAATAACAAATTTAATTGAACACAAGATTTTGTTCAATAATTTAAGATAAGTTAACAGCTGAGGACCAGAAAGGAGTAAAATATTCAAAACAAGGTAGAATGAAAGAATCCAAAAATTTCTCCTGAATAGAGTGATCACCAAAAATCTTAAAAAACCTTCTCAATAAGCCAATACTTTTTGCAACTGAAGAAACATACTGAATGCATTTCTCCAAATTAATTTGCAATAAAGAATCACATCTAAACCAGACAGGAGAAAAATATTCAAAACAAGGTAGAATGACAGAATTAAAAATTTCTCCCGAATAGATTGATCATAAAACTCTTAAAAAAAACTTTCTCAATAAACCATTACTTTTTGCAACTGAAGAAACATACTGAATGTGTTTCTCCAAATTAATTTGCAATAAAGAACCACACCTAAAATTTTAAAGTTCTTGTATATAGTTAAAAGAAACCTTATCAATGCAGAGATCTGAATGTTGAGACATTATCCTTGACCTACCTACAATTACACAAATTTTAGCTAGGTCTCTATAGAGTGAATCAGCAACCCCAAATCTACATTCAGGAAATGGAATTGATGCCAAGAAAGTCGAATCATCTGTATAGGCAACAAGTTTGTTTTCTAGGTCAAATCACATAATTGACCTATTATTATTATTATTATTATTATTATTATTGGCTAAGCTATAGCCCTAGTTTCAAAAGGAAGATGCTATAAGCCCAATGGCTCCAACAGAGAAAAATAGCCCAGTGAGAAAAAGTAATAAGGAAATATATAAACAATATGAAAAGTAATGAACAATTTAAATTTTTTTTTTTAAAACAGTGACAACATTATAACAGATGTTTCATATATAAACCATAAAAACTTATGTATATTTGAGCTTTAGAAGTTCTAATGATTCAACTACCCAATTAAGAAGATCATTCCACAGCTTGGTCACACCTGGAATAAAACTTATAGAATACTGTGTTGTATTGAGCCACATGATGGAGAAGGTATGACTATTAAGAATTAACTGCATACTTAGTATTACCAACAGGAAGGAACTGTCCAGGAAGATCTGAATGTAAAGGATGGCTAGAATTATGAAAAATCTTATGCGACATGCATGACGAAATAATTGAACAACAGTGCAAGAGATTAAAATAGATCTAGATCAGGAATAAGAAATTTAATAGACTGTAAGTTCCTGTCCAACAAATTAAGATGAGAATCTGCAGCTAAAAATCAGACAGGCGAACAATACTCGAAACAAGGTAGAATTAAACAAT
The DNA here is from genome assembly GCF_036898095.1 of Palaemon carinicauda. NCBI lineage: Eukaryota > Metazoa > Arthropoda > Malacostraca > Decapoda > Palaemonidae > Palaemon > Palaemon carinicauda. The sequence goes on from NC_090760.1 coordinate 27,777,984, forward strand.
TAAAACACTTCTTTAGAATAGATTGATCACCAAAAGTTTTTAAAGACATTTTCAATAACCCAGTTTTTTGTGCAATTGAAGAAGACAGACCTAATGTGATTCTCAAAAGTAAATTTACTGTCGAGAATCCCACCTGAAATTTTAAAAGTCATACAGAGTTAAAAAAAAACATCATCAATGCTGAGATCCGGATGTTGAGGAGCTACTGTCCCTGACTTACTTACAATCATACTTTGAGATTTGATAGGATTTAACTTAATGCCCCATAATTTACACCAAGTACTAATTTTAGCTAAATCTTTATCAGGGATTCAGCAACCCCATATCAACATTCAGGAGATGGAATTGATGCAAAGACAGTAGCAACATCTGCATATACAACAAGTGTTTTTTCTAGGCAAAACCAAATCATGTGTATATAGTATGAAAAGTAATGGGCCAAGAACAATACTCTGAGGAACACCAGAGATCACATTTCTATACTCCCTATGGTGCCCATCAACAACAACTCTTTGTGATCTATTACTTAAAAATTCAATAAGGATGCTAAGAAACCACCCACCCATTCCTTACTGTTTGAGTTTGGAAACAAGAGCCTCATGATTACCACAGTCAAAGGCAGCACTAAAATCAAGGCCAATCATACAGACTTCCTGACCACAACCAAGGGATTTCTGTACAGCATTGAATATTGTAAGAAGGGCATCACATGCTCCAAGGCCTTTACAAAAACCAAATTACAAACTAGGGAACAGATGATAACGTTCAGCACACCTATTAAAATTTTTTGGCTAAAAACATTAAAAACTAGATAATATGGAAGTTATGGAAATTGAGTGTTGAGTCAGTTAGATGAACTACCACAAACACATTACCAATAATTCAAAAAGTGCTAAAAGCTCCTCTTCTTACTAACTAACTTGCGCAAAACAACAGATAACTTTGGAGCTAAGAAATATCCAGTCTTTATAAAAAATACAAAGGAAAATAACATTTGGGTTTACACCTCCATAAGCATCACGGTCAATCAAGAGAGCTTTAATTTCACCCCATCGAAAAGCTAAACTAGTTAGTTTAGCCTCAGGAGAACATGAAGATCAAGTTTCTCGTTACTCTGTTTACCGTCAAAAACATCAGCTAAAAGGGTTGCCTTTTCCTCTGGACAGTGAGTGATAGAGCCATCTGGTTTAAGTAAAGGGGCAACTGTTGCATCTACATCAAAGAGTGAAGATTTAGGAGTAGTCCACCACTTATGTCCAAGGGTTGTATCAGAATGGGTTTCTTTTATGGTTTAATTGTATTCCTTTTCAGTTGAAGCATAAACTCTCTGAGCAATAGCTCTAAGGTGAGTATACAGTAGTTATTCCAAGTCAAATCTGATCAGTTACCCTTCCACAGATGATAGGCCTTCTCCTCCTCCAATTAATGAAGAACGTCTACAATCATCACTGAACCATGGAATGTCTTTCAATCGGTACCTTAGCACACGAGAAGGGATATGCCTATTGCTTATGTTGACTAGAATCTATCCTTTGTCTCAAAAGTGCTTGAATATGTAATTCTTGAAAAACTAGTCAGCTACTTAGAAGAAATAGAAGCTTTGCCTGACAACCAATCTGCTTACAGAAAACTATACTCTACGGAGACAGCCATCTGCTCTGTTGTATATATGCTAGAAATGATGGATGAAAATAAATGTGGTATTTTAATATTGCTCGATCTCAGTGCTGCTTTTGATACAGTTGTGCATGAACAGCTACTAAATGATCTACGGCCCATCGGCGTTGAAGATCAAGCTTTTGAATACCTAAAAGACTACTTGGTTGGAAGAAATTACTGTGTACAAATTGGAAACTCTTATTCATCATATGAACCCTTACACAGAGGGGTACCCCAGGGGAATGTACTTGGCCCAATCTTATTCTACATCTATACTATTGGTCTATCGAAAATGCTACAAAGGCATGGCGTGAAGTTTAAACTATTAGCAGATGACACACAATTTTACTTCTCCATAAAGGTTGCAAAGGGTTGGGGGCAGTTAAGGGAGTAGTAAAAAATAGAGGGTTGGGCATGAATGTAAAGAGAGTTCTATATGAGAAAGTGATTGTACCAACTGTGATGCATGGATCGGAGTTGTGGGGAATGAAAGTGATGGAGAGACAAAAATTGAATGTGTTTGAGATGAAGTTTCTAAGGAGTATGGCTGGTGTATCTCGAGTAGATAGGATTAGGAACGAAGTGGTGAGGGAGAGAACGGGTGTAAGAAATGAGTTAGCCGCTAGAGTGGATATGAATGTGTTGAGGTGGTTTGGCCATGTTGAGAAAATGGAAAATGGCTGTCTGCTAAAGAAGGTGATGAATGCAAGAGTTGATGGGAGAAGTACAAGAGGAAGGCCAAGGTTTGGGTGGATGGATGGTGTGAAGAAAGCTCTGGGTGATAGGAGGATAGATGTGAGAGAGGCAAGAGAGCGTGCTAGAAATAGGAATGAATGGCGAGCGATTGTGTCGCATTTCTGGTATTCCCTGCTGCTTCCTCCAGTGCCTTAGATGACCGCGGAGGTAGCAGCAGTAGGGGATTCAGCATTATGAAGCTTCATCTGTGGTGGATAAAGTGGGAGGTTGGGCTGTGGCACCCTAGCAGTACCAGCTGAACTCGGTTGAGTCCCTGGTTAGGCTGAAGGAACGTAGAGAGTAGAGGTCCCCTTTTTGTTTTGTTTCTTTGTTGATGTCGGCTACCCCCCAAAATTGGGGGAAGTGCCTTTGGTATGTGTGTGTGTGTGTGTATAAATGATATACATGACACTACTGAAACTCTAAACCGAATCCTTGATAGTGATGGAGAATGGATGACATTTAAACAACTAAAATTAAATGAGAACAAAACTGAATTCATGGTGGTGGGTAAGAAAAACAGCGTGAGAAACTTAAGTGATATACAAATGAACATAAATAACGAATCGGTGCCGTTATCTAGTAAAGTTCAAGATCTAGGTGTACTTCTTGACTGTAACCTTTCTCTAAAATCCCAAATACATAATGTAATAAAAAGTGCTGGTTATCATCTAAGAAATATTGCGTTTATAAAAAAAGTACCTGGACGAAAATTCTGTAAAGAAACTTGTGATGAACTGTGTTATTACCAGGATTGACTACTGCAACTCTATCTACTACAATTTACCAAAAGTGCAACTTAAGAAATTACAAAACATAATAAACAGAGGAGCAAGACTGATAAAAGGTGTCCCACCTAGAGAAAGGATCACCCCTATACTAATCGATTTACACTGGCTGCCAATTAAAGCGAGAAATGAATTTAAAATATGTACAATAACCCACCAAGTTATCAGAACCAGGCGTCCAAAATACTTAGGAGAATTGCTACAAATTGCGCAGTCAACAAATCGTGTCGACACGAGAATAGTTACACATGGCTTCAAACTGTTGGAACCTAGTTTTATGTCCACTTTGGGCTCAAGAGCCTTTAAATATACGACCCCAAGACTATATAATAGGCTCCCACGAAACATTTGAATGATTGAAGACATTAAGGCTTTCAAGGGGAAACAGAAGACTTTCTTATTTCATGAGTCTTTTTACAATGACGATTTAACAGTAAATGAACAATTCGAGATCTGAAAAGATAAATACTGTGAACAAACAAGGTAAAACAACAGTGGAGGTCCTGTAGAGAGTGGGGTTCCCCTGCTGTATGGGACTGGAAGAGCAGCCATCAAAGTAAAGTAAGTAAATAAGAATGTTATATCCCCTTGGAAGCACAATATAACACCATGGCCCCAAACTGGGAGACTACTCTTTGTCGACTTTGCATTGGTCGCACTCAGTTGCCATGAATTTCTGCTAACTAGTACCTTTGACAGTGAGCCCAATGTTGACCGAATGCCCCAGCTATAAAACAGGAAGAAATAGATATCTATTTGAGGCTCGAGGTGAGGATGGCAGGTTCATCCTTGCCAAGATTCTTCGGCAGGATGTATTGTACTATGCCAGCGGAATTTTTAGATTTATTTCTGTAGCAGGTCTTCTGAAAACTATTTAAATCTTATAAGGACATCTTTGCTTCTATGGTTTTAAATTGGATACTCTGTTATTCTTTACAACAAAAAATATCGGCGTCAATGACCTTCAATGTTAGGATGGCAGAGAATTTTTATTCAATCAATTAATCCTGACCACAACGAAGGGAATTCTGTACAGCCTTGAAAATTGTAAGGCCTATTCAAATGCTTTGCCAAATGATGTTAAAAAACTTTAGATAATAAGGGAGTTACGGATATTATGCAGTAGTGAGATGCTAGGCTAGAGCTAACACAAACACATTTACCTAATGGAGTAATATTATCAATTCCCCAACTACTGCGAGAGAAAACTACAACTCTTCATTGACAAAATTATTCAGTGGGCCGATATGATAAATTTGGAAGTAATTTGTATTTTTCCTAACAATACAAACCTGTAGCTATTCATAGGGGTATTACTTTCGGCGGAGCTGAAAGAAGAACCATTAAACTTTTAGCGAAGGTTAACCACCCATACCGCTAGTTAGCGGGGAGTGGGGGTAGTAGCTACCATTCTCACTTGCACACCTGTGACTGTACTTCACTTTGCTTGGAGGTAGGACTTCATGGGAGACTGGAATGGTGGGCAAATCTGTATAAATAGCTATAGGTTTGCATCGTTAGGAAAATTACAAATTACTTCCAAATTTGTCATTTGTTCCGTAACTGGAATATAAACCTATGCTATGTATAGTGGTTGACTCGCCCATTAAGAGGGTGGACGTCCCTGCCATTCTGGCTTTTTGGCTTTTACTCGGGGATTTCCTTTTGTGTGTGTTAGCACATAATAGGTGGAAACCCTACTCCTCCCTAAAATCTTGCTATGCCTGGTCTGCAGCCTGCACAAGCTTGTGTGTTTGTGATACTAACAATGTGGCTATCAAGGTTTGAATTCTTCCAAGTCATAGGAATCGTCCAAAGTCACCGACAAAACATTCCCAATACCACCTTGCCAGGGTATGGGGACATAGTAGTAGTATGGCACAATACCAGGTTATACAAGGGAACAATGGTTTACCTGCACTTGGTTGAAGTCAACTTTGCAGAGGATCCTGGGCGCTGATTTCCATGAGGGGGGAGGGTGAAGATAAGAAAGAGCCAGTCATTCTTAATCATTCACTCAGACTAAAACCAAGTAACCTATGCCCTCAACCTTCTACTACTCGTCCATCAAGGAGCTTGAGGTGTTAAACCAGCTGTTGTGCAGCCACCATATGACCTAGAGAGAACGTATCGAGTCTCTTGTGGGTTATGTCTGGCAGGTAGTGGATGGTGAAGCTCAGTTGACACTTTTACACGCCCGCTTGTAAAACCTGCACCACAGAGTAGTTTTGTTTGAACGTCAGGGACGTAGTAATGCCCCCGATGTCGTGTGTTCTGGGTCGAAGTGTCAGAGGAGGATCTAGATTCAGTGCAAAGTCAATGATCTTGTGAATCCAGGCAGAGATGGTGTTCTTTGTGATCCTCCTCTTGACCTTCCCTGTGCTGATGAAGTGCTGACACTCAGGGCGAGCTCTCATTGTTTCCTTGAGGAAGGTCCTCCATTTTCTCTTTGGCAATAGTAACCATTGATCTGGATCATTGATGATGTTGCGAAGGACTCCCAGACCGAAGGGTTCAGATTCTGGGATCTGAGCTGCCAGAAACTATGTCAAGCATCACTTGTCCCATCGTAGTGAATGAGAGATGTTAGGTGTGTCCCATGGGGTTTGCCGACACTCTTGGCAGAAGCCAACATGAGCGAGAGACCTGTCATCAAGGTCAGGAGCTCAGCCCTCTGCTCCTTGGGGTCCTGGAACGAGGTCTCCTTTCCTACTAAGGGTCTGTCGGCTCAAAACTCTGTAAGGGGGGCAATGCCGATGTGGAGAAAGGTTAAATCCTTCCGGTATGAAGGCGAGGCTCAAGGACTAGCGGTGACTTTCCATGCCAGGACCAAGAAAAGCCTTTCCTGAAGGAACCAAGTAATGCCCATAATGCTGGCATAGTAGTATCGAGGGGAGGGATATTCCTCCTATGATACCAACTTATAGTCCACTTAGCCTGAATTGGCCGAAACCAAAGATCTATCCAGGTATCCAGACATTTTCTTTGCAACCTTTTGTGTGAGAGAGAGAGAGAGAGAGAGAGAGAGAGAGAGAGAGAGAGAGAGAGAGAGAGAGAGAGAGAGAGAGAGAGAGAGAGAGAGAGACTCTCTCTCTCTCTCTCAGGTGCTATACAATACCTATATATAGAGGAAACAAAAATCTTTGTTTCCTTACAAAGTTTCAATTAAATACAATACAAAAAAAGATAAGAGACGACTGGCGAAATCTAACCGAGGCCCTCTGCGTCAAAAGGTGTAGGAGATGATGGTGATGAAGATAAATCCATTTCCAAGCATAGCTTAAAACATGCCATCCGATTTCGTCAGCAGACCACTATTTTTTTAGGATACATCATTGCATTCTAGAAAATTGTTATCATTTAATTAGTTAACTGTGCTTTAAGATAACATTTATGTACTTTTGTTTTAAATTTTGGATGAATTTTAACAATCGAGTATTGCGGACTTCTTTTTGGTTTACTTTTGTGTGTGATCAGATCACCTGATGTCTAGTTGCCGCCGCTCTCAAGAGTATGCATTTACGAATACAGTAACATAGTATTGTTTATACTATTTCTTAACTTATTCAAAATATCTATACAGTTAATATCATCTAAGCACCAATGTGTTATAACCTTTCATATTTTTCATTTAGTACATTTGAAGCTATCATTATCATCTCTCTCTCTCCTTCTCTCACACAAATGAAATCTTTTGTTTCTTCACAAAGTTTCATTTAAATACTCACTGAAGATGCCGGCAATATTTTCATTTCTTGATCAACCAAGGTGCGCTATAGCAGTCATTTTGGGCATGATAAAGGTATTTGCGCAGCTTTCTAAGTATGCACGATAGTAACAAAACGCTATAGCAGAGGGTTAAATGTATTAATTTGTTATTAAAAATCAAACAGGATTCATATTATCCTCACTTCCTCCAATCTCGCACCATCTCTGTCACATTGAACGTTATAGCGGTAACATAATTGTTTGATGACTTTAAAACCAGTCTAGTATACTCTTATCTTTTTTTGCATATGGTTTCCGAATTGAGGTGAGTATAGTTGATATGTTACCAAACTGACTTATAACTGAAGTTAGGAAAAGTATTTTGGATATGGAATAGACAATTATCCGCCGTAACAGTTTAGAATTATCGTAAATTATCGTACTGACATTGGCGGCAGTTTGCTATTGATTAAATGCAACAAAGATTGTTTTCCTGTTTTCTGTTACAGATTCCAATGGTGTTTCCCTCAATTGAACAAATTATGCCCGCCCATCATCTAGTACTAGAGGTGCAGGACTGGTTAGTACTTCTGCAGTCTAGGAAGAATATCAGTGTTCACTTTTCTTGGGTCCCTGCCCACGTTGGGGTGAGTGGAAATGAACGTGTAAATAAGGCAGCTAAGAAGGCTTCAGGGCTACTTAACCCATCCACCATAAGTATTCCTTACAAAGACCTTAAAAGTAAGATACATTTTCACTGTAAGAATAAGTGGCAGGTTCAATGGTCTGAACTGACCACCTGTACAAAATTGAAACAAATCCACCCTTCGGTGGATAAATGGACATCTTGTAATTCTAAAAGTATTGGCCATACACAAGCAATCCACAATTATTTAATGAAGAGTGGGGAAGGGAGACAAGCCCCTCTTTGTAATACCTGTCAAGTGACAATAGATATTAAAGATCTTTTAGTTGACTGTCCTGTTTTTAATCTTCAGAGGAGGACACATTTACTCCAAAACTAAATTTCAAGGGATATATTGGGGGAAAATTGTAATACGTACCCTGAACTTGAAAAACTTTATACAGAGTATTGGATTATATCTCTAGCTTTAATTGATTTTATTAATTTATTTCTTCAATCTTTTTAATTTCTTCTTATTTTGTGTGATTTGTTTTATGGGTTAAAATGATACCAAATGTTGTGAGAGTATGGGTATGATTGATTAATATGCATTATATATCGCTGAGTGGCCTTTGATGCCCCAGTGCTTGGCTTAAGGCTTAAATTTCATATTCAATTCAATTCATACAGCACTGAACCTTCTATCTTGGAATTCAGTGGTCATAAACAGCACTAAACCTTCTATCTTGGAATCCAGTGGTCATAAAAAGCACTGAACCTATCTTGGAATTCAGTGGTTATAAATAGCACTTAACCTTCTATCTTGAAATCCAGTGGTCATAAACAGCAAAGAAACCTTCCATCTTGGAATACAGTTTTCATAAACAGAACTAAACCATGGAAATATGAAGGTTTCGCAATAGAACAACCTGAAGTATTATGAGAAGGCATGAATCATGTAGAGGTCGACACTGTCAGACACTGCACCACTAAAACCCTTGCCGACTGGTGAACTAGAACTGTTTGGCAAAACTTGAGGAGTTAGCCTGTGGTTCAAAACAATGTAGGTTAGGCTAGAATCTTTGCCTTTGTCCAAAGACACTGTTCTTATATTTAACAAATGAAACAAGATCAGTGAAAACCTATGAAGCTTGTTAATAGCTGGAGTCATTATCCTCATCATCTCCACTTTAATCAACTAGCTAGAGATCTCTGGGTTTTTTTCCTGAATCTCTCTTTTGCCTCTATCACATCTTTTCTCTTTTCACTTAAGAGCTTTCTTCACTCCAGCCATCCACCAAAACCTTGGCCTTTCTCTTGTACTTTTCCCATCAAGTCTTGCATTCATCACCTTCTTCTATCATCTCTATATGGCTAAACCCCCTCAATGCATTCATGTCCACTCTAGATGCTAATTCATTTCTCACAGTCATTCTCACCTTCACTATTTCATTCCTTATCATATCCAATTGAGATACACCAGCCATACGCCTCAGACACTTAATCTCAAGCATATTTAATTTCTGTCGGTCACTTGCATTCCCGACAACTCCAATTATAGTTGGTATAATCCCTTTTTCATACAGAACCCTCTTTGCATTCATCCCTAACCCTCTATTCTTCGCCACTCCCTTCTTCCGGTTATTACGATTAACCGTTAGACTGTCTTAATTCCATACCGGAGGCCTTAGCCTACTGAAAGGAAATAAAAATGAATATTTTTAATTTTAGGGTTAACTGCGATAAAAAACCTGATTTCAAGAGAAAAGTTATGAACATCAGGGGGTTTCAGAAAAATAATAGTTTGGAAAAGATTGGCAATAAGTTCAGTCATCAATCGTACATAAACACAAAACAAATTAAAACAAAACAAAAGACTGAATTAATACTACTGTACTATTCCATTATTTTCATTATTATTATTCTGATTATTTCGATCATTAAAAAATTGTTTTTAATGATAGATAATTATAAAAAATAGAAAACAATTCATTGCACACTTCAAACTGCATTTCAATTATAAGTTACATTTATGATAGTGAACACGCTAAGAGATATAATTTCTTTAGTTTGACAGAATTCTTTTTTTTTATAATAGTTTCTGACTACTAACATGAGAGACAAGGGTGTCTCAATAGCTTCACATTAAGAAGACCAATTGCAGACATTTTCAAATGCAAAATAAACATCAAGAACTTGGTACTCATTTTTCATTTACATATTTAAATATCAATTTTCTTTTAAATTCTGCGATGCTTCTCTTACTCATAAACAAGACTTATACACTCCATATCCCTTATAAAGTTAACTAATTATATGCTTTATCTATTTCATGTGTGTACAATATAAATACCAACTGTAAACAAAATCCTGGGGGAGCTTACATGCTGGACCTCAGGTGCCCATAACGCTTTCTCCATAATGCTCCGCAGAGTTTCTAACTGGTCATTGAATTCTGCACCAAGCAATTTGTGTGCTATCTCCTCCTCCTCATTTACAGTACGATGACAAAACTGCATGAAAAGGGCAATGGCACCTTCTTTGTCAGTTGCCTGCCTTACAGTTGCAATTATTCTGGCAAGGAGCATGATGCAAGCTGTTTCTGGTGGATAATGCATTTGTCTGAAAACAAGAACCTAAAATTAATTTAAATTCTTTCTATACCATATCACAACCAATAATGATTGGTAAATCATGCAATATTCATTACTACTGAAAAAATCAACTAACTTATTCTGTATGTCACAGTTAAATGTGTGGTTGCTTTGATAATTCTAGTGTGCACTATACAACAAGTGGTGGGTATTATATTCATTACCACTGTAAGCATCTGCTTGAGCAATGCAATACATCCATTCTCATTTCATTAAACAGATGATCACACCATGAATTGCTTTGCCCCATATACTGTACTAAAAGCAAGTAAAACCCTTTCTTACTGTATTTAGTTGATTTGGCAATTTAAAAAAGTGAATGATGTTCATGGTAACATTTTCAATACAATGGTACCTCAGCATGTGTATCTTTGAAATAATTCCTATGCAGCATATGTTTTTTTCAGATGCAAAAAAAAATGTCATTGTATATGTATTTTGTTTTGAATATGACTCATGTGCTAGAACTTGTATATGTCCAAATGAGTCACTATGCAACAACTTATCCTTTTTCACAGTTGCTTAAAAAAAAAAAAAATGTTATTTTCCTTAGTAAAATAAATTTTTGAATATACTTACCCGATGATCATATAGCTGCATCCCTGCTGCCCGACAGAAAAAATCTACGGGCGGAATACGCCAGCGATCGCTATACAGGTGGGGGTGTACATCAACAGCGCCATCTGTCAAGTAGGTACTCAAGTACTCGATGTCAACATAGAACCAATTTTCTCCTCTGTCCCACTGGTTCTCTATTGGGGAGGAAGGGTGGGTCCTTTAATTTATGATCATCGGGTAAGTATATTCAAAAATTTATTTTACTAAGGAAAATAACATTTTTCAATATCAAACTTACCCGATGATCATATAGCTGATTCACACCCAGGGGGGTGGGTAGAGACCAGCATTACAAGTTGACATTATGAGCTAAGTATTCCGTATTTCATTTTAGCAGTTATTCAAAATAACAAGCATAAAATAAATAAGTACCTGGTAAGGAAGACGACTTGAACAATTACTCTGCCTTTTTAAGTACGTCTTCCTTACTGAGCCTCGCGATCCTCATAGGATGCTGAGCGACTCCTAGGAGCTGAAGTATCAAGGGTTGCAACCCATACTAAAGGTCCTCATCAAAACCTCTAATCTAGGCGCTTCTCAAGAAATGATTTTGACCACCCGCCAAATCAAGTAGGATGCGAAAGGCTTCTTAGCCTTCCGGACAACCCAAAAATATTTCAAGAGAAAGATTAAAAAGGTTCTGGAATTAGGGAATTGTAGTGGTGGAGCCCCCACCACTACTGCACTCGTTGCTACGAATGGTCCCAGAGTGTAGCAGTTCTCGTAAAGAGACTGGACATTCTTAAGATAAAAGACGCGAACACTGATTTGCTTTTCCAAAAGGTTGCGTCGAATATATTTTGCAGAGATCTATTAGTTTAAAGGCCACGGAAGTTGTGACAGCACTAACTTCGTGTGTCCTTACCTTCAGCCAAGCTTGGTCTTCCTCATTCAGAAGGGAATGAGCTTCTCGTATTAACAGTCTGATAAAATAGGAAAAAGAATTCTCTGACATAGGCAAAGATGGATTCTTAACTGAACACCATAAAGCTTCAGACGGGCCTCGTAAAGGTTTAAAATAGAACTTAAGAGCTCTTACAGGACATAATACTCTTTCTAGTTCATTTCCAACCATACGATAAGTTTGGAATATCGAACGATATTGGTCAAGGCCGAGAAGGCAGCTCGTGTTTGGCTAGAAAACCAAGATGTAGAACATGTAGCCGTTTCGGATGAGAATCCGATGTTCTTGCTGAAGGCATGAATCTCACTGACTCTTTTAGCTGTGGTTAAGCATATCAGGAAAAGAGTCTTAAAGGTGAGATCTTTCAGGGAGGCTGATTGAAGTGGTTCGAACCTGTCTGACATAAGGAATCTTAGAACCACGTCTAAATTCCAACCAGGTGTAACCAAACGACGCTCCTTCGTGGTCTCAAAAGACTTAAGGAGGTCCTGTAGATCTTTATTGTTGGAAAGATCTAAGCCTCTGTGACGGAAGACTGATGCCAACATGCTTCTGTAACCCTTGATAGTGGGAGCTGAAAGAGATCGCTCTTTCCTCAGATATAAGAGGAAGTCAGCTATTTGAGTTACAGAGGTACTGGTCGAGGATATGGATACTGACTTGCACCAGTTTCGGAAGATTTCCCACTTCGATTGGTAGACTCTAAGGGTGGATGTTCTCCTTGCTCTAGCAATAGCTCTGGTTGCCTCCTTCGAAAAACCTCTAGTTCTCGAGAGTCTTTCGATATTCTGAAGGCAGTCAGACGAAGAGCATGGAGGCCTTGGAGTACCTTCTTTACGCGTGGCAGACGTAGCAGGTCCACCCTTAGGGGAAGTGATCTGGGAACGTCTACTAGCCATCGAAGTACCTCGGTAAGTTATTCTCTCGCGGGCCAGAGGGAAGCAACTAGAGTCAACTTTGTCCCTTCGTGAGAGGCGAACTTCTGCAGTACCTTGTTGACAATCTAGAACGGAGGGAATGCATATAGATCTAGATGAGACCAATTTAGTAGAAAGGCATCTATAAGAACTACTGCTGGGTCCGGGATAGGTGAGCAAAGTATTGAGAGCCTCTTGGACATCGAGGTTGCGAAGAGATCTATGGTTGGCTGGCCCCAGGTGACCCAAAGTCTCTTGCATACATCCTTGTGGAGGGTCCAATGTGTTGGAATTATTGTCCCTTCCTACTGAGACAATCTGCTAAGACATTCAAGTTGCCTTGGATGAAACTCATTACTAGTGAAAAGTCTAGACCTGTTGAACAGGAGAGGAGGTCACTTGCGAACTCGTATCATGTCAGAGAGTAGGTCCCTCCTTGCTAGGAGATGTACATCAAAGCACGGAGTTGACCGTGTTCACCTCCACCACTTTGCCTTGAAGGAGAGACCTGAAGCTTTTCCAGGTCAGACGTACTGCCAGAAGCTTCTTGCAGTTGAAATGCATTGTCCTTTGACTCGAGTTCCATAATCCCGAGCATTCCCTACCGCCTAAGGACGCACCCCAGCCTACGTCCGATGCGTCTGAGAAGAGAACGTGGTTGGGAGTCTGAACAGTCAGGGGAAGACCCTTTCAAAGGTTGATAAAGTCCTTTCATCAAGTCAGACCAGACTATCTTTCCGGAAACCGGGATCGAGACCGCTTCTAGCGTCTTGTCCTTTTCCAGTGAAGAGCTAGATGATACCGAAGAGGACGGAGGTGTAGTCTTCCAAGAGACACCAATTGAACCACGGATGACAGTGTCCTAACCAGACTCATCCACAGCCTGACAGGGCCGTGTTCCTTCTTCAGCATCTTCTGGATGGATAGCATGGCTGGGGGATGATCGTCTTGTTCAGCCATGTCCCCATCAGAGGGTTCCTCATCCGAAACTGATGAGGAAACGGCAACGGAGTGGGCAACGTCTGACTCGCTGAATCCGGTCGCACTGGTGGATGCGTGACGGAGCCGGACACAAGATCATGGTACTGCTGCACAGTCTGTGAACTGTCAACCATGGGGACGCGAGGAAGTACAGCGACAACCCGAAACTGTCTAGACTGTCTGGGTTGTGCAGACAACCCCCTACCGGGTTGCTGAGGTTGCCGCACTGCGTCACAACAAGTCACCTCTGCTGGTTGTTGAACGTCTTCCTAGTGACACACTGAACGTCCACAACCACCTCCGAGAGTCGCTTAACGTCAACGTGCGACTGGCAACCCACACTGGGTCGCACCGGTGGAGGAACCATCTCAACTGGCGGACGTGAGTAGGATACCTCAGCGTCAACAGGGCGTACAACCAACCGGTAGGAAGGTTGTTGGCTAGAAGGTTCTTCTCCGTAAAAAATCCTCTAACAAGGACTAAGCTTGGACTGCATGTCTTGCAACAAAGCCCATTAGGGTCTATGGGAGCAGGTGTGGCAACAGACGGGATTAGCGACTGAAGCGGAACCATTTACCATCCCTGGAAGCATGTTATGCTTTAATAAAGTCCATAGGAGGCTAAGCAGCTTAAGGCTCCTCTCAAAATGACAGAGTCCTCAAGGGAATATCAGAAGGAGGGAGAACAGCACTTTCTCATCTACAGGAACCATGTCCGAGAAAAGCTAGGTTATCTCAGTGAGGGAATCACTGGTGCATAAGCAGCAGACCAGAAGGCAACGTTATGTAACTGGTTGACAGTCTGTGAACTGTCAAAAACTGAACTGTCAACCACAACAGGTGCGTGAGGACATACAGCACTGGTGCATAGTAGCAGACCAGAAGGCAAAGTCATGTAACTGCTTGACAGTCTGTGAGCTGGCAACAACCAAAGCTGTGTGGGGAAGCCTCAACTCCTGACTGACTAGTCTGCTGCGGGCGAGTGGCGGTAACCACAGTGGGTTGCGGAGGCTGACACACCGTGTCAAAACACGGCAGCTTGTGGTAGCTCACGCACGGCAACGGAGTGCTCCGTGTGTCTGAGGGAGTCAGCATGCGTCTGGCAGGCTCGACTGCGCATGGGTGGAGGAGCTCTCACAACAAGAGTGTGGGAGCAGGCAGCCATGCTGGGCGCACAACCGTGGCAGGCTGTAGGCCAACGGGTGCATCGTCAACCTTCTCCGTAGTTGGAGTGTGGGAGCTGGCAACAACAAAAGCGGAGTGCTGGAGCGTGGGAGGGACTGCCGTGGGTTGCGGAGCATGCCGCATTGCGTCAAAACACGGCAGCTTTACAGCACCTTCCCACTGCTGATGCGGTAGCTCACGCATGTCAACGGAGGGTGCAGCATGAACATGCGTCTGGCAGGGTCGACTGCGCATCGGTGGTGGAGCTCTCACAGGTGGAGTGTGGGAGCAGGCAGCCGCAGTATCTGCTGAGCGCACAACCGTGGCAGGTTGTAGGTTAACAGGTGCAGTGTCAACCTTCTCAGCACGATACTCCTGCATGAAGGAAGCAAGCTGAGATTGCATAGTCTGCAGCATGGACCACTAGGGTCTATAAAAGACGGCAACAAACGGAGCTACTGTCCGTTGTGACTGAGGGTCTAAAACAGCTGGTGCGGCAACAGACGGAGTTACTGCCTGTTGCGGTACCACCTTGCCTCTCTTGGGAGGTGTGCAGTCGTCGGATGACTGCAGCGAGTCCGAACTGACCCAGTGGCTACACCTAGGCCGTTGGACTTGCGCGGAAGGGACCGACTTGCACTAAAAAGCTGCAAGATTTGGTCCATGGTTTCTGCGAGAAACCTCTTCCGCAGACGAGGAATAAATGGGCTCTCTCGTCTTTGTGTGGGTGGGGCGATCACGTCGGCAACGTGTGTAGATACACCCGAAACCACCGAGGGAAACGTCTGTTCGTCGATCAAGGCCTGTGGAACCCATAAGTCGTTCGACATTACTTCTCCCCTGGGCTTGGGAGCTTGTAAGAGGTCCCGGACTAGGTGAACAACTGGCACGAACAGACGAACCCTCGAACGCAACACTGTAACACTTTGCGCATATCACTTTATCACTTTTGATTTTCTGTTTGCACTATTTCACTGAAATCGAAACTTTAACTGATTTCTACCTGAAACACGCAATCCTATCCTTCATTAAAAGGTAGTAATTGCGAAAACAGAAAAACATAATTAAAGATAAAGAATTGAGTGGCTGGAAAAGAGACTAAACACTAGATCAAATAAACTACGTTTAAAATCTCTCACCGCATAAAGCCTGGGAACAAGAATAAAACTCTAGAAACGTTTTACCTTCTTCCCCTACAGCGACTAGGGAGAAGAGTAAAAAAACGAGAACAACGTTACCCGCTTGAACGAAACGTTTATTCTCCTCTCTCTCCCTCCGTCTCTATCTCTCTCTCTCTTCTCTCTCGACTTAGAACCTGAGAGAAGAGCCCAATTATATATCGTTAAAACATATTATTTGCTAAAGGAAAAAACTGAAAGGTTTCCCAAATAAAAAGTTCCTTTATTAGAATTTAAACCATTTAAGCTAAGAAAGAATGAACGAAACGCTAGAATCGGTTTACTCTTACTGCAACGTGAAACCGTGAAATACTCTCTCTCTATCGTAACGATAGAGCGCATGTTGAACGTTCTGAACGTCAACAACTGCGGAGACTAAACTAAACGTTAGTTCATCTTTGAAAACAGTACGAGATTATCAAAGAAATTCTTTCAAAAACATTAAAATTAAAAAAGTATAAATTCTTAAAAGGTAAATACGAAATGACGGGCTCAATGTTAATTAACTTCGGTTCCAAGTAAGGACCGCCTACTATTAGGAAAGGTCGCATATAAACAAACATAAAAATTAATTTTTATAAGTTTATAATAATTGGAAAGTTAATCGAAGAGGCCTATAAAGGCGGAGAGATATAAAATAAATAGATCTATAACTTGTTAAGCAAAATTACCAAAAACCTAAACACACTTCCGTCTAAGGGAAGGGTCGGCCATTTAAAAGTGAATGAGAGTCCATACTCTCTTCGTCACCAACACTTCCGTCTAAGGGAAGGGTCGGCCATAATTAAATCTATCCAAAACGAGTTCAAGTTTTGAAATGAAGATAAAACCCCTGCATAGCGAAAGCTCAAAACTGGAATAGTGTACTTCACCAATTCGTTGTGAAAACAAATCCAGTTAGGGACGGCGTATTTAGTAGGTCTTGCCTGTGGCACGACAGAGGGAAAATTGGTTCTATGTTGACATCGAGTACTTGAGTACCTACTTGACAGATGGCGCTGTTGATGTACACCCCCACCTGTATAGCGATCGCTGGCGTATTCCGCCCGTAGATTTTTTCTGTCGGGCAGCAGGGATGCAGCTATATGATCATCGGGTAAGTTTGATATTGAAAAACTACAAGCATCAACATGCCAGTTGGTTTCTTTTAGTGCAGAAGCTGAGCTACTGCTCACTGTGAATCTTCACTTGATTCCTTATAATTTCAAGTAAATATTTTGTGAATTAATTAATCTTTAGCCCTAAGAAAGTTAGTGACAAAAGCTTAGCAACAAGGAAAAGGGTTAGGATATTCTTCCAAACAATATTTCCTCTTCCTTCCATTCATCACCACCATCCTTAAAGGCATTCAACTCCTTTCAAAAAGGAAAAGTACGATTAGATTTTCATTTATTTCATCTAATTAATTTCTATATTACTGCATTTTAGTTTTAATTAGAGTTGAAATGATTTCATACAACTCCATCAATGTACAATATTTTTCATACCTATTATTCATTTTCCATATACTTTTATTGGGAAAATGTGTTTAGCATAAGTCCTGATTGGTACAAATCCAAAGTTATAAAACCAATTAAGGATGTATACCAAGGTGCCATTGTACAAAAAATCAAAGGTATCAAAATAGAATAAAAATGACAAATTTAGGTAATTTGTATTTGTCCTAACGATACAAACCTAGAGCTCTTTATTAGAGGAATATACTTTCGACAAAACTCGAAGATTAGCCATGAGACTTTTAGAGAGGTGTGACTATCCCCCTGATAGTTAGCCAAGGGGTAGTACCAGCTACCCTGCTCACACACACCAGTGTTGTCTCGTCACTTATGATTGCAGGCAGGACTAGCAAGGGGATAGGTGATGGCAGGTCAAATTTGTATAAAGAGCTCAAGGTTTGAATCATTACGAAAAATACATCTTATTCAAAATTTCTAATTTGTTCTGAAAGTAAATACAGTACAAACCCTTTTTCTCTTTATTAGGGAAGACCTTCCCCAAGATGTCCTAACCAACTGGCTGGTTTTTGACCGGGGTTTTCCCCCTTTGTGCTCCACATGTAGAGGGGAGAAAACCCTGACACCTCAGTAAATCCTATGTGCAATAGCACGCTTTAGTGGCTTGAGCAATCTGTGTAATCGTGTGATACTAGCAGTGTGAATGGTCTAGGTAAGACTTCTTAGAAAAAGGAATCTTTAAACTAACCATATACGTTACCCAAAAGCATCTCGCCATGAGGTATAGGGACGCAACAAGTATATACTTCTATACCAGGTTACACAACGGAAATGGTTTTATCTGCAGACAGAAGAGGCCAGCTTGCAGAGTACTGTAGGTGCTGTTCCCCAAGAGAGGAGAAGGTGAAAGAAAGAGCCAGTCATTCTCATCATTAATCCCAGACTTAATCCCGGGTAACCTCGTCCTCCACCATTTTCCTCTTGTCATCAAGGAGCCTAAGGTGTCTAAACCACTTGTTTTGCAGCCATCACATCTTACAGGTACGGGGCGGTGAAGGTCGTTTGGCGCTTTCACACACCCGCTTCTAGGACCTGGGTCACAGAGTTCTTCTTGAACGCCAGGGATGTAGTAACGCCCCTAACGTCATGAGCTCTGGGTGTCTCATCAGTGGAGAAGGATCAGGAATCAACACTCGGTTTATGACCTTGCAAATCCATGCAGAGATTGTGATTTTGGTGATAAAGGTAGAAGAGACTGTTTAGCTATGGTAAGCAGCTCTAATAGGAGAAGGACACTCCAAAAACCAAACCATTTTTCTCTAGTCTTTGGTTGTGCCATAGCCTCTGTACCATGGTCTTCTGCTGTCTTAAGGTAGTTCTCTTGCTTGATGGTATCATTCTATCTTATTTCTCTTCCTCCCTCTTGTTTTTTTTCAAGTTTTAATAGTTTATATATGAAAGATTTATTTTAATGTTGTTACTGTTCTTAAATATTTCATTTTAATTGTTCTTTACTTATCTTGCAATTTATTTATTTTATTTCCTTTCGTCACTGAGCTGTTTTTCCTGATGGAGCCCTTGGGCTTTTAGCATCTTGCTTTTCCAACTAGGGTTGTAGCTTAGCAAGTAATAACACTAATAATGAGCTGTGCATTGTCGTAACTCTTAGTGACTGGTACACCGGAACCAAGAGGCCTATGGAATCATACATGCCTTGCAATCTATTGGATCTGGGTTCAAGATCTGATGAAGCTTGATGGTTTCCAATAGTTTCTGCAACCTCACCATCCTTCTGAAATAGGGATGGGGGAGGGGGGGGGAGGTTGGTAAAATCTATATATCTACCTGATGAGTCATCAGCAGCCATTATTATTATTAATAAGGAAGAGATTTGCTAGCCCAGTGAGTCAAGCTCAACTCTTACAAAGCTGGCCCAGTGAAATTTGAGAGGTAAAAATATTATTTATATAGAATCTAATTAATAAAAAAGAAACATAGTAAATATAAGATAAAAAATAAATTAAGAGATAAGAATCTATGATAAATTTCATTTAATCTTATCTATAAAACCTATGCTTCTTAAGAATGTTAAAAACATAGAAATAGAGAAACTCTCTGAATAAGGTAGTGTCTGACAAACTTAACTAAATAAAACAAATATCTCATTTAAAAAAAATAGTAACAAAAAAATATATCGTAAGATAAACTACTGTCTCCCTCACTGCATCTGGGAACTGCCTCATAATATGTGCTCATTAAAAATCCATGGGTCAATTCTTTATTACCAATACGCAACCTTGCTAAAATTACTTACGTCCTGAAGATTCCCGGAAGGAAACAATCGTATTTATTCTAATTTATTATAATCAGATTTACTATTCCTGAACATTTCCATTATGATATTATGAAATATTTTATGATGGTTATTTAATCTTTACTGGGTAGATTAATTACTTTTTTGGTAGATCTATTACTGATTTAGCAGCAGCATCTACCTTTTCATTACCAATAACCATAACACAAGCAGGATTCCAATTTATTTCAATATTTACCCCTTGGGAATAGAATTTGTTGAAGAGCTTTTTAATTTCTAATACTAATTGGTTCTAATTTGTGTAACTTGTAGGGCTTTTATGGTACTTTTTGAATTAGTATAAATGGCAAACATATGATGCACCATATCTCTAAATGTTTTAATGATGTAAATTGCTAATGAAATTGCAGGTAGTTCAAATGTAAATAGTGATGGTTCACTAGATAATGAGAGAGGATTTAGTTTGTCTGAGGACACTGCAGCACAGTTGGTACCCATTGAAGATTCAGATCTATCAGTATGCAGTATAATGAAGTACTTTCCTTCGAATATGATCCAAGCATGTTGTTTAGGTGACTTGGAGTACACATAGCTTATTTCCTTGATAAACCAAATATGCTCTCACCTTTTTTTTATTTTTCTGAGGTTTGTAGACTGTAACAGCCTATTTTCTTCAATCTGGAATGGTGGCTCATGATTGTTTATAAATATACCATCGAAGTTAAAGAGCTTGCTCGGAGAATTGGCCAATAAGATTTATAATACATTTGCATTTTTACAAAATGTAAATGTACGGACAAGACCGGTTCTCTGCTTTCACATGATACAGAGATAATTAGAAAACTTACTGTACAGGCCCTACTTTAAAGTCTCGGACCTCGAGTGTGTATTGGATCTAAAGACTTCAAAGCACCTTCCAATTATTATCCATAAGTCTCAGACCTCAAGTGTGTATTGGATCTAAAGACTTCAAAGCAGCTTCCAATTATTATCCATAAGTCTCAGACCTCAAGTGTGTATTGGATCTAAAGACTTCAAAGTAGCTTCTGATCATTATCCATAAATTGGGGTACCATAATCTATTCTTGATAACACTAATGCTTTACAGACTATCAGTAAAGTTAATATCTTTGGACCCCATATTGTACTGTATTAGGCAACTTCATCATTAGGTTGAGAGAATTATTACATTTAAATTTCATGTAAGTTACATGAGCTTTACAATTAAGGTATGTATCGAATATTAGGCTAAAAAACTTAACCTTATCTTGGAATTGGATTTGAATGTCACACAATGTTGAGATGTATTTCTTGGATTTGCTTCCACTCAATATTCTACTAAAACGATTATATAAATATTTTTCTGCAGAAATTCTTAAACCAACAAACAGTTCAAACTTTTATTTTTCAAAGGGGGTTATTTAGAATTCTCTGTAGGTGACGAAAATTGTTTCAAAGTAAGTGATTTGGAATTCTTTGTATGTGACATAGATTGTTTGATGGGCAGCATATTGCAAAGTCGTCCACATAAAGCTACTGTCCTCTCCTGTGGCATTTGAGCAACTATGCCATAAATGTCCAACGTAAAACACTACCTCGGGGCACACCACACTCAAGGTTGTAAGATTCAGAATAAGCATTCGCTATACGAGTTTGTAATGTTCTTTGACCAACAACATTTCTAATTAAAATAGGAAAGTGTCCTCGAAAACCATCGTGACGTAAAGATTTTTGTACTGAATGCCTCAAGTAGTATCATTTGCCTTCTGAATATAAAAAAAATATGGCTACTGTGATTTATTTCATTCAGAACCTCTGCATATATAATTCACAAAGTATGAAAGGGAGTCCAAGATGGACTATTTTTGTGAGTCAAATTGTGAAGCTGATAAATGTTGTTAAGACGTAAACACCAATTCAGTCTACAATCTACCATAATTTCCAGTAATTTGCAAACAGTACTGGTTTAAAGGTTGCTCATGAATGGCAGAAGCAAGAGACAAAGACATTGCCCTATCAAGCAGGACAATGCCCTAGAGACTGACCATATATCATATGATCAGCACCCAAGCCTCCTCTCCACCCAAGCTAGGACCAAGAAGGGCCAGGCAATGGCTCCTCATGACTCGACAGATAGACCTTTAGGCTCCCCCAAACCACCCAAACTTAGCTCACAAGGATGGTAAGGTTGCAGACACTAAAGGCACTAATGAGTCTGAGCGGGACTCGAACCCCCGTCTGGCAAACACCAGGCAGAGACATTACCAATCAGGCTACAACAACCCAGATGAAATTGATCTGCAATAGTTTCAATTACACGAATCTTTTCCTGGCTTACCTGTTGGTATTATTATTGCATGTTTCCATGTCTTTGGAAATAGATGTTTGGTCCAAAGATGATTATAAAATTCTAATAGGTAGGCCTTATAATACCAAAATTTAACTTATCTTTATCAGGAGCCATTGAACTACAATTTGATAAAGCAAATTCCAGCGTTCTTCAGTAAATCTTTCATTTTAATAGATATCTTCCAGTGTCAGTATTCAATGAAATTGCTTCTTCCCTTCTTTTGATCAATTGAAAGTGTCCAACCAGATTACTAATAATGTTTATACTTTCAATAGTTTGCCCAATAATATTTTAGATTTCCTGTGTATCATGAACCTTGTGATCCATTAATGCACCTCTTGCAGGTCTGCTATAAAAAAACCATCAGTATTTCTAAACTTCTGCCACACCTTGTGCATTGAAGTATTTTCTGATAAACTAGACATAAGAGGATTGATAATATCTGGGCAAAAATATAACTTTTCTAAAATTAGCAGAAATCTTATTAAAATATAGTTTCAAGGCAATAATTTCTATTGCTATATCAACCAGTTTGTTAATTTTATTTCCTAAAATTGGGGACCTGTACTTCATTTGGTTCTTTTAATTTTTCATTGAAGAAACATGCTCTCTTCTGAGAATTCATACAGATCTCTACTATAAATTACTAACCTAGCTTGATTAAAAGTCTGGTGTGGAGATACCTTTTCATTGTAGGAAGAAACAAGCCAGAGTGGTTTGGCTATGATTTGTTGAGTATTCTTTTCTATCCCCTTAGAGATCAGTGTTCTTGGAATATTTGAATATTGTACAAATTCACATAACTACACATGTCAGGGACTTCTTTAAATTTGACTTTATTGAAGCCAATTTTAGCATTGGAAGGGTCAGGAAAAGTAATATAACACTCAAAATTCTTTTTGGTGTTTGAAAGTTTTTATTTCATTCATTGCATTTTCCATAAAAGTTTTAAAAGGTTGTATATTTCATGATTCATATTGTGGGATATGCAATATAGAACTTTCATATTTTCATTTTTACCTCCAATACCTCTTGTAGTTGTGTAGAGGGAACGAAAGGTTCCAGTGATATAACATTGGACAAAGAAGCATTGCCGAGGTTGTCATAAGAATTTTCCTTATTCAAAATAGCAGAGGTCATCAATAGTGTCTTGAGTTTGCCATTGAATCCCGGGGTTTGAGAAACATCAATTTCATTCATTAAATAATTTTGGGGAGGGAATAATAATAAAAATAATAAAAAAACATGGAAAGAAATAAGTTGAGAAAGAATATTTTTATCTCTGATATCCTAAAGAGACTCGATAAGCTTTTCATGGAAATAATTCCTTAACCAGTGACACAAGATTCGACTCCCAAGTGTCCACTCTCTACCTTACCTGGATGGGATGGTACCACTATGATTAGAGTGACTCAAGTGTAAGCCAAACCAGCTAGAAGGGACTTAAGAGTATTTCAAGAATACAATCATCCTTACTTTAATCATAATGGTAGGCAAATGGGACAAAATGTTGAGAATCCTATCTCTAAAATAACCAGCCCACCCCTGGAATACAAAGGCCAATTTTCTGCACAAGATAGTTCCACATACCAATATGGCATTACAGAACTGATGCTCTTTTGGTACAAACATTATTATGCAATTGTCATGACCACCACAGCTCCCACAATTGTCTTTTTTTTTAAATCTCCAATCCCAGCAATGGTATCTCTTCTAGACAGCAAAAAAGGGAAGAGAGACTGGACAACAATGTAGGTTTGATTCATTTGTGAAATTTTTGGCCAAAAGCCAAGCGCCTGAGTCGCATGGCCATTCAACGCTTAAACATCTTTTAGTATAAACTATAAATATATGCAGTACTGTAAATAAAAGTAAAATATAGTAAAATATATCAAATTATATCTATACATCAAAATTCAAAAACAATAAAACCATAAAACTATAACCCATAAAAAAATATCAACATCTTTTAAAAACTGTACAACTTGCTCCATTGGAGCACTCTCATTTAAAATTTTTCCCAAGGGACATACTGTATTGACTAAAAGATTATTTCTACATTGACATCTAAAAACAGGAGAGGACACAAAAATATATTCAATGATTGCTTCTACTTAGCAAGCAGATCAGTGAGGAGCATGCCTATCTGCCCCACTTGCCATCAGATACCTATGAGTATAATTTGTAACCGAGTTAAAACAATATTAGATCTTATGTCCACCTGGAAATGTGACCATGGTTGGACAGAAGGCCTAATTGACTTTAATTTAAAATTACTATTTAAATTCGACAATTAGGACTGCCAGTGATCTCTACAATAAAACCTATAACTACTTTTAAAATTAGAAACTGGGATACGCATGTTGGAAATGTGATTAAGCCTAGTTGCAGCTCCTTTCCTACTACAGCAATACCCTGAGATATGAGCGTCCCAACATACCAGAAAATTGAGATATGAGGAGAGTTCCGAGCAAATTTCTATCCTGAGATACGAGGAAAAATTTGAGATACGAGGTACAATAGTTCTCTATGCAGCTGCCAGGTGGCCGCGTGTGCGAGAGGCTGCTCACCAGGACAGCATCGCTCGGTCTTTCGCGTCGGATCTCCGTCGTGTAAAGTTCTCTCCGAGCATCGGCCGTATTGTTTTGTTTTTTTACGTGTTTTTTACGTGAATCAGTGAATAAATAAATTAAATTAACTATGGGTCCAAAGTAAGCAAGTGCAAACAAGGGTAGTGAAAAGAAAATGCGTATGACGACAATGGAGATAAAGCAGGAAGAAAACATGAGTGGCGTAAGCGTGACTGAGCTGGCGCGCCAATAAGAGAGGAGTACTGTACATCGACTATATGTACCATCCTAAAGCAGAATGATGCTTTAAAGAGCACCAAGCCTTCCAAAGGAGTAACCATCCTTTCCAAGCTGCGTAGTGATATTCTCGACGATATGGAGAGGCTTCTTTTAATCTGGATAAAGGAGAAACAGTTGGCGGGAGATAGCATGACCGAGACGATCATATGTGAGAAGGCCAGTAGATGACTTGAAAGGGAAGCAAGCAGCCGAGAAAGGGGAGACTTCAACACCAGCGGAAACCTTCAAAGCCAGTCGTAGCTGGCTGGATAATTTCAAGAAACGGACTGGGATACACTCAGTTGTGAGGCATAGGGAAGCATCAAGTTCTAACATGAAAGCCGCCCCGGACTTCGTCACATCCTTTGCCTCGATTATCGCGCGACATGGCTTCATCCCCGAACAAGTCTTCAACTGCAATGAAACTGGACCTCTTTGGAAGAAAATGCCCAGTAGAACTTTCATCACGGCAGAGGAGAAGAGACTACCGGGTCATAAACCCATGAAGGACAGGTTAACTCTAGCCTTGTGTCCTAATGCCACCGGTGACTGTAAGGTCAAGCCACTACTGGTGTGCCACACTGAAAACCCACGTGCTTTCAAGAGCCAAAGGATCATGAAAGAAAAACTGCAAGTGATGTGGCACGCTAATGCTAAGGCTTGGGTTACCCAGCATTTCTTCACAGAATGGGTTAATCTGTGCTTTGGTCCGGCAGTCAAAAAATATTTGGCGGAGAAAAACCTGCCATTGAAATGTCTCCTGGTCCTCGACAATGCCCCTGGTCACCCTCCTGGTCTCGAAGAGGACATTTTGGATGAATTCAGGTTCATCAAGGTCCTTTAATTCCCGCCCAACACCACGCCACTCCTCCAGCCCATGGACCAACAAGTTATTTCTAACTTCAAAAAACTGTAAACGAAGTATTTATTCAAAAAATGCTTCGATGTCACAGACAACACCAATCTCACCCTTCTGGAATTTTGGAAGGAACATTTCAACATCGCACATTGCTTGAAAATTATTGACGATCCATGGCAGGGTGTCAAAAGACAAACTCTTAATTCAGCGTGAAAGCAATTGTGGCAAGCTTTCGTCGCTGAGAAGGACTTTGAAGGGTTCGATACGACAGACCTTGATGACCCCAAACCTGTTGTGATGGATGAAATTGTGTCTCTTGGAAAGTCCATGGGGCTAGAGGTAGATGAAGAAGACGTGAACGACCTTGTCGAGGAGCATCAGGAAGAGCTCACGACACAGGAATTGATCGAGTGCCAGGAGATGCAACATTAGGAGGTGTTGCAGGAGCTCACTAGCGAGGAGGATGTGGAAAACGAGGGCTGCCTTTCTACGGCAGAAATCAAAGACATGTTAGCGAAGTGGCAGGAGTTTTCTAATTTTATGGAAAAGAGGCACCCGGACAAGCTGGAGAGTGGTCGTGCGTTAGCCTATTGTGACGACACTTGCGTGCGTCATTTTCACAACATTTTGAAGGGGAGACAAAAGCAAACATCCCTAGATAGGTTCCTTTTAAAAAGGCCGTCAAAAAGTGCAGGTGAAAGAGAGGCAAAAAGAGCCAAGCCAGAAGAAGAAGAAAAGTAAAAACATGAAAACGAAAACAAAATGTAGAATGAAGTTTAGTGTAACGTAAGATTAACATTTTAACTTTAAGTGTGTGTACAGTAAGCTAATTTCATTTTAGTTAAATTTAAAGTTGAATTTAAAGTTAAGGTTATGTTACGTAGTGTTACAAAAGTGTTGTGTACCGAACGTATTGCCATCAAGTCTCTCTCCTCTCTGTAATCTCTCCCTCCTCCTCCTCCGCATACACCACCGTTAGTTGCTACTGTCTATCTCAAAGGTAAGAACTCCATAATAATATTACATTTCATAACTAGTTTATAGCTATTTGTATTTTGCTAGCGTAGGATGTTGATTACAACAATTAAAAATAACAAATTTGGAAATAATTTGTATTTTTCCTAACATACAAACCTGGAGCTATCTACAGGGTATTACTTTTGGCAATGCTGAAAACAAGCCAAGACAATTTTAGTGAGGGATAATTACTCCCATTCGCTAGTTAGCGGGAGGGGGTTGGGGTAGACTGGCTACCCCGCTCACTCACACCTGTCGGTTGGGTAACCACTTTTGCTTTCTGGCAGGACTTCTACGGGGACAGGGTGGCGGGCAAATTTGTCTAAATAGCTCCAGGTTTGTATGTTAGGAAAAATACAAATTATTTCCAAATTTGTTATTTGTTCCGACACAGATACAAACCTTCGCTATTTATAGGGCGACTTACTCTTAGGAGGGAGTAAGTTCTACCAACTGGCCTTGGTCATGAATCGGGTTTCCCTCTAATTGATCTTTGACCTAAATAGTTGGAACCATACCCTCGCTAAAATCCAAGTTGTTACAAGATAACTCAATGATAGCGACCTGCAGAAGCTTGTGTGAGAGAGACTCGTGGCTTGTCTTTATGTAGGAACTTGAGGATAAGCACGAGTTCTAAGACATATCCAATACCCTCCCTCACGAGGTATTGGTGACATAAAGTATTTATTCATACTCAGGATGCACAAGGGAAATGAATCTTACCTGCAGAGGGGTGAGGTCAGCTATGCTTCGGTCTTGCGGAGCTGTTTCCCCAGAGGGGGAGAAGGAGAAAGAAAGAAGGGAGCCAGACATTCTTTTCATTCACCCCAGACTAACCCGGGTAACTTCAGCCCTCAACCCTCAGCTACTTGTCCATCAAGGAGCCTGAGGCATTAGATCACTTGTTGTGCGGCCACCACAGGGCCAATGGAGAAGGTTTCCATGCTCCTGTGGGTTACGTCTTTCAGGTAGTGGGCTGTGAAGGTCGTCTGACGCTTCCACATGCCTGCTTGCAATACCTGTGCCACAAAAAATTCTTCTTGAATGCCAGAGACGTTGCAATGCCTCTGACATCATGAGCTCTGGGTCGGTTGGACAGAGGAGGATCTGGATATAGAGCATATTCGATTACTTTCCTTATCCAGGAGAAAATAGTATTCCTCTTGACCCTCCTCTTGACCTTCCCCGTGTTGACAAAAAGTGATTGTACACGGGGGCGAGCTTTTGCTGTTCTTCTTAAGTAACACCTCAGACTCCTTATTGGACATAATAACAGTTGGTCTGGATCTTCGGTTACAGAATGAAGACTCTCTAACCGAAATGGGCCGAACCTGGAGTCCGGCACACCCAGATTTTGAGTCTTAGCTACAACCTCAGGGATGTAGTTGAGGATTACTTCCCCCCATCTCCTATAGTGGGGGACATCAGCAGATAGACCATGAAGTTTGCTGACTCTCTTGGCCGAAGCCAGAGCGAGCAGGAACACCGTCTTCCACGTGAGGTGGCGATCGGAGGCCTGGCGTAGTGGTTCATAGGGGAAGCCCTTCAGAGACCTGAGGACCCGAATCACGTTCCAAGGGGGAGGTCTTAGCTCTGCCTGGGGACAAGTAAGCTCGTAACTATGTATGAGCAAAGAAAGTTCCAACGAGGAGGAAATATTGACTCCTTTCAGTCTAAAGGCGAGACTCAAGGCTGAACGATAGCCTTTGACTGCAGAGACCGAGAGAAGCATTTCTTCCCGAAGGTATACAAGAAACTCCGCTATAGTTGGAACAGAGGCATCGAGGGGAGAGATAACCCTTCCACGATACCAACCACAGAAAACTGACCACTTCGCCTGGGAGACAGCCTCTGTGGATCTGCTGAGGTGTCCAGCCATTCTTTTCGCAACCGGTGCCTCTCTGTGTGAGGAGGTGCTGGATAGTCTCCAGGCGTGAAGTTGAAGCGAAGCTATTGCTTTGTGGAAGATGTTGACATGTGGTTGTTTGAGGAGGTCGTGCTGTGGAGGGAGCTCCCTCGGGATCTCCGTGAGGAGATGTAGAAGGTTTATCCACCGTTGTTGGAAGGCATCTTGCCAAAGAGCTTGGGGATCCAGGACTGGGGAGCAGTACAACGGGAGCCTGAAATTCAGGGCCGTTGCGAACAGATCCACAGACGGGGAACCCCACAAAATCAGGACTTTGTTGGCTATCAGAGGATTCAAAGACCACTCGGTGCCAACTATCTGTGTCGCTCTGCTCAGCTTGTCTGCTAGCACATTCTGCTTGCCCGGAATGAAGTGAGCTGATAGGCACCGAGTTGTCCTCTGCCCATCTGGGTATCTCTACTGCATGATGGCACAGCTGCTGCGAAAAGGTACTGCCCTGTTTGCTTAGATAAGCTACTACCGTTTTTTTGTCACTCATCAACACCACGGAGTTCCCCGCCAGGACCTGGTGGACCTTTTTGAGGGCCAGAAAGGCTGCCCTCATCTCCAAGAGATTCATGTGCTGGTACCTTTCTGATTCGGACCATTGGCTGGAAATGTAATGGTGCAGCACGTGAGGCCCCCACCCTTCTTTTGATGCATCCAAAAAAAAGCATCAATTCAGGGGGAGAGATGAGAAGGTCGACCCCTTTGCAGAGGTTCAGCTCCGCCAGCCACCACCTGAGGTCTGACTGTTCCTCTAGCCCTATGCGGACTAGGTGATCCCGGGAATCGGAGAGTTGGTTCCACTGGAGGGATCTCATCCTGAGGCGACTGCTGGGGACCAGTCGGGTCAGGGAAGAGAGGTGACCGAGAAGGCGAAGCCAATACTGTGCCGGGAGCTCTTCCCAACTGAGGAAGACCTATACTATCTCCCTCAGTCTCTGGATCCTTTCGTCTGATGGAAATGCTTTGTGCCTTAAGGTGTCTAATCGCATGCCTAGGTATACCAGTTCTTGAGAGGGGAGCAGCTGAGACTTCTCGAGGTTTACCACGATCCCCAGATCCTAGCAAAACCTTAGAAGCTCGTCTCGGTGGCGGAGAAGGGCCGCCTCTGAGTCTGCCAGAATCAGCCAGTCATCCAAGTATCTTAGGAGACGGATGCCGACTGTGAGCCCAAGATGATACTCGGGCGAATACTCTCGTGAATATCTGGGGTGCTGTGGAAAGACCGAAACACAGTACCCTGAACTGGTAATGCTTCCGATTGAACATGAATCTCAGATACTTCCTGGAAGATGGGTGAATTGGGATCTGGAAGTATGCGTCCTTTAGATCTAAAGTGCACATGAAGTCCTGGGGTCTAATCGCTTGTCTGACTGTGTCGACCGTCTCCATCCTGAAAGGTGTCTGTTCTGCAAACCTGTTCGGGGCCGAGAGGTCAATGACTCGTCTCCAGTCTCCAGACGCCTTTTTCACAAGAAAGAGTTGACTGTAGAAGCCTGGGGACCCATCGAGGATCTCCTGGAGAGTGTCCCTCTCCAACATGGACTGGACTTCTGCCCTGAGGGCAAACTCCTGTGCGGATTCCTTCGCACAGGAGTTCGATGGAATAGGCACTCGAGTCAGTGGAGGGAGAGAGAGCGTGAATGGGATACGATACCCTGAACGAATCACCTCGACCGTCCAGGGTTCGGCCCCGTGGTGAAGCCACCCCTGCCAGCGACTTTGCAGGCACCCCCCACCGGTGGGCAAATGGGAGGATTGCCTGTCTTATTGGGAGTGGCCTCTGCCGGATCCCTTCATACCCTTTCCTCCATGAAAGGACTTTTTGCTGTGAAAGGCCTGCTTCGCACCCTTTTTACCCTGCTGTTTTGGGTCTCTAGCCCTTCCCGACTGCGGGGTTTGCTGTGCTTTCCGCTGTGGCTGAGAGGGGTAAGATCTAGCTGTTAAGACCTTTTGGATGAGGGAGTCCTGACTGGACTTCCTCCACCTCTCTGCCACCCGCTCGACATCCTCGGAATGGAACAAAGAATTGCCCTTGTAAAGAGCATTTCGCAGTCTCGCTACTTCGGCCTGATTGAGATGTCTATGGAACTTGCCTATGACGGCATCTCTCCTCTTCAGGATAGTGTTGGGCCAAAGGTTCACTACTTGATGGGAGAGGAACTTGATGGCCCGAGTGCTAGACAATAGGAAAGTCTCCAAAGACTTCCTGGAGGACTCCCGAGACAGGTCTTTAGACTGCATCAGTTGTCCTAAGGATCTTAACCAGAAATCCAGCCATGAAGTAGCCTGCATGGTGTACTTCGCCACCTTCTCCTGGTTTAGGATTTCAGAGACCGAAAAGGATACTGGAAGTCCCGTAAGTTTCTCGAAGGGTGTGGCCTTCGAGAGTGCCTCTAAAGAGTGGTCGAGAGGCAGTGTTGGAAGAGATTCCTCGAGGATCTCGTAGTACCTCCTCTGAAACACAAATGGAGGAGGTAGGAGCTTGGAGGATGAGCTGGAGCAGAGAGATGAGGTGGACCTAGTTGCCTAGGACACTGCCTTCTGTTTGGCATTCTTCAACCCCTTTGACCAGGGCAAAGCTGCACTGGTCCTTCGAGGTTTCTGAGTGCCGTAGTACTGGTCAAGGACCGTTTCTTTTCCATCTAGAGGGGCTGCCGATGGATCTGGAAGTCCATTGATGGAACGGATGCAGGCTAGGACCTGCCAGAAGGCGTGTTCTGACTCCTTGCTCTCATACTCCCTAAGCTTAGGGCTAGCGGCTGCTGGCAGAGCGTCGTCCTCAAGATCGCTCTGCCCTTCCACGTCCGAGCTCTCATCCATAGGAGCCAGGAGTGGGTCGAAGTCAACTGGATAGACTGGGGATAGGGAGACTGCTGAGGAGGTGGTCGCTTCCGGCTACCTGGGAGGCAGTGAGGAAGGAAGCCTGGCCGAGGATTTGGGGATGGTGAACAAATCCTTCGGTTCCCTCCCACGAAGCCGGAGGTCCTCTATCCCCAAGGGCCTAGAGGACTCCGTCGGCTTACAGGTGGAATGTAAGTCCGTTGCTGTACGGGTTGACACTCGTCCGGTCGCAGGTCGTGCCTCCTAAGACACTATCTCGACCGGTAAGGGACGGAAGGAGTCTCCATAGGAGGTAACCCTACTGTATACTCCTTGGGGGGCGAAGGACAAATCCTTTTCCTTTTCCCCTTTGGTCTGGCCTGTGGCATCTTGAACTGCAGGGGGCTACCCTGAGGTTCATGCCTAATCTCCTCCAGAGGTCTTTTGCGAGGGGATGACCACCTTCCCTTGCCAGAAGGACCCGCCTATGCGGAATCTTTCAAACTCCTCCAAGGATCGGAGGGAGGAGAGGACCCTGGGAAGAGAGAAGGCGATAAACGGATCCTAGGTGTGTCACCTAAGGACTGGGAGCGGGGAACGACTCCTTTCATGGCTTGACGCATTACATTGAATAAGGTGCTAAGCCACGGGGGGTCACAGGCTCCCGAAGAACTAAGGGGGAGGTCCTTAGGAAGGCACTGCTCCCTGGGGTTTAGGAACCTGGGCAGGTTTCCTAATCCTCTTGTCTGAGGGAGGCTTTCCTACAGGCAAGATCGGCACAGGCTTACCCTTAGGGATAGGATCTGGGCTCAGTTGCGCAGGCGACTGTTGTCTCTATTGAGCCCTAGGGGGCTTGAAAGACTGATTGCAAGTGCCAAGATGGTCGTGCATCGAACTGTTGGTAGGCGGGAGGGTGCTCGTGCACGCACCCTTCCCGATTGCGCGCATCTTTTTTGCGCTCGTGGCGTGCATAAGGTTGTTCGCGCGCACGGCGCGCAGTATGTTGTTCGCGCGCACGGCGCGCAGTATGTTGTTCGCGCGCACGGCGCGCAGTATGTTGTTCGCTCGCATGGCGCACAGTAGGTTGTTCGAGCACATGGCAAGCAACAGGATGTTCTCGCATATGGAGAGCCATAGGATGAACCCGCGCACCATGTTCGCCATTTTGTTTGCGTGCGACTAGTTGGTTGTGCTCGCCAAGTCGGTCGTGCTTGTGAGAGCTCTCAGGTTGGTGGGAGAACTCACTGCTACGCTCACCCGAAGGTTCACGATAGCTTGTGTTGTGTGAGGGCGAACGATCAACACAACGAGAGTTTGAAAACTCTGTCATAAAAAGAATGACTATGGTCACGCGAACCCGAAAGTTCAGTGCAACGAGAAACCGAAGTTTCTCTGTCACGAAACACCGAAGTGTTAGCGTGACTAAAGTTAACTTGAGCCCAAGAGTTCAGCGCAACTCAGGTTACAAGACCCTGAAGGGTCGATGTAACGAGGAACCCAGGCTCCTCTGTCACGAGACCCCGAAGGATCAGCGTGACTGACAGTACGAGAACCCGGAGGTTCAACGTTACCATCGTTACGAGAGCCCGAGGGTTCAGCGTAACGGAAACCCGAAGGTTTCAAGTCGCGAAAGCCCGAAGGTTTCAAGTCGCGAAAGCCCGAAGGTTTAGCGCAACGGAGACCCGAAGGACTCCTGCTGTCATGAGAACCCGCAGGATCAACATGACGAGAGCCCGAAGGCTCACGATCCTGACAGCCAAAAGGTTGATTGTCACGAGACCCTGAAGGGTCAACGTGAGGAGAACCAGCAGGTTCAAAAAGACGTCTCCTCACACCCCGAGGTGGAGAGGGGTTACCCACACCTCCACTCTACGAACCTCTGGTGAGGAACGACGACTGCCACAGTTGCCACTATCCCTCAGACAGTGTATACAGTTCCACAACAGTACGTCACACAGTACCCAGCGTTCAATCCCGTTTACGAACTGGCCACTACCACTGTTCGACCCGTTGGAGTTCAGGGAAGAGGTACAACTGGAAGGGAAAGTCTGGAAGAGGTGGCCAATCTAAGGTCCGAGGAAACAGAGGCATATCACATAAAGGAGAAGGACAATGAAGAGGATCCGATAGGGGTAAGACTCTGTTGCATCTAGGATCAAGGGAAGTATGATCCTTGGGCTCACAGCATAGTCTGGAAGTAGAGACAGAAACCACCACGGTTCAAGAGGTTCTTCCAATATCACAAACCCCCCAGGGAGCCTACACCATCTCCATAGATTTTACCGACGCTTATTGGCATCTTTCAATAGGTAGGCACTTCTCTTACCTTGGTTTCAGACTGGCAAGAAATGCCTACATATTCAAAGCTATGCCTTTCGGGCAAAGCATAGCTCCAAGGATTTTCACAAAACTCGTCGAGACCATTGCCTAACAACTCAGGAACAATTGTCTTCAGATGATGGTGCACTTCGACGATTGGTTATTGTGAGCAGCGACGAAGTCAGAGTGTCTTCTAGCAGTGCTAGAAGTTATGAAGTTTCTCCAATCCCTGGGCTTCCAAATCTATGTGGAGAAGGCCAGGTTAACTCCACCTCAACATTCCCAGTGACTAGGTCTACACTGGGATTGACATCACACATCCTTTCTCTACCCCTGGGCAAGAGGAAAGGAATCACAAGCTCAGTCAGGTGTCTGCTTTGTTCAAAGATGATCACCAGACATCATCAAGAAAGTGTCTTAGGTTCGCTACAATTTGCAGCAATTACAAATCCCATCCTGAGAGCAAGAATTATGGATGACAACAGAGTCTGGAGAAGAAAGGCATCAAATACGTGGTAGGTTGGCAAGGGCACCAGCCACCCATTGAGATACTACCACTAGAGAGTTGTGGGGTCCTTCGACTGGCCAGACAGTACTACACTGGATTCTTTTCTCTGGTTAGGGTTCATTTTCCTTATGCCTGCAAAAACACCGAATAGTCTGGCATATTATTTACACAATCTCCTCTGTCTTCATACACATGACAACACTGAGATTACCAAACAATTTCTTCTTTGCTCAAGGGGCTAATTACTGCACTGTAATTATTCAGTGGCTACTTTCCTCTTGGTAAGGGTAGAAGAGATTCTAGCTATGGTTGGCAGCTCTTCTAGGAGAAGGACACTCCAAAATCAAACCATTATTCTCTAGTCTTGGGTAGTGCCATAGCCTCTGTACCACGGTCTTCCACTGTCTTGGGTTAGAGTTCTCTTGCTTGAGGGTACACTCAGGCACACTATTCTATCTTATTTATCTTCCTCTTCTTTTATTAGTTTTTATAGCTTACATAAGAAATATTTTCTTTTACTGTTGTTACTGTACTTGAAATATTTTCTTTTTCTTTGTTTGCTTTTCTCACTAGGCTCTTTTCCCCTGTTGGAGCCCCTGGGCTTATAGCATCCTGCTTTTCCAACTAGGGTTGTAGCTTAGCAAGTAATAATAACAATAAAAATGCTCGAAGAGATCATTGCTACAGAACCACGCTTCTGCTGTGCAAACAGCTCAGACCGTGGTCCATTGACAAGTCTATCGACACACATTTCAGTGAAGTTCCCTCCTCCGTCACTGACAATCCCCACGGATGCCTTGGAAAAGGGTTGGGGAGGTTAAACTTCTCTCAAAAAAATACAAGGTCAGTGGTCAGTCGCATTTCAACAGTTTCATATCAATATTCTGGAAGTGATGGCAGTGTTTCTTTCTCTGGAGAAATTGAACCTGAAGAGGAACTCGCATATCAGGTTAGTCCTCGACAGCAAGACTGTAGTCCACTGCATCAACAGACAGGGTTCAAGATCTCCACAGATCAGTCACATGATTCTGACCATTCTCTTCTTATCGAAGAGGAGAAATAGGCATCTTTAAGCAGTTCAATTAGAAAGGGTTCACGATGTGATGGTGGATGCCTTTTCCAGATTCAAGCCTCTGGAAACTGAATGGTCCCTGGACGAGAAATCATTCTGTTTCATTCTAGAGCAAGTCCTGGAACTGCAAGTAGCACCGAATACATATCCGGAAGCAGTGGGGATAAATGCGAAGTAAGTGGATTGGTATCAGTGGACTCATCTTTTTCCACCGTTCAATCTCCTCATAAAGGTGCTGGACAAACTACAAACCTTCAAGGGAACAGCTGTCCTGGTGGCCCCCAATGGACCCAAGAGCAATTGGTATCCCACTACCGACACCAGTGCTATCCCAAACTGTTCAACAGGAGACTATCTTTGCTTCCTCCTAAATAATGAAGCACCTTCAGTTCATGATTTTCTCGTCCTAGCTGCTAATAGAAAACAAGGAGTTTTGAAGGACAAGACTGATTTCATAGAAGAATACAAGTCCTCTGCTACAAAGAGACAATATTTGTCTTCATGGAAGAAAAGGGTGGAGTTTGTTAAGAAATGCAAGCACACTTTTATTACATTGGATTTCTGACTATAATTCTTTATCTTACTCCATGGACAGGGTCTGGCCTCTACAACTATTTCCTCATGTAAATCTGCCCTAAACTGACCTATCGCCATACTTTCGACATAGACCTTAATAGCGAACTGTTCAACAAGATACCTAAGGCTTGTGCTCAACTGAAACCAAATGTTCCCCCTAATCCATTTCATGGTCTTTGGATATAGTCTTGCACTTAGCCTCCTTAATAGATAACCATTCTGCTTCATTGAAGGATCTTACTCAAAAATCCATCTTTTAACTAGCTATGGCTTCTGGTGCTAGAGTCAACGAGATTGTGGCGCTGTCAAGGGATGATGGCAGCCACACTGAATTCTCGGAGTTGGGAGAAGTTAATTTACATCCATATCCTGCAATTCTGGTTAAAAACGAACTCACCACGAGGCATTGGGAGCCTTGGAAGATCATCCTCTAAAGGAAGATACATCTTTATGCACTGTGAAACGCCTTAAAGCTTACCTGTCAAAGAGTGAAACTTTTAAAGGCGGTCAACTTTTTAAGGGGGAAACAACAGGATTTAATCTACCATTGAAACTGGGGTCCAAACTCACCTATTTCATCAG
Source organism: Palaemon carinicauda (assembly GCF_036898095.1). Taxonomy (NCBI): domain Eukaryota; kingdom Metazoa; phylum Arthropoda; class Malacostraca; order Decapoda; family Palaemonidae; genus Palaemon; species Palaemon carinicauda. The sequence continues at coordinate 27,814,549 of NC_090760.1, forward strand.
AAGGGCTGACCAGGACAGTACTTCAGTGGGACATGATCCTAGAAAGTTGCCTCTTCCTTAAACTTCTTCCAGTATATATCCTTAGAAGGCTTACAAGCCTATACTGGATGGAAGTCTTCAAGAGTGTTTTTCAAACATTACTTGCAACATCTGGAAAAGATTAAACACTTCGTTGTGGCAGCTGGTAAGGTGATTAAGCCTGCTTCTTAGTGTTGTGCATGGACTCTTGTGGACTGTATACTTTGGCACTGTAGTGTACATAGTACAGGTTGAATGTTATATTCTGCATTGGGTTATAAACTAGGTTTATATTGAATAGTCAAAAGGTGACTTTATTTTTTCCAGATGGAATGATGTTATTATTTTATCTCAACCGATGTTACTGGAAAAATCATTTATTGTCTTTAAGCATAAAAAATGTAAATATTGCTGCACCAATTCTGTTACATTTACTTGATTTTGGAAATAAGGAAAAGACTGTACGCCTTTTTACATTTCCCTTACATGGACCTAATGATTCTATATAAAACTTAGTGTACCTCTTATTACAGACTATTTCTTAATCGGTATTTGTTATTACATGTGTCTTTGTCACAGTGAGTGGGGCTATGATGATAACTGTCTGACTTCAATAGTTTACAAAAACTTTCAGTCCACTCATGGAGTTGGACTGCTATCCCAAATAGTTATATCTGGAAGTGTAAAACAAACCATCATTAGATATACTAATTGTAGAACAATTTTACATCTATAATTAGTGAGGTTGACTTATAAGAACACTTATATGGTTAAAACTCCGATATGCCACAACTCAGAATTTTTAATTCTCTGGTACACTTCCATCAGGACAACATGGCTCAAGCCCAAAAAAGGGATTTTGACATAGAAAAAATCTACTGTATTTTTAGGTGAGATAGCCATCTCGTTCTGATGGACTTGGACGTTACTTTTCCTCCCCTACTAATTCTCAGTGTGAGGTCATCTTCTATACAAATCTGTAAAAATAAGAATGGGAGAAGCTAAATTCTCCACAAAAAAATCAACTTGACTGAAGATGAAGAAGCAGGGGCATCCATATCCAAATAGGTAATGAAAACTTGAAAAACAAAGCAGAAAAACTCCCAGGAGTGCAATGAAAATGGCACTGCTAAAAGGAATGGAGAACCAGCGACCTTGTTTACATAACACACGGAATAGGAGTTGTAATGGCTCTCTCCCATGTATCAAATCCTATTTCATATCCTTTAAGACAATGTTACCTCTATTCCAGGAAGGATAGCAGTGGCTTGTTTTAAACACGTCCGTTTCATACACGATATCTCTCGGGATATTTCCTCCAGGGGGTTAGAACCCTGTGATAACTCTACAAGTAAAATTCTCTGGTATATCACTCGCAGAAATATCCCAAAAATAAATTTTTCCTGTCAAATTCCCTTTACTCAGGCACAATGCCTGGTATATATCCTCAACGGACAAGACCTATCAGCTCTCTTTTCTACAAAAGATTGCAGTGTATGAAAACCGCTAGTGGCTGCTTAATTTCTACCTTTGTCATAGGGCCCTCTGCCTCCTCATCGCCACTAGCGAACTGTTCTTGAATGATGTTCACTTTGCATGGCTTTCAACTCCTTCAGGTCATCCGTTATAAGCTCCTCTTAGTGCTCCTCGAGGTTCATTGGCTATTCCACCACTTGCACTTACTGCACAGCCTAAGTTTCATGTTACATATCACCTCATTAATATGCTGCGAGAAAGTTAATTTTTATCAAACAAAACACCCAGGTACTTAATGCTATCTTCATGTGGTAAAACGGATTTGTTCAAAATTAACGAAGGGATCTCTTCCATTCCTTTTAGCCGACAAAAACGTATGGCTTTGTTTTTTATGGAGAAAATCTGAACCCTGTAGCACTAGCCCAAGATGTAGCAGCATTAATAGCAGTCTGCATTTTGTGACATGCTTAAACAGCTGATGACTTGCTACACACTACTGCATAGCCATAAGCAAAAGCCAGACCATGCACCCAACAGGAACTTGTTCAAGAAGACCGTCAATAGCTATATTGAAAAGAGTTTGACTAAGAATGCTCCCCTGAGGCAATCCTTCTTCTTGAGGACAAGCTGATGAAATAAGAGAGCCAACTCTCACGTTTAGGTATCTATCGACTGACAAACGCCCCGGTGGGGCGGGTACTAAACTATAATAAAGCTAGAACGCTAATCTTGTTCGTAGACTGGACTTGCTAGCCAAAAAGTACCATGGGAATAATAACGATAATAATAATGACGGTTCAAAAGGCATAAGGCCAGGGACTTAACCAAGAACCTAAGTGACAGAGTACCAAACGGGCAGACTAAGATGAACTCCCCAAGACAAGGGAACAAACAATGGCCGCCGCGGACGGGCCAGACGGAAATGATAAAACAGACTATACTGGATATAAGACAAAAGCCCGGTACTACAAAAAGCTGTCAAAACAAACAATGGTACTTAACATTGGAATGGGTGAAGATGGAGCTTCGGTCATGACGAAATAAATCCACAAGTGTGAAAACATGCCGAGAGCACAACAAATTACACACAATTCTAGCAGTCCAAAAAGAAGGATGTTGTTCAGATGGCGCTTGCGTCGGGCGTGGGTGGCGTGGCTCTGGTAGATTGGCTGGTGCCTCTGTATCGGCCCATCCCTTTGACGAAGGAATTAACTAAATGGAAGACAGCCTGTGAATAGTGGCTTTCACGCGCCTTTGCTTTATACACGACACCCACAAGGTGCTCGCGCGAGGGTAGTAACCTCTGCATTCCATGCTTTTATCTTTCTCTGGTATAATTGGAAAAACATATTACCTATAATAACCCCAATGAACAAGTTGCTTAAGGACACCCCCTTGCCAGGTGGCATCATGGACCTTTTCTAGTTTAAAAAACACTGCGGTTGTCTGATTTTGCATAACAAAGGCATTCTTGACCTCTCGAGTGAAGAACATCAAAAGTCATTGGTACTTCTACATACATATACAGTATTGGGGGGTAGCCGACATCAACAATGAAACAAAACAAAACAAAAAAGGGGACCTCTACTTCTACTTTTCCTAAAACCAAACTGTCGGTTAGATAAAAGATTCTTTGATTCCAAATACCACACTAGTCGAGCATCAACCATTTTCTCATAAATCTTGCTAACACTACTAGTTAGAGAATTCTGGCCTACAACTTTTAGGGAGGTACAAATGCTTTAATGGCTTTACAATAGGAATTATGATCGATATTTTCCAAGAGAGGGAAAGTTCCTGAAGTCCACGGCTATTTAAAATATCTTAAAGAAATTGATTTGTACTTTTCGGTTGATTAAAAATCATGCAATATAAAATCTCATCTTCCCCTGGGGATATTGGAGAAGACAATTAAATTTATTATCCAATCAATTCTTCTATGGTGAATTTTTACTTACAGGAGGAAAAACTGTGGTACTGTTCCTAATATTCCTGAAAGCCGGAGGGTAATGTAGGGCACTAGTTATATTAGAAAAATGCCTACAAAAGGCTTCAGCTACTCCAGCATTAGATATGAAGAGGCCATCAACTCTTAATATAGACAAGGGAGATGGACAAAATTTCCCTTGAAATTTTAGTCCAAAGACTACTTAAAATATCTAAAAGAAATTGTTTTGTCTTTTTGATCGATTAAAAATTATGTAATATAAAATCTCATCTTCCCCAGGAGATGGGAACAATGAAATTGCATTATCCAATTCTTCCATGGTGAAAGGAAGATTATAAGATTCTGAATTTGTACTAACAGGAGGAACAACCGTGGTACTATTCCTAATATCCCTGAATGCCAGAGGGTAGTGTAGGGCACTAAATATATTAGAAAAATCCCTACCAAAGGCTTCAGCTACTTCTACAGCATCACATAAGGAGAGGCCATCAATTCTTGATATAGGCAAGGGAGATGGACAAAATTTACTTTGCAACTTTCGTATTCTATTTCAGACTAATGAGAGAGGGAAATTATATTTTAATTCCCTTATGTATTCAATAGGTGATTCTGTCCTTGCTTGCTTGAAAGTTATCTTTTGGCTAGCAAGAGCTCTTCTGTATGTTATTTGACTGACTAAGCATCCTGAAGTCTTTTTTTCTGTTGGATCAAGACAAAGTGAACAAAATTGATACATTTATCAGTAAGGATTTGAATTGCACAAGCCTTCAACACAGAACTCAGGTGGACAACACTGTGATTAACAGACTTGTGACATTTTTAAAAATGGTACCCATAATAGCTTTTATACATTTTTTACAGATTCAAATAATTTTACTCTCAAACAAATTATGCCAAGCCATCATCTAATACAAGAGGTGCAGGATTGGTCATTACTTCTGCAGTCTATGAAGAATTTCAGTGTTCACTTCAGTTGGATCCCTACCCAAGTTGGGGTGATTGAAAAAAAAAAGGCACCTAAGGAAGCTTCAGGGCTACTTAACCCATCCCCCATAAGTATTGCTTACAAAGGCCTTAAAAGTAAGATACATTTTCACAGTAAAAATAAGTGAAAGGCTTGATGGTCTGAATTGACCACCAATACAAAATTGAAACAAATCCATGCTTCGGTGGATAAATGGTCATCTCTCAATTCTACTAGTAGGAGGGATAATATTTTAACTAGACTGCATATTGGTCATACATTTGCAACCAAAAATTATTTAATGAAGATTGGGGAAGGGAGACAGGCCCCTCTTTGTCATACCTGTCAAGCAACAATAGATATCAAACATATTTTAGTGTCCTGTTTTTAACCTTCAGATGAGGACACAAATACTCCAGTACAAATTGTAATACCCTGAACTTGAAAAAAATTATGAGTTAAAATGATACCAAAAGTTGAGAGTATGGGTATGATAGATTAATTTACATTATATAGCACTGAATGCCTTGATGCAACAGCGCTTGGCTTAGGCCTAAATTTTAAATTTCATTCTATTCAATGAACAGACTTGCAGATTATGATGCCTGTGCCTCCCTGAGCATGAGCACTTATCAGGGGTGGAACCCTATAAAAAAAAAGAGAAATTACAACCTAAATTGGGAGTAAAATCTCCCAATTTAGTCTCCTGTATACACATTGCAGATATATCATGTTCTTTAAACAGCACCCAAACTGTGTCTCTATTTGAATTAAATCCACGGATGTTCCATTGCAGGAGCCATTATTTGGCCTTTGTTGAGAGAGAGAGAGAGAGAGAGAGAGAGAGAGAGAGAGAGAGAGAGAGAGAGAGAGAGAGAGAGAGAGAGAGAGAGAGAGAGAGAGAGAGCTATGCTTTCAGTCATTATTAATCTGGAAAGTACAAATAATTTTTCAGGTGCTGGGCCTTCAGTTGTCCTTTCAGTTTTATTTTCAGTACTTCTATCATGACTGAGAACGTGGAGGTGAAGGGGGAGGAAGGGCCTCTTTTGTCTAACAGACTGGGCCTCTTATTTCCTCCCTGTCATTGGATCAGTGAACTGTTATGACAAGTGACATTACAATTTGGCATGAAGAATTCTCAATATCTGGCTGTAGGAATTCATCAAGAGCCTTAATTGATCTGGTCACAATTGGAGGGTTTACGAGAGCCCCACTAGAAGAGGATTTTTGAGCACCACCAGAGGGGCCGGAGAATCCCCACCAGAGGGGGCTGGAGGAGTCCCACCCAAGGGTCCCTAGAACTCTTCCCACTGCATCTGAATAAGATCTACTTGCTAATAACCTCAGCATGTCTGACATTGATGTGTTCTGCTTTCAGCAATACCTCTTGCTCTTCAATACAGGGCATTCTTTATCAAGGGCTCGATGGTTACCCTTGCAGTTCACACACACTACAGGTGTTAAACATTCCCCAAGCTCAGGTTGGGCACATGATCCACAGATCTTATTCCTAGTACAAATACAAGAGGAGAGCCCAAAACCAAATCGTTTAAACTACTCTCGGTTTGAAAACTCTAACAATTTCAAGTCAAAAACAGTGTCTGGAGGCAAATAAGAATTCACTTAAGTTGAAATATGGTAATATTTGATAAAGAGGGCACTTTAAATACCTTCCAAATCACATATGGACACATTTCCAAAATCTCTTTCTCTTCCAGCTCATATATGTTCTCATTAAAGATAACCCCCTGTGCTTAGCTTAAGTTGTAGTGAAGTTTTATTTGTTTTATTATTCCTTCAAGATCAAGCCATTACTGCTAATCCATCAGTCTTGATATTCACTAGAAAACAGTTACCTACGAAGCGAGATATCTCTGGTCTATTGACATTACCATTTTCTAGTTTACTAACCTCTTCACCTTGAAGAGGTTGCTTCTATCACTTCACTTGGTTATAACTAACCCCTTAGCTGGATCCGATGATCTACATATATTACAGTCGGCCCGTTTTTCTTTGCGGTTTCAGTTTTACACGACCAAGAACAACACAATACCTATTAAATAAAAATTCTCATAATCGCGATAAAATTCATGCTGCGTGATGATTTCAAATAGCCTGCGCTCCTTTACAGTGAGAATGCTTTGCGCCTCTACCTATCTCTCCACCCAGCTGGTCCTAGCTCTCTCTGTACTGTGTATATCCATTTACTGTGGTAAAAAATTAAAGCTACGTTTGAAATAAACTGGATTTTGATAAATCTGGTGTTTCACTTAACTGTATCCAATAATAATGCATGTAATATTCACATTTTAGTATCGTATTTATGATTAAAAACTTAGCAAATTATAATTTTATGCATTGCTTACATTCAAATCAGCTAATCAACCCTGCGTAGTCCACCATCAACCTCGATTTTCAGATCAAATAACTTCCTTATTATTAAGGCAATCTACCGAAAGATATTTCATATTTACTAAAAGAAACAATTAATACTTGATCTATCATTTTCCAATTAGCATACTAATTTCAATTTGAAACATTTCTCATATTTTATTTACTTGTACTGTTGAATCGCATAAAGTTAACCGTAGTTTCATTTATGTTTCCGATGCACGATATTTTATAGTTTTCAGCTTTATGGTGCTTGATTATAAAGAGAGAGATCCTGTACAAGAGAAAACTTCATCAAGAAAAGGAGAATTTCAGAGGAGAGAGAGAGAGAGAGAGAAAGAGAGAGAGAGAGAGATAATGCTGTAATGAGCTATAAATTTATTACATGAAAATTACGATAGCTTATAACACATCGGTGCCTATGTAATACTATATTAGCTATATATATAGTAAATGTTTTGAATATATTAAGAAATATAATAAACAATAATCTTTGTTATTGATTCGTATGTGCATCAGCTGATCTGATCACAGCCCCCAAAATACTTTGATTGTTAAAATACACCCAAAATAAAACAAAAGTACATAAAGGTATTTCAAAGTATAAAGATATTTCAAGCTAAGATGAGAGAGAGAGAGAGAGAGAGAGAGAGAGAGAGAGAGAGAGAGAGAGAGAGAGAGATATTAGCCGTTGAAATGCAATGCAATGTTTTTGTTTGTTTCTTTAAAAGGAACAATATTACAGATATATTTATTACTTGATAAAATATGTTGTATTTTTGTTTAAGAAAGTATAAAAACATAATTTGTGAGTTTCAGCAATGTTTACAACTTGAACAATGAGATTATGTAAGCATATCATCTACTGCCATCTTGGCAAAATGCATACTACAGTATAAAGAATCCTTAAAGGAATATATTTACCGTAAAGATAAAATCAATTATTTATATTTTACTTAAAAACACAACTACAGTATATGATTATACTGAGCACATTATATGTTGTAAAGTCAATCCTTCCAGACTACTACGCAAGTAGATAAAGACATAAAATTATTAAAACCCAACCGGTTTATTTCTTTTTTGCTTCGGTTATTGTGGCTGTATGCATTTATGCAATGAGTATACTGAAATGTTACTGATGATACTTTTGTCATTGTCTTTTACTTTTCTGGCCCATTGAAGTAAAAGATGGAATAAATATAATTACCAGGTTACTGTACAGTAGATATAGCATACTACGCAAGAGACGACACATAAAGAGTTGCGTCATGCTTCAAGAAAATGCGTAGGTTACGTCGTTGTTTTAACGAAAACACCGAACACTTATAGTATAATTAAGCTGTACTGTAGTGATATTACTGTACATATATTACAGTAATATACACTACAATATCAGCCGGTGTTAGATTACAGTATTACTAGATATGAACAACTGTTTTGTTATACAGAACAGTAAGGGGATGACGATGACTTGGTAAATATTTACTTTAGCACAATATGGTATGGTAGCCTTACTGTACACTGTGCATAAGATTATAAACTGAGGTAAAAACCAAATAAAAATTATATTAGACAGTATTTACTATGTTAATCAACAGCTCGGGCAACCACTCTTGGCAAGGGGCAGCAAGGTTTTAGGAGGTACCCCACCCTAGTGCAACCCATATTCGCGAAAATTCGTACATTGCGCCGGTGTCTGTAGCCTAGTTACTTTAGGATCTTTAGGTTCATTATGAGGTCTATATACATCTTGATACATAGGTACCTCTTCTCCCCTTGAAAGCCTAACATTCATAGTACAGGTGTTTGAAATAAACTCCTTGTATGCTTAATGGGCATCTGTCACTTTATCAAAGATAATCCAGTTTTCAAAGAATTTATTATCGTTGCCAAGTCTATAACTTTTTCTCTTATTGATCCAAAATTTAAAAACTACTTGTGTATGTCGTAAAAACTTCAGTCCAAAGGTACAGGCTTAATTAACAGGATTACTACTTTATAAGTTCCTCATATGGACTCATAGTAACATGGGAGTTCTTAGAATTACCCATAGCCAAAAATCAGAGGAAGTGGATTGGTTGTCAACTGGTTTTGTGGAATTTGCCCTAAGGATAAAAAATGTTATTTTTATAATAAAATAAATTTTTGAATATACTTACCCGGTGATTATATAAGCTGCAACTCTGTTGCTCGACAGAAAACTCTACGTTAAAAATCCGCCAGCGATCGCTATGCAGGTAGGGGGTGTACATCAACAGCACCATCTGTCGGGCAGGTACTCAGTACTCAATGTAAACACAGAACCAATTTTCTCCTCGGTCCACTGGGTCTCTATTGGGGAGGAAGGGAGGGTCCTTTAATATATAATCACCGGGTAAGTATATTCAAAAATTTATTTTATTATAAAAATAACATTTTTCAATATTAAACTTAGCCGGTGATTATATAAGCTGAATCACACCCAGGGGGGTGGGTAGAGACCAGCAATAATTGTTTACATTATTATGAGCTAAGGATTTTTTATTTCATTTTAGCAGTTATTCAAAATAACAAACATAAAATAAATAAGTACCTGGTAAGGAAGTCGACTTGAACAATTACTCTGCCTTTTTAAGTACGTCTTCCTTACGGAGCCTCGCGATCCTCTTAGGATGCTGAGCGACCCCTAGGAGCTGAAGTATCAAGGGTTGCAACCCATACAACAGGACCTCATCAAAACCTCTAATCTAGGCGCTTCTCAAGAAATGACTTTGACCACCCGCCAAATCAAGTAGGATGCGAAAGGCTTCTTAGCCTTCCGGACAACCCAAAAACAATAATAAAACATTTCAAGAGAAAGATTAAAAAGGTTATGGAATTAGGGAATTGTAGTGGTTGAGCCCTCACCCACTACTGCACTCGTTGCTACGAATGGTCCCAGAGTGTAGCAGTTCTCGTAAAGAGACTGGACATTCTTAAGATAAAAAGACGCGAACACTGACTTGCTTTTCCAATAGGTTGCGTCGATTATACTTTGCAGAGATCTATTTTGTTTAAAGGCCACGGAAGTTGCGACAGCTCTAACTTCGTGTGTCCTTACCTTCAGCAAAAGCTTGGTCTTCCTCATTCAGATGGGAATGAGCTTCTCGTATTAACAGTCTGATAAAATAGGATAAAGCATTCTTTGACATAGGCAAAGATGGTTTCTTAACTGAACACCATAAAGCTTCAGACGGGCCTCGTAAAGGTTTAGTTCGTTTTAAATAGAACTTAAGAGCTCTTACAGGGCATAAGACTCTTTCTAGTTCATTTCCAACCATACGATAAGTTTGGAATATCGAACGATATTGGCCAAGGCCGAGAAGGCAGCTCGTTTTTGGCTAGAAAACCAAGTTGTAGAACATGTAGCCGTTTCGGATGAGAATCCGATGTTCTTGCTGAAGGCATGAATCTCACTGACTCTTTTAGCTGTGGCTAAGCATACCAGGAAAAGAGTCTTTAAGGTGAGATCTTTCAGGGAGGCTGATTGTAGCGGTTCGAACCTGTCTGACATAAGGAATCTTAGTACCACGTCTAAATTCCAACCAGGTGTAACCAAACGACGCTCCTTCGTGGTCTCAAAAGACTTAAGGAGGTCCTGTAGATCTTTATTGTTGGAAAGATCTAAGCCTCTGTGACGGAAGACTGATGCCAACATGCTTCTGTAACCCTTGATAGTGGGAGCTGAAAGAGATCGTTCTTTCCTCAGATATAAGAGGAAGTCAGCTATTTGAGTTACAGAGGTACTGGTCGAGGATACGGATACTGACTTGCACCAGTTTCGGAAGATTTCCCACTTCGATTGGTAGACTTTAGAGTCTACCAATCGAAGTGGGAAATCTTCTCCTTGCTGCCTCCTTCGAAAAGCTTCTAGCTCTCGAGAGTCTTTCGATAGTCTGAAGGCATTCAGACGAAGAGCGTGGAGGCCTTGGTGTACCTTCTTTACGTGTGGCTGACGTAGAAGGTCCACCCTTAGGGGAAGTGTTCTGGGAACGTCTACTAGCCATCGAAGTACCTCGGTGAACCATTCTCTCGCGGGCCAGAGGGAAGCAACTAGCGTCAACCTTGTCCCTTCATGAGAGGCGAACATCTGCAGTACCTTGTTGACAATCTTGAACGGAGGGAATGCATATAGATCTAGATGTGACCAATCTAGGAGAAAGGCATCTATATGAACTGCTGCTGGGTCCGGGATTGGTGAGCAAAATATTGGGAGCCTCTTGGTCATCGAGGTTGCGAAGAGATCTATGGTTGGCTGGCCCCAGGTGGCCCAAAGTCTCTTGCATACATCCTTGTGGAGGGTCCATTCTGTTGGAATTATTTGTCCCTTCCGACTGAGACAATCTGCCATGACATTCAAGTTGCCTTGGATGAACCTCGTTACTAGTGATATGTCTAGACCTTTTGACCAGGTGAGGAGGTCCCTTGCGATCTCGTACAACGTCAGAGAGTAGGTCCCTCCTTGCTTGGAGATGTACGCCAAAGCCGTGGTGTTGTCCGAGTTCACCTCCACCACTTTGCCTTGAAGGAGAGACCTGAAGCTTTTCCAGGCCAGACGTACTGCCAGTAGCTCCTTGCAGTTGAAATGCATTGTCCTTTGACTTGAGTTCCATATTCCCGAGCATTCCCGACCGTCTAATGTCGCACCCCAGCCTACGTCCGATGCGTCCGAGAAGAGAACGTGGTTGGGAGTCTGAACAGTCAGGGGAAGACCCTCTCTTAGGTTGATATAGTCCTTTCACCAAGTCAGACAAGACTTTATCTTTTCGGAAACCGGGATCGAGACCGCTTCTAGCGTCTTGTCCTTTTCCCAGTGAAAAGCTAGATGGTATAGAAGAGGACGGAGGTGTAGTCTTCCTAGTGACACAAATTGATACACGGATGACAGCGTCCCTACCAGACTCATCCACAGCCTGACTGAGCAGCGTTCCTTCTTCAGCATCTTCTGGATGGATAGCAGGGCTGGGGGCTGATCGTCTTGTTCAGCAACGTCCTCATCAGAGGGTTCCTCATCCGAAACTGATGAGGAAACGGCAACGGAGTGGGCAACGTCTGACTCGCTGAATCCGGTCGCACTGGTGGATGCGTGACGGAGCCGGACGCAATATCATGGAACTGCTGCACAGTCTGTGAACTGTCAACAACCATGGGTGCGCGAGGAAGCACAGCGTCAACCCGAAACTGTCTAGACCGTCTGGGTTGTGCAGTCAACACCCTACCGGGTTGCTGAGGTTGACGCACTGCGTCACAACAAGTCACCTCTGCTGGTTGTTGAACGTCCTGAACGTCAACAACCACCTCCGAGCGTCGCTTAACGTCACCGTGCGGCTGGCAACCCACACTGGGTCGCATCGGTGGAGGAACCACCTCAACTGGCAGACGCGAGTAGGTTACCTCAGCGTCAACAGGGCGCACAACCGACCGGTTGGAAGGTTGTTGGCCAGAAGGTTCTTCTCCGCATTTAAGTCCTCTATCAAGGACGCAAGCTTGGACTGCATGTCTTGCAGCAAAGCCCATTTAGGGTCTACGGGAGCAGGTGTGGCAACAGACGGGGTTAGCGACTGAGGCGGAACCGTTTACCATCCCTGAAAGCCTTGTTATGCGTGACATAATAGTACAGCAAAACTTCAAAGGCTCGACAACAGCTGAGAAGTTGACCTGTAAACAACTTGGAGCGTCTCCTGGCTAGGCGCCAGGGAGAGTCTACCAGAATTGAGAAGTCTATCTGGGCAGAGGCATGAACTCCCAAGCCGAGAACTTCTCTCGTGTCCTATCAGACTCTCGCTCTATAAACCAGTTAAAAGAAGGGAAAGCAAAGGCTGTATCCCCCAAACTCCTCCTGGTGAAAAACCAGTCGCCTAGCCAACGTAACGCTCTCTAGGAGAGCGAGAGAGCACTAGCTTAAAAAACAACGGCTTCGAAGTAGCTAGGCCTAGTGTAAGCTCTGACGTTTAGGCGAACGAGGAGCAGCAGTTACAAGATCCGGACGAAGATCCTTAAAAAAAATCATCATGATTTAATTAAAGTCCATAGGAGGCTAAGCAGCTTAAGGCTCCTCTCCATCTGACAGAGTCCTCAAGGGAATATCAGTAGGAGGGAGAACAGCCACTTCCTCATCTACAGGAACCTTGTCCGATAAAAGCTGAGTCTCTCACTGGTGCATTAGTAGCGGACCAGAACGCAACGTCATGTAACTGCTTGACAGTCTGTGAACTGTCAACAACTGAACTGTCAACCACAACAGGTGTGTGAGGACGTACAGCGTCCACTCGAGACTGCTTTGACTGCCTAGACTGAGCAGTCAAAACAACTCTAGAATGCGGATGTTGACGCACAGCGTCAAAAAAAACAAGTCAACTCCGATTGTTAGTGAACGTCTAGAACGTCAACAGGAGTATCAGCCAGTGGCCTAACGTCCAAATGCGGCTGAAAAACCACACGAGACCGCATCGAGTGTGGTTCTAAACAACCTGACTGACGTGACTAGGCTACGCCAACGTCAACAGTAAGCACAAAGGAACGTTAGGTTGGCTGAAAGCCAGGATATCGATGAGATAAACGGCTAGACTCAACGGACTAATCGGCAGAATAGTCTTCCATAAGGGAGGCAAGCATATAATGCATGTTTTGCCATATAACCCCTTAAGGATCAACGGAAATGGTTGTGGTAATAGACGAGGGTAACGTCTGTGACCGCAACACTTTGCCTACAAAAAAAGACTTTCGGAGTCTGTGTTACGCTTTTGTTAGGCGGCGAGCAGTTATCCGATGACTGCATAGGGTCAGAGCTGTCCTAATGGCTGTAACCAGGACGCTGGACCTGTCCTGAAAGGACTGACTTTCGCTTAAGGGCTTCGAAACCTTGTGACAGGTTTCTTATGCGAAAAGCCTACGGATGGCGAGGAGAAACAACGTCTCTCTCGTCTTATGGTAGGGGAGATCTTGGTAAGATACACCCGATACCATAGAGGGAAAACGTCTGTTCGTTGGTCAAGGCCTCTCGAACCCATAAGTCGTTCGACATTACTTCTCCCCTGGGCTTGGGAGCTTGCAAGAGGTCCCGGACTAGGTGAACGACAGGCACGAACAGACGAACCCTCGGACGCAACACTGTACCACTTTGCGCCTTTGTATATCACTTTATCACTTCGATTTTCTGTTTTGCACTTATTTCTACCTGAAACACGCAATTCTACCCTTCATTAAAAGGTAGTAATTGCGAAATAAGTCGTATAATGCAAGTTCATAATACCAGCAAAAAACAGAAAACATATTTTAAGATAAAAAGAAAAATCAGTGGCTGGGAAAGAGACTAAACACTAGTTCATATAACTACGTTTTCAATCTCTCACCGCATATAGCCTGGGGACGAGAATAAAAACCTAAAAACGTTTTATCCTTCCTCCCCGTACAGAGACTAGGGACGAGAGTAACACGAGAACAACGTTACCCGCTTGAACGGAACGTTTTCTCTCCTCTCTCTCCCTCCGTCTCTATCTCTCTCTCTCTCTTTCTCTCTTGATTTCGCACCTAAGAGAAGAGCCCAATTATTTTTCGTCAAAAAAACATGTTATTTGACTAAAGGAAAAAACTGAAAGGTTTTTCACATAAAAAGTTCCTTTAAATTAGAATTTAAAACATTTAAGCTAAGAAAGAATGAACAAAACGTCAGAATCGATTTACTCTTACTGCAAAGTGAAACCGTGATACACTCTCTCTCTATCGTAACGATAGAGCGCATGTTGAACGTCCTGAACGTCAACAACTGCGTAGCATAAAAAACTAAACGTTAGTTCATCTTTGAAAACAGTACGAAGACTATCAAAGAAATTCTTTCATAAAATATTACATTTAAAAAGTTTTAAATTCTTTAAAAGCTAATTACGATATAAAGGGCTCAACGTTGATTAACTTCGGTTCCAAGTTAGGACCGCCTACTATCAGGAAAGGTCGCATATAAACAAAACATTAAAATTTATTTTTATATGTTTATAATAAATGGAAAGTTAATCGAAGAGGCCTAATAAAGGCGGAGAGATATAAAATATATAGATCTATAACGTGATAAGATAATTACTAAAAAACCTAAACACACTTCCGTCTAAGGGAAGGGTCGGCCATTTAAAAGTGAAAGAAAGTCCATACTCTCTTTGTCACCATAATTAAATCTATCCAAAACGAGTTCAAGTTTTGAGATGAAGATAAAACACCTGCATAGCGAAAGCTCAAAACTAGAATAGTGTACTTCACCAAATAGTTGTGAAAACAAATCCAGTTAGCAACAGCGAATTAGTAGGTCTTGCCGGTAGCCCAACAGAGAGAAAATTGAGTTCTGTGTTTACATTGAGTACTGAGTACCTGCCCGACAGATGGCGCTGTTGATGTACACCCCCTACCTGCATAGCGATCGCTGGCAGATTTTTAACGTAGAGTTTTCTGTCGAGCAACAGAGTTGCAGCTTATATAATCACCGGCTAAGTTTAATATTGAAAAACTTATTTTAACTAAATATTACTCCCACCAAACAAGGAACCACACTTAAGAGGACAGGGTCATCCCTCAAATTAAGGCTGCCGTAGGGGCCATATCCAGATATACACCCTGCCCTCAGTACTTGAGGTGTCATGAAGTTCGTCGAAATCAGACCCAGCACTGAGGGTAGGGTACAATACAAAACTTTGCCCTCACTCGGACACATCAGGTACTCGAGGTCTACAGGTCGAGATGGCATGCCCTCCATCCCACTCTGCGCCAAATCCAAAGAGGCACCCAAACCATAATCAAACACAAACCAAAGTCATCAACAAGTTCATGCCCAAGAAGAAGAGATGGGAGAAAAAAATTAAATAATCAAAATGGAAAGAGAAAGTGCTGACTAATTTAGTTGAATCAAGAACTGAGCACCAAGGTCCAATGGGAAAGCAGTCCCCACCGAACATCAGAACCCAGCTGCCAGTCCCTAAGTCCCCCATCCTCGTCAAGGCTTCAGCATCTGGAGGTACAACAATGTGGGAGACAGTTGATAAATTATAAAGGATGTTAAATTAATAACAAGTAATAAAAAAATATGAGAAATTTAAAGTCAAACTGAGGAATAATTATTTCCCCAGCTTACAAGCACTCTTGCCCATCAACAAGGCTTCATCACAGAATATCATCATATTCTGTGTCGAAGCCAAATGATTACATCAAGATATTCTCTTGTGAGGGATCAGCAAGTATTGCCTGACCCTCTCTGGTCTTAATTTGATGGAGATAGGGCTTAGGCCCTGATCAAGTGTATATGGTCTCTCTGTAAGACACATACTTGTTTCTTGCTTCTGGCATTCATGAGCAACCTTTAATCCTTTAAATCTTGACTTAGCCTAGGGTTTGTATCAGAGCAGTTAGATTAGAATCCCTGCAAAGCCTTTACCTGAAGACTCACAAGCCTTATATTAAAAAAAAATAGAGCTTATGAAACTAGCCTAGCCTTCTCTAAATTTTCCCCAGAACTAAACATCAATTTCCTTTCAAGTCTGGAAATCTTAACTGGTACCAGACCGAAAAAGAATAAGGATCATGATACTCCAGCAGTAACTCCCTTGGAGACATTACCAGCAATTCCAGAAGACGACAACCCCCCCTGATCCAGTAATAACCAAAAACAAACAAAAACCACAAGCTGGAGCCGGGCAAACAATGTTCTATGACACCCAAGCGTGACAAGAAAACTGAAATGACACAAGAATTGTAGTGTACTCAAGCAAGTTGATTGTCATTAACTGTTAGATTGTTTCAATACTTCACTTGAAGGGTAAGGCTATTACAAGGAAGGAAAACAGGAATGTTTTAGTTTTATGTAAACATTGATAATAATGCAAGCTTCAAGAGAGATGTACTGTGAACACAAGTTTTATAGAAATACTTATGAAACAGTAGAAAATAAATTTTCATAATCATGAACCCAACAAACATGTATATATTCCTTGTACTGTTTCCACAAACAAAGGTTGCTTAAAACATATACTCATAAATATTTAAAATAAATTATTCAAGACAGTACACAAAGTCTACAAAATAAGAATGGCACACGTACAGACTTGTACAGATACTTTGTGCAAAATTAGTAAAAACAAACTCTTTATCTGTATTCAATTAAACTCAGTTGACCATTTGGTACCAATTTAGACAATTATGCACAAATATTCACTAAACGAGACTGAATAAAAAAAGAAAAAATAGACTTTCCGAGAGAAGGATTAATATCCAGTCTCCCAGAGCCAAAGGAAACACATCCTTCACTGTGAGATAACTGATTTTAGAGCCAATATTTCATACTCAAATAAAAAAATGGTGAGTAGAGTTGAATGTATCTAAACTTATTCTTTCATAATATATCTGAAAAGGTTTCTTCTAAAAAAGTAAATAAAAATTTTACCATTTAAAATAATAGAATCATCAGATAATAGGATATTTTATAAATTTCAACTTTTTATCATTCAATCATCTAGAGTCACACTATTTTGAGAAAGGAAACAAATCAAACTTATAATAAGAAAAATTATATTCCATAACCTTTCTCTCTTTGTTTTGGATAGAGTGAGAGAGAATAAAATTATATGTCATGATCAAGTATTGAGATACTACCACTGGAGAGTTACGGTGTCTTTTGACTGGCCAGACAGTACTACATTGGATCCTTCTCTCTAGTTACGGTTCATTTTTCCTTTGCCTACACACACACTGAATAGTCTGGCATATTCTTTACATATTCTCCTCTGTCTTCATACACCTGACAACACAGATTACCAAAAAATTCTTCTTCACTCAAGGGGTTATTGCACTGTAATTGTTCAGTGGCCACTTTCCTCTTGGTAAGGGTAGAAGAGACTCTTTAGTATGGTAAGCAGCTCTTCTAGGAGAAGGACACTCCAAAATCAAACCATTGTTCTCTAGTCTTGGGCAGTGCCACAACCTCTGTACCATGGTCTTCCACTGTCTTGGGTTAGAGTTCTCTTGCTTGAGGGTACACTCGAGCATACTATCCTATCTTATTTCTCTTCTTCTTGTTTTGTTAAAGTTTTTATAGTTTGTATAGGAGATATTTATTGTTGTTACTCTTCTTAAAATATTTTTTTTCCTTTCCTCACTGAGCTATTTTCCCTGTTGGGGCCCCTGGGCTTATAGCATACTGCTTTTCCAACTAGGGTTTTAGCTTAGCAAGTAATAATAATAATAATAATATTGATGTGCAGTGATGGGTGTCTATTCAGGTGTTAATCTGGTCAGTGGTCGAGGCTTAGCATGGGAGCTTAGTCGTACCCACGGAGGGCTAACTATAAATTAAAATTCCAGAATGAATCTCAAATCACGTGACTAAGTGGTAGGTTAATTCAAGACTGGGCTTGGTATGTTGAACATTATCCCAGAAAGGTTGATATTTGCTTCAGTTATATTCAGTACCTCAAAAAGCGGTTACCTGTGTATTCACGTGATCAATGTTAAGCGATTTTTCCTTTTTGTAGAAATTATAAAATTCTCAATCTAGATATATGATGGTAAGTTCAAAAGTACTGATAATATCTCTGCTGTTGCAAAGGAATGGTTGGCAATAACAATGGAAAAAATCAAAATAATAGGAGACAGGAAAAAGGTAAGATTGTCAACACTGCTTGTTTCTTTAAAATAGACAAGTTCACCATCAGTACAATAGCTAGGATCAAAGAGAAAATAAGGGAGCATGTGAAGAATTCTGTGCTGATACAGTCAATTATCATATCTAGGAAGAGAGGTAAAGTTATTGAGATGGAAAAATTCTTAGCATTTAGATCAAAGATCAGCATCAGTGCATAATGCAGTACCTCTACGCTTGATGCTTATCCAAGAAAAAGCTAAAAGCCTTTATGAAGACAGTGAAACCCAAATTTGGCAAAGCATCAAAGATTAATGTATCCTGTGTAGGATTAATTTTCGTTTAATTTTTAATTTTTGTTGTTTGCCAAATCCACAGAGAGAGAGAGAGAGAGAGAGAGAGAGAGAGAGAGAGAGAGAGAGAGAGAGAGAGAGAGAGAGAGAGATTGTAATGATTGGTTGTTGTGAGAAAGACTGTTGGTATAAATGAGGTAGTTTGTTTACGTTTTTTAGCTAGCTTAAGACAGTGGTGAATGTCTTGGGCGAATGTTCTTTTTGATTTGACTGCAGCAAGAGGCAGATGTGATTTGAATGCTGGGTTTATTTTATATTATTTTGACCAGCGTGGAAGTGATTATTAATTTTCAAAGTAAGTACAGTTTTATTTATCTTTGCTAGGACTGATTCTGAATAATAGAAAGTTTATTATTTATTTTTTATTATAGTGCGATAGTTTAGTTAGCTAGGAGTGTTCGTAAGCGTTTTTCTTTTTTTATGTTGCAGGCCGTAATTCCTCCTTTGGAGAGATCAAATTAGAGTTTTGAATGCTGATAAATTGTTGCTGACCTAGACTGTTTTTAAGGACCTAATTGGATTGGTCTGTAGATCTGGATGATATCGATGCCATAACGATCCAGTCCGGTTGAAGGAATTTGTTTGGGTTATTGATGATGAGGATAATGATAACACTCATGACCCAAATCAATTAAAGCAGTTGTGTATTGATATTTGTTAGTGTCTCGGTTGCTACAGAGTTGTGGTTTTGGGCTATAAACGACTGTTGGCCCTTGTGTGGATGAAGGTAACCACTCTATATAATATTTATGTTTATATTGGTGGTTCATGTGAATTTTAGTTTCAAGTTTTGTGTTTTTCATGGGGTTATTTGAATGTGTTTTCCATTTACAGTAGGTTAAGATTGTAGTACTAAGGTGTGATTATTCTTTAAGTTATGGAATATAGTTGGTGATTTTTAGTATTAAGTGACTGTTTTAGTTTTAACAAATATAGTTTTAAGGTTACGTTTTGTTTTTATGTACTTTTTGTCCAAGAGTTCCACTGCTGATAACGTAAGTGGAAAGTTTACATTGAGGAGAAATTTGTCAGTTAAGAGTGATTCATGGGTATGAGGGTTGTTCTTGTGACATCCCGCCACATTCCTTTATTGCCATCCATAGTTTTTAAGTTTGAACAAATTTCGACAACATAAATGGATGGTGAGGTACAGAGTGCTGATTACATGCACATGTAAAATATAAAAAACAACAAGTTTTTACCTGAGCAGATATTTAATATTGATTGAGCTGAATTGTATTGGAATTGGATGCTGGGCAAATCATGTATTTTCATGGAAGAAAAATCAATGCCTAGCTTTAAAGTAGCAAAATATAAGCTAACTCTGCTACTTGGAGGAAATGCCTCTGGGATTTTGAAACTCAAATATCTGTTTTTGTACCTTGCAGAGTACTCAAGATTTCATAGTGAAGGCCTCCCTTCCTGTTTTGAATTGAAGTATTACTGACACCTTACTTACAGTTTCCATTTTCCAAAACTGTTATTTCCATCATTTCCCCCTGGAGGTACAAATATATTGCCTTGAGAGAGATATTCCATTGCACATCTTTTGCTACTGTACAATGCCCCAGCCTCCAAACCCTTCATGAATAACTTGCATCCAAATATTAAGATTGTTGTTCTACCCTCAAACACTATGTCATTTATTCAGCCTATGGACAAGCGAGTAGTAGCGAAGTTTAAAATAATATTTACTTAGCACTTTACATCAGGCAGTGAAAGCGATTGAAAATGGAGCCATAACATGACAGTTTTGAAGACTAAGTATTCACAAGGTTATCAAGAGTATCAACTTTATGTGATATGAATTTATGGAAGTATGCCTGTGTTGTTGTGCTGCTTAAAGTTCATTATGAGGAGCTAGAATATGAAAACCTCAAGGAACCCAACCTGGAAGTTCAAAACAGAAAAAAAGGCGAAGTAGAAGCATAAGTGTAGAAAAACCTAATATGGAATTTAAGACAAAAAATAATTTGCCCTAATAAGGAGGCTCTGCCAAAGCTCCAATTATAGGACCCAAACATTGAACAGTTCCCAAAGGTTGCAGTAACCATTCATAATGTACTCCAGTGCTAGCAAATTATGTATAAGGAAAAGATCTACCATCCAGACATAACAGGATACATTTTAAAGTGGGTAGAAAAAATTCCTACTGATTCTGTTCCATCAACAACCAGTGATACTAATTTAGTATCCTGGTCTCTGTCTCCTAATACTAATAAACCTGTTTCTCCAACACCATTCCCTTCCTTTTCCACCTTCAGTCAGTAACATGCTCTTCCACCTGAAGTCAGCCCCATCATGCCAGCTGTTCTACCTTACAAGGTTTTCTTTCATCTGACTTCTAGCTAATCTTAATATGATGGTGCAATATTTATTTTCATTTATTCTTTATTGATTACGTAAGCTAGTTTGAAAGTGTAATTGTCAAGAAAACTGTATACTGTATTTAGCTTAATGGCCTACACATAAAAAATATATAACAGAACAAGTACCTATACAGCAAGGAGGAGGAATAAAACGAGAAAAAAATGCTTGTTAAAAGTAAGGGAAATAATATCCAGTGCAAATTAATCTATTTTCAAATGTTTTATTTATAAAAAATAGTTATAGAAATTCACTATAAACTTGAAATTATGACTGCTACAACCTAACTGAAAATACGTCCAAAGTATATGCACTTCTATACTACATCAGCATTAGTACCATAAGTGAATCTGAACACTAATAACAAGAGGTAAATCTATGATCTCACTCCTAAGCAACTAAATAAATTTGATGCTGTCCATTTGGATTGAAAAGATCTCTAAATTTAACCAATTTAACTTGAAGATAAACCAAAGGTTATGGCATCCAAATGATTGTTGAAAATATTCTATATCCTAATTTCCATAATTGGTAACAGATCAACATATTGCTATGCAGTAAGTAAAGCCAAGTGAGTGGAACCCTTTGCTACCCAGATAAATTAGAGGAATTGTCAATACTATGTTAAAATTATTGCTAAGTAATGCTAAAGATCAACTTAAATCCTGTATTGTTGTTCTTATAAATGCAAATAACATGGAAAGAGAGCAAATGTAAGCAACAGGGAGAAATCGCAGCTGATAATTGAAAGTATTTACTTAGAACATTAACTAAATAATTATGCTAGTGGGACCTGGGTTAACAATTACTGGGATAGAATCTGACAAATTATTCAAGTTCATGTAATTTTTTTTCAGTAAGAGAATATCAAAACTTTTTGAGTAAAAAGGACAGTTAGGGCATCAAGCCCTAAGTGCTTACAAATCCGATTTATTCACCCAAATTCACATACCTACCAATAAAAAGAAAAAATCCAAGAGGGAACTAACTATTAGGTCTCCCTGGATATCCACATATTTCTCACCATAGATGTGACATATGAGTAAGCTATTGAACAAGGGCTTAACTTATGCCACCTAATGGGTGTTAATTTTCTCTACTAGGGTTAACTAATGAAAACCTTTCTATAATTCAGTTTCTAATATATAAATTGATTGAGCATGCAAACCAAAGAATTTAGCACAATGAATACTGGGTAGTTTCACTGAAATATTTTCCTTGCATACAGTACTTTGATCTAATAGTAGAGTACATTCCAATGGACATTATAAGGATAACCTAAGACATGTTACCATAAACATCACACACAAAAATATGGTTATAATATTGCAAATTTGCTATTTTGTTAATCCATTAGCAATTAGTAGAATAGGTTTTGGACGGGTTAATAGCAATGTTTGGTAATGGGCGTACTTTCCCATCTTAAATAGCAAGAAAGCATGAACTATGTACCAAGCAGCCTGGCGTTACAGTACGTCCAAGAAATCATGGTAGTACCCATATTCTACGTCAGTGGTCCTTCTGCGCTTTTTGCTCACAGTAGACTCATTCAAGTGGCAAGATTCGGGCTGCAATCCCCACCACCTTTTGGTATGAGGGAAAAATTTATTAGCCAAAAATGCCACATCTTTTCATATTTTAGGATAAAAACTTAGAAATAACATTACATACTTCACTTTTTGTACATGAGCAAACACAAAGGTTTATCATTCTAAGTTTCAGATACATTTTGCTTTAAGCGGGAGTTTGCAAGATGTAAAATATGCCCCCCTACCATTAAATACAATCAGTGTCACAGGGGAACTTCAAATATCTACAACCTTGTAAACTCTTGAATAACAAATACGAAAGTTCGGAGAAATGATAATTATCATCATTATAATCAATCCTGAAGAACTACCTTGTCAACACACCATTTCCATCTTTAAAACGTCAATGGTGCAGGTACAAAAATGAGGATCAACCAGATTTAGCTCTTCCTCAGACACGTACGTACACTCTGAAGCTTGTTTATGCGTACAAGGAAGGATAAGGAACAACTTCAAGATCTTTTTCAATGGTGTAAAAGCGGTTTGGGAAGTACGCGAGTGAGGATCTATCTCAAGATCTAATACTTCATCAGAGGAATAAGTGCACTCTAGGGATACTCACGTGAAGGAGTTAGCTGAAAAGTAGATGGCAAATGTAATGTGGACCACCAGTATCAATCTGGGATTTTCTTACCTTATAATTGCCTTCCATTACTGCTATGAATAGTCAGTCATCTATTACTTTGTCCTCAGCAATATCTGAATTTCTTAGGGTTTGATTTACCACCAGTTAGGAGGCAGCAACTGTATACTACTCAGTTTTTCTACTGCTTCAAAATATACATCTTAAAGGAGTATACAAGTATTCTTTTACCAGTGTAAGATGTAACTCTATAACTATTCTTTAACTGAAGTGACACTAACAGCAGAAATCCAAAATTTTTCATGCTGTAGTGTAACACTTGCTGGCTGGGAGGGCTGCTAGATGCAGTCAGCTCCCTTTTGACTAAAGAGGGCAACATGCTATTAGTGGCTACTAAGGCTAAGAGGATAGTCCATTTTCCTAGTAAGGGCCTATCTGTACATTGAGATAATTGTTCATATCCAAATTACATATTCTATAAACTTGGACCTGCTCCCATAGGAAGCTAAAACAGTAATGTCAGTCTATAGAATGGAAAAATTAGTATCAGCAGTCAAAGCAATATAAAAAAGCACAAAATTAGTCATTTTTGAAACAATAATTTCTCAAAAATATTTATAAATTACACAGTATAGGAGCAAAACATTTTACTGGGCTCAACCTGTGCCGGCCAGTGAAATGCTCCTATAGCACCATTCCTAAGGAATATAACTGCTAAAATATTACCAGAGAAAAAAAATGTATAGGAATGCTAGGTTGAACTAGCTCGCTCACCTATAGGTGTCGGTATAATCTAGGGCGAAACAGACCAGAGGTCTCTTACCATTTAGATATCTCCTCTTCAAAATCCCTCAATAGTGAGGTGCGGTTCAACCTCCCCTGCCACGCAGACTAGTACTACTAACTCTACACACGCTTGTCCAGCACTCCTTTTTTAGCACCTGACACATTTAGTTTGTTTTGTTTTTCTCGGTGTTTTTTTGCATTATTTTCTCCTTCTCTACGCATCGATGGTGGAATCAAGTTACTCCATCGAAGTTAAGTACTTTATCCATGAGTTTTAAGCATGAATGGGCAGTGTAACCGTTGTTTTATTATTTCAGAAGTGTTTTATAGTGTTAGCGTTCCTTCTAATCGTTCATGGTTTCACGGTCCTGCCTTTTCTCACTAGTTCGTTCGTTGCTATTTTCATTATTGTTATCCGTTCGAACTTTTTGGGAGATTTTACCTTTACACCGATTATATTCTTGCAACTATAGCGTATCATTATCATTATTATACTATGGTATCAGTGTTAGTGTATCATTAAGGCTCAGTTATGTTGGCATACCTGCCTTCGTGCATATAGTGGATAGCGTTCCCGCGGGAACTGTTTTGCTATTTTTTCTAGGAGCGTTTCACTTTGATGTTATATTGACTATTAGTTTTATTTTCGCTCCACATAGTTTTACGTTTTGGTTCGAGTGGGACTCTCGCGTAGCTCTTTATTTGTGTTACTGTTCGCTATCTACCCGCTTCAGTAGTAAGGTTGGTACCCCTGTTTTCCATCTTCCGAGATGACGTCATGCCTCCTCTCACTCGCTCGAGTCCCTCTCTTGCCTTATTAACTTAGCATGCCTAGCCATTTTTACGTGATTACGCTTTTTTCATTATTTACTTTTAAGTATTTTAAACAGTTCATTTTGTTTTTATTGCCAAACTCCATTATGATCATATTTTTGGGTATTCCATGTTGTGTTGAGGGGATCTCCAGTTGGTAGCCCTGCCTACCACCACCTGTCCACGTGATTCCCCTGTACAAACCCCCCCCCCATCCCCCCCAGAGCACGTCTCTCCTCTCACTCAATGGTTGTTGGCTATGACATACGGGCCAAGCATGCTTGTTCCTCAGTCTTCCCTCAACATTCCGACATACTGAGGAGTCCCAGAGTTGCCAGGTTTTATAAACGGGAACAGGCCAACTTCTAATCATCCACAGCTTTAAAAGGCCAACCTGTTATTAGAAAAAAGGCCAAAAATAGAGTATTTAAGACCCATTTTTTTCATTATGTTATTAAAGGCCAATCAATTTCAAAAGGCCAACCTTGAGGTTTTTGGGCCTGGAAAAAGGCCAACCTGGCAACCCTGCTGAGGACCGAGATTATCTCACAGGGTGCTACATAGTCTCATTCATCCCGGGCGGTTCTCGTCCCCCCCCCACCTCCCGTCGTCTCGATTGGCCATCAGTCGGGGGAGGAGGAGGGTCGGGACCGCCGGGGACTATATCACGTGCCCTATCCATGTAATCGGGCAGTCTTCTTTACGCCTTCTTAGTATGGCTTTTGCTTTTAGCTTAATGGAATTAAGAATGAGACCTTATCCATAGGTTAGGAGTGTCCTCATCATACGGTACCTCCTGCCGTTATCGTTCGTAGTAGAACATATTATTAACCTACAATCATAGCATTCTACACGAATCATTACCTTCGTCCCGGTACATTCTCCCACCGTACCCTCCCGTCATCAGACATTGGGACCTCCGGGCTTACAATACTGCCGGATCTGATGACACTGACACAGTTTATGATTCCTACTTTCCCTACGGGAACTCTATATTTTCACGGATGTTAATGTATTGGATCATAATAATAGGAGTTTTTTATTATATGCATTAAGGATGTAACTTTAAGTTCACTTCAAGTATTTCTGTTCCCAGTCCGGGTCTATTATTTACTACTATCTAATCCCTTATTTATACATCCTTTTTATACCTCCCTGGTAATGACGGGATGGTATCTTTCTCGCTATGACAATATTATTTCATTGATAATCTTAACTTATTATGTTTCAACAATGTCAGTTAATTTTTGATAAATTTTTCCCCGGTTACTATACTGGTCTGAATTTTGTTCATAGCCTTTTGCCCCGATTTCATATCGGTCTATTTTAAGAATCCGGTCCACCCAGATCCTTTTAGGTTATTAACCTATTATGGGATACTCATGTATCTGTATTTTATTCTATACTTCCCAAGTAACGACGGGATAGTGTATTTCAAGCTATGACAATATTATTTCATTGATAACCTTAACTTATTACGGAATTGTTTTAACAATGTCAGTTTATTTATAAGTTTTTCCCCGGTTACTAAACCAGTACTAGAGTTTGCTCATAGCCTTTTGCCCTGGTTTCATATCGGTCTATTTTAAGAATCTGTAACACCCGGATCCTTTTAGGTTACTAACCTATTATGGGATACTCATGTATCTTTATTTCATTCTATACTTCCCAAGTAGCAACGGGATAGTATATCTCTCGCTATGACAATATTATTTCATTGATAATCTTAACTTATTACGCAGTTTCATATTGGTCTAATTTAAGAATTCGGAGCAACCGGATCTCTTTAGGTTACTGACCTGCTATGGGATACTTATGTATCTTTATATTATTCTATACTTCCCCAGTACCAACGGGATAGTATATTTCTCGCTATGACAATATTATTTCATTGATAATCTTCACCTTTTACGGAATTATTTTAACAATGTCAGTTAATTTATGAAAAGTTTTTCCCCCGGTTACTATATCAGTCCGAAATTTTTTTCATAGCCTTTGATCCCGGTTTCATACCGGTCTATTTTAAGAATTCGGAGCACCCGGATCTTTTTTGGGTTACTACCCTACTATGGGACACACTGTAGGTGCCCCTGTTGTTACTATCTATAATTTTAACTTCGGATATAATCTTTTGGGATTTTCATTTTATTTCCTTTGTGATTGATCGGTTTAAACATTTATTCTCGATCTATTTATTTTACATTCCCAACGGAGTTACCTTGTTCATTAGCAACGATATACCCTCTTTTGGAGCTCGCAGTCTTCCCTGACTTCTACCTTGGCGACTCTTTAGATCTGGGTTGGCGGGTTCGCCCAGAGTGTCAGGCCAAAGAGACCCTGTGTCTCTTCCTTTTAGGGGTTTTCAAGGAAGAACGTGGCTGATGTCAGGCCACGTCCTGTTGTCCCTAAAGTTAAAACTACCCGCCAGCCCCTATCAAAGACTCACAGGTCTTCCAAATCACCAAACCAGTTAAGTCTTAGGGACCACGGCTAGTTAAGGTCCCTAAGGACACCGTTACCTTCCCAAAAGAACAGGCTCAGTCTGTTTGGGTTAGAACCCTGAATGAGTGGGGTTGCACGAACACCATGCTGACTCCCCACAAGAGCACATACACTATGTTTCTTGTGGACGAGCAGACCCCTACTCTTGGCGTCACCAAGATGGTGGACTTAGCTCTTCAGGCAGTGGCCGAAGACAAACCTTTGCCCCAGCTTCGGGAGACAGACCCTACATCTCTTCTGCTCCCATCAGGTAACGAATGTTGGCTTAACATTCAGTCAACATTTACCTCTGGTAAGTTATCTGCTGATTGTGCGTCGACGCGATTTAGCGAACGTCTTCCAAGACTTCCTGAAACCTTAATTCGACTCGAGTTTGAGTCCCAGTCTAAGTTTAGAAGGAGCCTAAACATCTCGACGATGGCGGAGATGTTTTCCCTCAACTATGGTGGGGAACACGATTTTAAGGTCATGACAAAGGCCACCTTACAATCCTTGTTATCGGATTGCTATGACTTCTTGGTAGCCAGAAGACGTTGCCGTAGACATGTTCTATCAGAGGCTACTATCCGCCATGAGCCGAATAAACTCATTAAAGCCTGCGCTTGGGGCCCGGACCTGTTCCCGGAGGACATGGTCAACTCGGTGTTAAGCGAAGCTGCCAAGGTGAACCAGAGCCTCAAAGTCCGTTAGGGTCTCACTCCCAAACGGAAGTTCGAACAGTCGAACGTTCAATCCCGGGGCAGGAAAAGGCTACGTCTTTATAACTCTGCCCAGTATCGCCAGCCTCTCCAGGTAGTCCAGCCGGTCCCGGTTGCTCAGACCATCCAACCCTCCACCTCCAAGCCTCAGCCCCAAGAGGAATATGTTCTCTTCCCTAAAAGCCAAGTGGCTTCGAGTTCGTTCACCTCACCGGCTTATAACCCTGCCTATGAGTCCCGGGGTTCCTCTCAAGGATACCAGCGAGGCAGGGGCCTTGGTTCACGAGGATCCTTTCAGAACAGAGGCAAGGGGAGATATTTCTCCTGTGGAAAGGGATCACGTGGAGGCCGTGGCGGAAAACCCTCCACCTACTGAGATTCTTCAGGTAGGAGGGAGGCTTTATGCGTTCAGGGGTCTCTGGAGGTTCAGTCCTTGGGCCTTCAGCATAATTTCCAAGGGCCTGGGGTGGAGTTGGATAGAAGGGCCTCCTCCACCGAACAAATTCCATCAACTCCCGCCACCGGATCTGACCATGTTTACCCAGGATCTATTGCGCAAGAACGCGATCAAAGAAACAAAACATCTGAAGTTTCAAGGTCGCTTATTCAGAGTCCCGAAAAAAGACTCAGGCAGCCGGAGAGTCATCCTCGAGCTTGACCAGCTAAACTTGTTCATTCAATGCGACAAGTTTCACATGCTTACCGTCTCGCAGGTACGGACCTTACTTCCCCGTGGGGCCGTCACCACCTCCATCGATCTTACCGATGATTACTATCATGTTCCAATAGCGAGACATTTCCGCCCATTCCTAGGGTTCAGACTACGCAACAAGGCTTACACGTTCAAAGTGTTGCCTTTCGGGCTCAACTTCGCGCCCAGAATCTTCACGAAAATGGCAGAATCAGTCATTCAAGAACTTCGAACCCAAGGGGTCCAAGTCGTCGCATATCTGGACGATTGGCTAATCTGGTCAGACAACGTCGAGGATTGTCTCAAAGCGACAAACAAAGTGACCCAGTATCTTCAGTCTCTGGGATCCAAAATAAATTTCAAAAGGTCCCGCCTAACACCGAAGACCAAGTTCCAGTGGCTGGGATTACAATGGGGCCTACGCTCTCACACCCTATGTCTCCCCAGGTCCAAGAGAATAGAGATTGCGTAGAATATGCAATTTCGAGACAAGAAGACCCGTCTTCCTCCCATTCTTCGGAAGGGGCTTCTCCCATGGACAACCACCAAGAGCCTGTCGAAATCGGTCCCGCTACGGTACCCTCCTCCAAGATAGTCATCCACGCGGATGCCTCCCTATCAGGTTGGAGAGGTTATTCCCAACACAGGAAGGTTCAGGACCTTTGGTCCACAATGTTCCAACAGTTCCACATACACGTCCTAGAAACCATGGAGGTCTTACTAACTCTAAAAACGTCTTTCCCGGCCAAGAAGCAACACCTGAGACTAGTTCTCGACAACGAAGTTATAGTTCGTTACCTAAACAGAGGGGGCTCCAAGTCAGGCACCATCAACCATGTGATGGTAGCACTCTTTTCCCTAGCAGCCTCGAACCAATGGCACCTATCAGCTGTCCATCTGGCTGGAGTTCGGAACGTTGTGGCAGACGTACTCTCAAGGGCGACCCCGTTGGAATCAGAATGGTCACTAGACCGAAAATCGTTTCAGTGGATCCTCTCCCAGGTACCGGACCTCCGGGTAGACCTCTTCGCGACGGAGTCCAACCACAGACTGAAATGTTATGTGGCCCCCAACCTGGACCCTCGGGCTTACGCCACAGATGCCATGTCTCTGAACTGGAACACCTGGGAAAGGATTTATCTTTCCCAACGGTGAACCTATTGATGAAGGTGCTGGACAAACTTTGAACCTTCAAAGGTCAAGTAGCCCTGGTGGGCCCCAATTGGCCCAAGAGCAATTGGTTTCCTCTTTTACTGGAGCCGAGTCTCCGCCCTCGCCAGATTCCCAACCCGGCTTTGACCCAAATAGTACAAACGCGCACTGTGTTCATTTCCTCAAACATTCGGAACGCTCATAAAGTTTGCGGCCCACAAAGGGGCTAACATAGATCCCCAGAATACTTTATTCTTAGAATCAGATAAAAGAGACTCCATTCTTCGTCAATATGACTCAGCGGTCAAAAACTAGCAAAGTTTTTGAAGGATTCTAATGTTGTCTTTATGACATTAAACCTAACAGTTACCTTTTTCAGGACCTTGTTTGAGTCAGGTTTGGCAGCTAACACTATTACTACCATTAAATCTGCCTTGAAGAAAATTTTCCTGGTCGGGTTTAATATAGATCTAACAGACTCATTGCTAGCTTCAATCCCAAGAGCTTGTGCCAGACTGAAACCATCCATTCGTCCTAACTCGGTTTCCTGGTTTCTCAATGATGTCCTCAAACTGACGTCAGAAACCATCAACGACTCATGTGAGTATATACCTCTACTCAGAAAAACTCTATTCCTTGTGAGTTTAGCATCCGGCGCTAGAATTTTGGAATTAGCGGCCTTGTCAAGAGATCCAGGCCACATCCGAGTTCCTTCCATCAGGAGAAGTCTTCCTCTCCCCAGACAAAGTCTTCTTGGCCAAAAATGAAGACCCTCAGAACAGATGGTCCTCCTGGAAAATTATCCCACTCCCTCAGGATCCTTCCCTGTGCCCTGTTACCATTCTAAAGTCCTTTCTATCAAGGACTTCCTATAAGACCTCAGGACCCTTGTTCGTCAGAGAACAGGGAGGGACTATAACTTTAAAAGGGATCAGACAACAGATTTTGTATTTTATCAAACAGGCTAATCCTGAGTCTTTCCCTCACGTCCATGACATACGGGCGGTAGCAACCTCAATAAATTTGTTTCCATCAAATGAACTTTGCAGTTCTTACTAAATATACCGGATAGAAATCCCCGTCAGTGTTCAGGCGGTACTATCTTAAACATCTAGAGGCCCTTCAGCTCGCTACCGTAGCCGCAGGGAGCGTGATATCCAACGAACAAATTAATTCCTAATTAATTCCTGAATGTACTATGTCTTGCCATCTTCTTCCTCTTACCTGCCTCACTTACAGTTCCTACCTGAGTTCAGTTTGTTGTGTCACCCATGGGTGTCCCCATGTCTTAAGATATTGTTTATCTCTATTATTAATTGTCATATTTACATACTGTTATGTTATGTTGATTTTAATTCGTTCCCTTATATTTACTGAAGTTTGGGTTCGTTTCTCTGGTACTATTTCACTGGCCGGCACAGGTTGAGCCCAGAAAAGGGATTTTGACGGAGGAAAAATCTATTTCTGGGCGAGAGACCTGTGCCGCCCAGTGAACCCACCCTAGTTGTCCCCCCCTGATCAGACCCCAAACTTAGGGGTGCTATAAGGAGTGCTGGGCAAGTGTGGGTAGAGTTAGTAGTACTAGTCTGCGTGGCAGAGGAGGTTGAACCGCACCTCACTATTGAGGGATTTTGAAGAGGAGATTATCTAAATGGTACAAGACCTCTGGTCTGTTTGGCCCTAGATTATACCGACACCTATAGGTGAGCGAGCTAGTTCAACCTAGCATTCCTATACATTTTTTTTCTCTGGTAATATTTTAGCAGTTATATTCCTTAGGAATGGTGCTATAGGAGCATTTCACTGGGCGGCACAGGTCTCTCGCCCAGAAATAGATTTTTCCTCCGTCAAAATCCCTTTCTTGGAACTGAGAAAGTCAGAACAAAAGAGCATAAGTCTAGTAAAATGAAAATTACACAATGGCATCACAATCAGCACCACTAACAGCATAAACAGCAGTCAGTCAGATCTGTAACCCCCAGGTCCTCAAGTATGACAATGAAACAGTAGAGAAGTCTCTTGTGACCACATCCTTCTTCAGTATTGCAAAGTAAAGAGATAGTACAGCAAGTAATGCTGAATTCCAATTATTTCAAATGTTGCTTACCTGGTAAATATTGAGTTTGGCCAAGATTTTTATCATATCAAAGGTTCAAAGCAATGTATTTCCTCTTAAGAAAAGTATTTATGCACAAATAAGCCTAATGAAGCCAGTAAGTGAAATATTTTCCTAATTGTGTAGACTTAACAAAAAAGTGTTGTTACCTCTTTAAATTGTCAATATGACACCGAATAGATTCTAACAACCAAGTTGCATAATGATTGGCAGATGTGAAAGATAGGTCAATGTCTTAGTAACTGATTAGCTCCCAAGATTCCTCTCCATAAAGCTAGGAGCATGGAACTAGGCAATGGCTGCTGATGACTCAGCATGTCATGTAGACAGACTCCTCCAAACCCACCATCCCTAACTCACTATGATGGTGAGGATGCAGATACTACAGTACTAGAAATTATCGAGCTTAAGCGTGTCTCAAACACCAGTCCAAAAGAATGCCTGGCAAGGGAGTTTCAAATAAGCTAGCACAACTAAAATCTACCTTCTTCACTAGAAGAGTGTACAAGTCAAGCTGGAATGAATCCCAAGGCTTTTGTTAGTCAAGATTTGAAGAAAAATTTTGCCTCTCCAACAAATATAAGTAAGATCACATTCTAAAGGCTATTAGAATCTGCTTAGCTTTTATATCACCAATTAACGCTAGGTAAATAAAACTTAAACATAAATTTCTATATATAAGTAAATAATAAAGGCGAATACATTACACCAAATAGAAAAATATAACGTGAATAATAAACAATCCTCCTGATGTAAATATTGAGGCTCTGATAGAGAAACCAACCATCCTCCAGGCTTTAGAGGCTACTGCTGAGATCTTCCCTTCTTCATGAGATGGGGGCTGACTGTGCCCAGTACCCATCTTAACCAGCAATAGGTTACAGGATATGGGGTTGGAGAAAAAGAGTTCCTCTAGGCAATAGCCTGTCAACTGAGTAAGATATATGCCAAGCCATTAACTAGCAACCTTGAACATTTTAGTTCCAGATCACAGAGGTTGGAAGTATTACGGCCCCTAATGGATGATCTCATACTTTCAATGCTTTTCTAACATCCACACACATTCAACATATGTAAGGATATCTAGACTGTAATTAGAGTGGCAAGAAGACACACTAAGGTCTTACAGCAGGAGTTATACACAGCATCCCTTGTATGGAGATATTGCAGAAGCTTTGTTTTTTAGCTAAGGAAGTTAGAACAGCAGTGACAGTAGAATCAGTTATTAGTGTAGAAGTGGTTGAGGCCAAAACAAAATGCTGAAAAAGTCTTGGAAAAAAACAATTATTTGTCAACGGCAATACTGAATTAGACCAGATATTGAAACAAAATCATTCTGGAACTGAGCTGGAGGCAAGTAGGAATGGCACTGGAAGTGAAGGTATTGTGTAACCAAGTGCAAGCGCAGCAGTCACAATCTGAGTGGGACTGGGCCAAGATATATGAGCAGTTCAGGTATTGGGGTAAGCAGGGTTAAGAGCAGCAATAGCGCTAAAATAGTGTGGTCCAGCAAATGGCCATGAAAGCTCTAATGGAATGACATCACATCACTAGAAGGCTTTTAGGCTTTATTTTAGGCAGGAAATATGAAGATTATAAAACCAACAGTAGTATCAATAATTCAGAAGTGAATGAAGTAGAAACTTCTGTAGCAGTTGGAATCTCCTTCCAAGACTAGAAAGGTTTTATATTGTTGAAAGGTAACCACAGGTTAGTTGTACAAGAATAATATGCATCATAGATTATAGCAGTGATGCAATTTTCATAGACTAGAATCATTACACAAGGACCAGCCCTTAGATCATCATCATCATCTCCTCCTAGCTGATGCAAATGGCCTTGGTTAGATTTCGCCAGTCGTCTCTATCATGAGCTTTTAATTCAGTACTTCTCCATTCATCATCGCCTACTTAACGCTTCATAGTCCTCAGCCATGAAGGTCTGGGTCTTCCAACTCTTCTAGTACCTTATGGAGCCCAGCTGAACGTTTGGTGAACTAATCTCTTTTGGGGAGTGCGAAGAGCATGCCCAAAAATCTCCATCTACCCTTCATCATGATCTCATCCACATATGGTACTCGAGTAATCTCTCTTATAGTTTCATTTCTAATCCTGTCCTGCCATTAACTCCCAATATCCTTCTGAGGGCTTTGTTCTCAAATCTACTAAATCTATTGGAAATTGTTTCATTGTCGTACCATGACTCATGTCCATAGAGTAACACCGATCTCACTAAACTGATATACAGTATAGTCTGATTTTCATATGTAATTTCAAGCGATTTGATTTACAAATTTTATTTAACTTAGCCATCGTCTGATCTTCTTTTTTCAATCTTTCAATAGTCATCCTTCCAACCGATGTCGTCAACAACTTGTTGACTAATTGGCAAATCGGGCTAAAGGGAAGAAAGGTGTCCATGTCTACCTTGTCCTAAGGGTATTGGATAGCATCTTTCCACCCCATATGAAGCTGGAATTATGGAGCATTTCTCTAGGAGTTTGAAGTCTTTTCACCATGCAAGGATGTAGGGACTACTCTGTGTCTACAACTTGGCCCTGGTTACTGAGCGTGTATACATGAACATTCTTCTTGACTGATATGAGCTTCACTGAAAGCTCTATGGCACTATCCACTGCCCAGGTGTGCACCAGTTTTGCCAACTTGTGAAGGGTCTGTGAAAACAGTGCCACCTTGCTTATGAACATTCCCATGATCATAGTGTTGATCCTCATCAACATTACTGAGTGCCGTATTAAACTCTGTTGGAAAACTTGCAGTGTTAAGAATGGTACTTGAATTTTAAAGGGATTTTGACATAGAATGAGATAGCCATTTCGTCCTAATTAAAGTTCCTCAAAGGCCGCTTTCTACTTGGGATATTTCTGGGAGTAATATACCAGAAAATTTTACCTGTAGAGGTATCACAGGTTCTATCCCCTGAAGCGAATATCCCAAGAGATATCGTGTATGAAACAGGTATGTGTATAAAACAAGCTATGGCCATCCTTCCCATAATAAAGTTGAGTCTTGTCTTGAAGGATATGGGATAGGATTGGATACGTGGGAAAGAGAGCCGTTACAACTTCAATCCCAGTGTCCTGAAAACATGTTCGCTGGTTCGCCATTGCATGATGCGAGGCCTCACATTGAGAATTGGGAGGGGATGAAAATTAACGGGCAGGTCCATCAGAACGACATGGGAGTCTCGCCCAAAAATAAATTTTTCCTGTTAAAATCCCTTTTTTGGGCTTGAGCCATGTCGTCATGATGGAAGTGTACCAGAGAATTAACATTCTCAGTTGTGGCCAGTTGGAATTTTTAACCCATTTGACTTAGACCTCTCATTGATTATATAAGGAAATATATTGGAAACAGTGTGTCAGAAATAGGCGTGTTCATATCTCCACATAGCAGTTGGGACGAGAGCCCCAGGCTACGAACAGCATAAGCGTGTTTTTTGTAAATTGCGTAGGAACAAAAGAATTATCTGCTCAGTCCCACTCATTGTGAATAAACACTTTGATCAGAGTGATCTATCAGACCAAAGCCAGTAAAAAATGTTATTTTTATAATAAAATAAATTTTTGAATATACTTGATTATATAAGCTGCAACTCTGTTGCTCGACAGAAAACTCTACGTTAAAAATCCGCCAGCGATCGCTATGCAGGTAGGGGGTGTACATCAACAGCACCATCTGTCGGGCAGGTACTCAGTACTCAATGTAAACACAGAACTCAATTTTCTCCTCGGTCCACTGGGTCTCTATTGGGGAGGAAGGGAGGGTCCTTTAATATATAATCACCGTGTAAGTATATTCAAAAATTTATTTTATTATAAAAATAACATTTTTCAATATTAAACTTAGCCGGTGATTATATAAGCTGAATCACACCCAGGGGGGTGGGTAGAGACCAGCAATAATTGTTTACATTATTATGAGCTAAGGATTTTTTATTTCATTTTAGCAGTTATTCAAAATAACAAACATAAAATAAATAAGTACCTGGTAAGGAAGTCGACTTGAACAATTACTCTGCCTTTTTAAGTACGTCTTCCTTACGGAGCCTCGCGATCCTCTTAGGATGCTGAGCGACCCCTAGGAGCTGAAGTATCAAGGGTTGCAACCCATACAACAGGACCTCATCAAAACCTCTAATCTAGGCGCTTCTCAAGAAATGACTTTGACCACCCGCCAAATCAAGTAGGATGCGAAAGGCTTCTTAGCCTTCCGGACAACCCAAAAACAATAATAAAACATTTCAAGAGAAAGATTAAAAAGGTTATGGAATTAGGGAATTGTAGTGGTTGAGCCCTCACCCACTACTGCACTCGTTGCTACGAATGGTCCCAGAGTGTAGCAGTTCTCGTAAAGAGACTGGACATTCTTAAGATAAAAAGACGCGAACACTGACTTGCTTTTCCAATAGGTTGCGTCGATTATACTTTGCAGAGATCTATTTTGTTTAAAGGCCACGGAAGTTGCGACAGCTCTAACTTCGTGTGTCCTTACCTTCAGCAAAGCTTGGTCTTCCTCATTCAGATGGGAATGAGCTTCTCGTATTAACAGTCTGATAAAATAGGATAAAGCATTCTTTGACATAGGCAAAGATGGTTTCTTAACTGAACACCATAAAGCTTCAGACGGGCCTCGTAAAGGTTTAGTTCGTTTTAAATAGAACTTAAGAGCTCTTACAGGGAATAAGACTCTTTCTAGTTCATTTCCAACCATACGATAAGTTTGGAATATCGAACGATATTGGCCAAGGCCGAGAAGGCAGCTCGTTTTTGGCTAGAAAACCAAGTTGTAGAACATGTAGCCGTTTCGGATGAGAATCCGATGTTCTTGCTGAAGGCATGAATCTCACTGACTCTTTTAGCTGTGGCTAAGCATACCAGGATAAGAGTCTTTAAGGTGAGATCTTTCAGGGAGGCTGATTGTAGCGGTTCGAACCTGTCTGACATAAGGAATCTTAGTACCACGTCTAAATTCCAACCAGGTGTAACCAAACGACGCTCCTTCGTGGTCTCAAAAGACTTAAGGAGGTCCTGTAGATCTTTATTGTTGGAAAGATCTAAGCCTCTGTGACGGAAGACTGATGCCAACATGCTTCTGTAACCCTTGATAGTGGGAGCTGAAAGAGATCGTTCTTTCCTCAGATATAAGAGGAAGTCAGCTATTTGAGTTACAGAGGTACTGGTCGAGGATACGGATACTGACTTGCACCAGTTTCGGAAGATTTCCCACTTCGATTGGTAGACTCTAAGGGTGGATGTTCTCCTTGCTGCCTCCTTCGAAAAGCTTCTAGCTCTCGAGAGTCTTTCGATAGTCTGAAGGCATTCAGACGAAGAGCGTGGAGGCCTTGGTGTACCTTCTTTACGTGTGGCTGACGTAGAAGGTCCACCCTTAGGGGAAGTGTTCTGGGAACGTCTACTAGCCATCGAAGTACCTCGGTGAACCATTCTCTCGCGGGCCAGAGGGAAGCAACTAGCGTCAACCTTGTCCCTTCATGAGAGGCGAACATCTGCAGTACCTTGTTGACAATCTTGAACGGAGGGAATGCATATAGATCTAGATGTGACCAATCTAGGAGAAAGGCATCTATATGAACTGCTGCTGGGTCCGGGATTGGTGAGCAAAATATTGGGAGCCTCTTGGTCATCGAGGTTGCGAAGAGATCTATGGTTGGCTGGCCCCAGGTGGCCCAAAGTCTCTTGCATACATCCTTGTGGAGGGTCCATTCTGTTGGAATTATTTGTCCCTTCCGACTGAGACAATCTGCCATGACATTCAAGTTGCCTTGGATGAACCTCGTTACTAGTGATATGTCTAGACCTTTTGACCAGGTGAGGAGGTCCCTTGCGATCTCGTACAACGTCAGAGAGTAGGTCCCTCCTTGCTTGGAGATGTACGCCAAAGCCGTGGTGTTGTCCGAGTTCACCTCCACCACTTTGCCTTGAAGGAGAGACCTGAAGCTTTTCCAGGCCAGACGTACTGCCAGTAGCTCCTTGCAGTTGAAATGCATTGTCCTTTGACTCGAGTTCCATATTCCCGAGCATTCCCGACCGTCTAATGTCGCACCCCAGCCTACGTCCGATGCGTCCGAGAAGAGAACGTGGTTGGGAGTCTGAACAGTCAGGGGAAGACCCTCTCTTAGGTTGATATAGTCCTTTCACCAAGTCAGACAAGACTTTATCTTTTCGGAAACCGGGATCGAGACCGCTTCTAGCGTCTTGTCCTTTTTCCAGTGAAAAGCTAGATGGTATAGAAGAGGACGGAGGTGTAGTCTTCCTAGTGACACAAATTGATACACGGATGACAGCGTCCCTACCAGACTCATCCACAGCCTGACTGAGCAGCGTTCCTTCTTCAGCATCTTCTGGATGGATAGCAGGGCTGGGGGCTGATCGTCTTGTTCAGCAACGTCCTCATCAGAGGGTTCCTCATCCGAAACTGATGAGGAAACGGCAACGGAGTGGGCAACGTCTGACTCGCTGAATCCGGTCGCACTGGTGGATGCGTGACGGAGCCGGACGCAATATCATGGAACTGCTGCACAGTCTGTGAACTGTCAACAACCATGGGTGCGCGAGGAAGCACAGCGTCAACCCGAAACTGTCTAGACCGTCTGGGTTGTGCAGTCAACACCCTACCGGGTTGCTGAGGTTGACGCACTGCGTCACAACAAGTCACCTCTGCTGGTTGTTGAACGTCCTGAACGTCAACAACCACCTCCGAGCGTCGCTTAACGTCACCGTGCGGCTGGCAACCCACACTGGGTCGCATCGGTGGAGGAACCACCTCAACTGGCAGACGCGAGTAGGTTACCTCAGCGTCAACAGGGCGCACAACCGACCGGTTGGAAGGTTGTTGGCCAGAAGGTTCTTCTCCACATTTAAGTCCTCTATCAAGGACGCAAGCTTGGACTGCATGTCTTGCAGCAAAGCCCATTTAGGGTCTACGGGAGCAGGTGTGGCAACAGACGGGGTTAGCGACTGAGGCGGAACCGTTTACCATCCCTGAAAGCCTTGTTATGCGTGACATAATAGTACAGCAAAACTTCAAAGGCTCGACAACAGCTGAGAAGTTGACCTGTAAACAACTTGGAGCGTCTCCTGGCTAGGCGCCAGGGAGAGTCTACCAGAATTGAGAAGTCTATCTGGGCAGAGGCATGAACTCCCAAGCCGAGAACTTCTCTCGTGTCCTATCAGACTCTCGCTCTATAAACCAGTTAAAAGAAGGGAAAGCAAAGGCTGTATCCCCCAAACTCCTCCTGGTGAAAAACCAGTCGCCTAGCCAACGTAACGCTCTCTAGGAGAGCGAGAGAGCACTAGCTTAAAAAACAACGGCTTCGAAGTAGCTAGGCCTAGTGTAAGCTCTGACGTTTAGGCGAACGAGGAGCAGCAGTTACAAGATCCGGACGAAGATCCTTAAAAAAAATCATCATGATTTAATTAAAGTCCATAGGAGGCTAAGCAGCTTAAGGCTCCTCTCCATCTGACAGAGTCCTCAAGGGAATATCAGTAGGAGGGAGAACAGCCACTTCCTCATCTACAGGAACCTTGTCCGATAAAAGCTGAGTCTCTCACTGGTGCATTAGTAGCGGACCAGAACGCAACGTCATGTAACTGCTTGACAGTCTGTGAACTGTCAACAACTGAACTGTCAACCACAACAGGTGTGTGAGGACGTACAGCGTCCACTCGAGACTGCTTTGACTGCCTAGACTGAGCAGTCAAAACAACTCTAGAATGCGGATGTTGACGCACAGCGTCAAAAAAAACAAGTCAACTCCGATTGTTAGTGAACGTCTAGAACGTCAACAGGAGTATCAGCCAGTGGCCTAACGTCCAAATGCGGCTGAAAAACCACACGAGACCGCATCGAGTGTGGTTCTAAACAACCTGACTGACGTGACTAGGCTACGCCAACGTCAACAGTAAGCACAAAGGAACGTTAGGTTGGCTGAAAGCCAGGATATCGATGAGATAAACGGCTAGACTCAACGGACTAATCGGCAGAATAGTCTTCCATAAGGGAGGCAAGCATATAATGCATGTTTTGCCATATAACCCCTTAAGGATCAACGGAAATGGTTGTGGTAATAGACGAGGGTAACGTCTGTGACCGCAACACTTTGCCTACAAAAAAAGACTTTCGGAGTCTGTGTTACGCTTTTGTTAGGCGGCGAGCAGTTATCCGATGACTGCATAGGGTCAGAGCTGTCCTAATGGCTGTAACCAGGACGCTGGACCTGTCCTGAAAGGACTGACTTTCGCTTAAGGGCTTCGAAACCTTGTGACAGGTTTCTTATGCGAAAAGCCTACGGATGGCGAGGAGAAACAACGTCTCTCTCGTCTTATGGTAGGGGAGATCTTGGTAAGATACACCCGATACCATAGAGGGAAAACGTCTGTTCGTTGGTCAAGGCCTCTCGAACCCATAAGTCGTTCGACATTACTTCTCCCCTGGGCTTGGGAGCTTGCAAGAGGTCCCGGACTAGGTGAACGACAGGCACGAACAGACGAACCCTCGGACGCAACACTGTAACACTTTGCGCCTTTGTATATCACTTTATCACTTCGATTTTCTGTTTTGCACTTACTGTATTTCTACCTGAAACACGCAATTCTACCCTTCATTAAAAGGTAGTAATTGCGAAATAAGTCGTATAATGCAAGTTCATAATACCAGCAAAAAACAGAAAACATATTTTAAGATAAAAAGAAAAATCAGTGGCTGGGAAAGAGACTAAACACTAGTTCATATAACTACGTTTTCAATCTCTCACCGCACATAGCCTGGGGACGAGAATAAAAACCTAAAAACGTTTTATCCTTCCTCCCCGTACAGAGACTAGGGACGAGAGTAACACGAGAACAACGTTACCCGCTTGAACGGAACGTTTTCTCTCCTCTCTCTCCCTCCGTCTCTATCTCTCTCTCTCTCTTTCTCTCTTGATTTCGCACCTAAGAGAAGAGCCCAATTATTTTTCGTCAAAAAAACATGTTATTTGACTAAAGGAAAAAACTGAAAGGTTTTTCACATAAAAAGTTCCTTTAAATTAGAATTTAAAACATTTAAGCTAAGAAAGAATGAACAAAACGTCAGAATCGATTTACTCTTACTGCAAAGTGAAACCGTGATACTGTACACTCTCTCTCTATCGTAACGATAGAGCGCATGTTGAACGTCCTGAACGTCAACAACTGCGTAGCATAAAAAACTAAACGTTAGTTCATCTTTGAAAACAGTACGAAGACTATCAAAGAAATTCTTTCATAAAATATTACATTTAAAAAGTTTTAAATTCTTTAAAAGCTAATTACGATATAAAGGGCTCAACGTTGATTAACTTCGGTTCCAAGTTAGGACCGCCTACTATCAGGAAAGGTCGCATATAAACAAAACATTAAAATTTATTTTTATATGTTTATAATAAATGGAAAGTTAATCGAAGAGGCCTAATAAAGGCGGAGAGATATAAAATATATAGATCTATAACGTGATAAGATAATTACTAAAAAACCTAAACACACTTCCGTCTAAGGGAAGGGTCGGCCATTTAAAAGTGAAAGAAAGTCCATACTCTCTTTGTCACCATAATTAAATCTATCCAAAACGAGTTCAAGTTTTGAGATGAAGATAAAACACCTGCATAGCGAAAGCTCAAAACTAGAATAGTGTACTTCACCAAATAGTTGTGAAAACAAATCCAGTTAGCAACAGCGAATTAGTAGGTCTTGCCGGTAGCCCGACAGAGAGAAAATTGAGTTCTGTGTTTACATTGAGTACTGAGTACCTGCCCGACAGATGGCGCTGTTGATGTACACCCCCTACCTGCATAGCGATCGCTGG
The DNA here is from genome assembly GCF_036898095.1 of Palaemon carinicauda. Classification (NCBI taxonomy): domain Eukaryota; kingdom Metazoa; phylum Arthropoda; class Malacostraca; order Decapoda; family Palaemonidae; genus Palaemon; species Palaemon carinicauda. The sequence goes on from NC_090760.1 coordinate 27,856,491, forward strand.
CGGATTTTTAACGTAGAGTTTTCTGTCGAGCAACAGAGTTGCAGCTTATATAATCACCGGCTAAGTTTAATATTGAAAAAGAAGGGTTAAAAATGGTGGTACACTGCTTTCTTATTTGGGTACAGTAGGTCCATATAAAGGAAACACAAGCAATAATTGGTGCAACAATATGTACATTTAATCGATGTAAAAAACAGAAGTTTTCGCCCCAGAATTATGTAATAGAGTAACATAACAACATTTCATATAAGAAGAAAATCACCTTTGACTTCATTATATATACTGTATAGTTTAACACACTGCAAATAAGAATATTATTCCACTCCTCTTGTACTATGTAGACTGGAAAAGTCCAAATTATACAGTCCATAAGAATCCATGCATAACACTAAGAAGCTAGTTTAACCACACTACCATCAGCCACCACAAAGTGTTTAATCTCTTCCAATTAACGCTAGTAATGTTGGAAAAACCCTCTTGAAGATTTTTATCCCACGTAAGCTTGTAAGCCTTCAAAGGACATACAGTATACTGGAAGAAGTTTAGGGAAGAGGTAACTTTCCTAGGGTCATGACCTGATGGCATACTATTGAGGTCAGCCCTGATAAAATGGGTGAATTTGGACCTTATCTATTTTAAAGAGATTAGATCCTGTTGTTTCCCCTTTTAAAAAGTTGTCCACCTTTAAAGGCCCCACTCTTTAACAAGTAGGCCGTAAGGAATTCTGCAGGGCACAGAGAAGGGTCTTCCTTTTTGAGTGAAGTTCATTTTTAGCCAGGAATGCATGATCTGGGCAAAGATTTACTTCCCCAGATTCCAAGAATTCATTGTGGCCATCATCCATTGAAAGTGCCCCAAGCTTGCTGACTCTAGCACCTGAAGACATAGCAAGCAAAAATATTGATTTTTTAGTAAGATCTCTCGAAGAGGTAGTGTCGTTATCTATTGAGGCGGCTAAGTGCAAGACTATCAAACCACCATAAGATGGGCTTGGTAGGAGCATTTGGTTTCAATTTAACACAAGCCTTCAGGATCTTGTTGAATAGTTCACTATCAATTTCTATATCAAAAGTGTAAGCGATAGGTCTGGTTAGTGCCAATTTACATAGACAATAGTTGTAGAGGCCAAACCTTGTTTGAATAGTGAAATAAAGAATGAAATACAGAAGTCCATGGTAATGGAAGAGGGCTGATGTATTTCAACGAATTCCACCCATTTTTTTGCAGGAAGACAAGTATCATCGTTTCGTAATAGCAGACTTGTATTCTTTTATAAAATCAATCCTCTCGTTCAAAACTCCGAACTTTCTTTTAGCCGCTAGGGCGAGAAAATCATGAGCTGAAGGTTTTTTGTTGAACATTCTGGGACAGCAATGGAGACAGTAGAGGGATCTGGTGAGGTTTGAGTTCAAGAACAGGGGTGTGCCAATTGCTCTTGGACCAATTTGGGGTCACTAGTGCTGCTGTTCCTTTGAAAGAGGTAAATGTGAGACCACTGGTTCCAATCCAGTGACATCCCATCTGTCGCCGCTTAATCCGGATCTAAGTTTGGTGCTACATACCGGGAAAGCTTCTTGTTGAAGCTCATCACCGAGATCTATTTGCAGTTCTGGGACTTACTCTAGGATGAAACAGAATGATTTTGCTTCTAGAGACCATCTGTTTCCAGAGGCTTGGATCTTGATAGGGCATCTGCCGTCACATCGCCAACCCCTTCCAAGTGAACCGCTGAGAGATGCCAATTTCTTCGCTTTGCCAAAGTGATAATGGATAAAATCACATAGTTGATCTGAGGAGACTTGGAGCCTGTCTGTTGATGCAGTGGACTATCATCTTGCTATCAAGAACTAATTTGATGTGGGAATTTTTATTCAGGTTCAGTCCCTTGGGAGTTAGAAACACTGGCATGGCTTCCAGAATATTGATATGGAATTTTAGAAATGTGTCTGACCACTGAACCTGTATCTTCTTGGAAGGAGAATGTCGCCCCCAACCCTGTTTCGAGGCATCCATGTGGATTGTCACTGAATAAGGAGGATACTGCAAAGGGACGTCAGTCGACAAGCTCTAGGCACTGGACCACGGCTTGAGCTGTTTGCGCAGTAAAGCCAGGCTTTTACGATGAAGATCTCTCTGAGCAATTTATGTCCGTCTTCTCCAGACTCTGTTGACACCTTTGAGTCCTACTTTTAGAATTGGGTTTGTCACCGGTGCGAACTGCAGCAATCCTAAGTCTTTCCTGTTGACGTCTGGTGATTACTTTCAATCGAAGTACAGTAGGCTTCTGACAGTTTGCTATTTCCTTTCTCTTGCCCTGAGGTAGAGATAGGATGTGTGACTTTAGATTCCAGTGAAGCCCTAGCCACTGAACTTCTTGAGCTGCTGATTCTCATCTCAATTTGGACAGAAACTTACGGTCTATTAAATTTCTTATTCCTGATCTAAATATTAATCTTTGGCACCGTCGTTCAATTAGTTCATTATGCGTGTTGCATAAGATTTTCCTAACTCTGACCATCCTTTACATTCAGATCTCCCTGGACAATTCTATCTTGTACGTAATACCAGGCAGGCAGTTAATTCTAATAGCCAGGCCTTCTCCATCATGAGGCTCAATACTACACAGTATTCCAGAAGTTTTATTCTAGCTGTTACCAAGTTGTGGAATGATCTTCCTAATCGGGTAGTTGAATCAGTAGAACTTCAAAAGTTCAAAGTTGGAGCAAATGTTTTTATGTTGACCAGGCTGACACGAGTCTTTTTATAGTTTATATATTACATACTGTATCTGTTTTTGACGTTGTTAATAGTTTATATAGGACATAACTGTTTTGATGTTGTTACTGTTTTTAGAATGATTTACTGTTAATTTTATTCTCATCATTTATTTATTTCCTTATTTCCTTTCCTCACTGGGCTATTTTTCCCTATTGGAGCCCTTGTGCTTATAGCATCTTGCTTTTCCAACTAGGGTTGTAGCTTGGCTAGTAATAATAATAATAATAATAATAGCCTCGACTTCTTGAGTGTGCCTTCAGAAGCCCTGAGATTGTAGTAATTTCATGACTTCCAGAGCTGCTAAAAGGCATTCCAACTTTGTTGCAGCCCAGACTAACCAATTGTTTAAATATACCATCACTTGAAGGTCTTTATTCCTGAGTTGTTGGACAATGGTCTCGAATAGTTTTGTGAATATTCTTGGAGCTATACCAAGTCTGAAGGGCATAGCTCTGAATATGTAGGCCTTTCTTGCTAGTCTGAAACCATGGTAGGGGGAGAAGTGTTGACCTATCAGAAGATGCAAATAGGCGCTGGTAAGATCTATGGAGATGGTGTAGGGCCCCTGGGGTACTAGGGTCCGTATTTGCGAGATAGTTAGCCTCTGGAACTTGTCATTCAGAATGAATTTCTTTACTGGGGACACGTCCAGAATAGTTCAAAGAGTGCTCAAATCTTTCTTTGGCACGCAAAATAGCCGTCCTTGAAAGTTCAAAGATTTTGCGCAACAGATAACTTCCTTCCGCAGAAGATCCTGTACATAATCCTCCAAGAATGAGGTTGTGCATTGGAAGAACCTCTTAAACTAGGTGGTTTCTGTCTCCATTTCCAACTTAGTCCCTTCGAAACTATGCTGTGAGCCCAAGGATCAAACTCCCATCTATCCCTGAAAACATAGTTTTTTCCAATTACCAGAAGCTCCTCATTGTTGTTTTGGAAAACCTGCCTCTATACGATTTGCCTCAGCTTCCTCAGTCGCAAGATTGAGTGCCCCTTCCAGGCCTTCCTCTGCCACTAGCATTTTTTCCTTGAGCTTGGACCGGGTGAAATGTTGTAGTGGCCCTTTCATAGACTGGGTTGAAGGCTGGAGACTGTGTCACATACTGCTGGGGAACCGCGTACACAGTCTGGGGGATCGAAGCAATGGAGGCTGTTGTGGCAGGAAAGGTTTTCCTGCCTTTAAAGGGTCTCCTAGGCTTCTTGCCTTTACGTTGAGGTCCTTCTCCAGGGGTGAATTTCCTCTTAGAGGACATACCCCACTTCCACATAAAACTCTTATTCCCCTGAGCCACCCTGTCCAATACCTCCTTGACCACCTTCTAAGGAAAGAGATCTTTCCCCCAGATGTTTGAGTCAATCAACGTTTTAGGCTCATGCCTAACAGTTGCTGCGGCTAGGACATGCTCTCTGCAGGCTCTTCTGACTAAATAGAAAGCATACAGATACCTGTGGGTAGAATTCAAAGCCGGAGACAGGCTTAGATCCCATGCCATCTCCAATGTGGAGGTACCCCTCACTCAAGAACCATATACTCTGCATAACGCCAAGGATTCTTAGCTGAGCAATCTGAAAGACTCGACGCTGGTGGAGCCTTGGACTTAGGTGCCTGCTGTAAAGCCTCTATCTACACCCCTAAAGACACTTGAGCTCTTTTATGTCGGCATGGATAATCTCCATGAATGCCTTCATGGATGCCATAAGTTCCAGTTGACCAGGAAACAAAGGTGTATTCGGAGTAGGAACTGGAGTACAAGCAGAGGCAGGGGGGCCAGATACAGGGATGGGGGATTGACCTAAAAAAGTACTAGGAGCTGTACTTACCTAACGGACATCTAGGGACTCATCAGAGGCTTCCATAGTCAGCAGGATTCTCTCTCTCTCACGTCACAGAAGAGGTCGTCGACATCCAAGCTCATCACCCGAAGAGCGTCCAAAATTTCATCATCTGCCTGATCTAGTTGTACCGGCGTGAGTTGGACTGTCGGTATCTGGTGACCGAAAACAGCAGTCACATATGCCTTAAGTTCCATTGAAGGAAGGTAAGAGGCACCTTGTTGAGAGCTCTTCTGAAAGCCTCCCGCCCAATGCCTAATGGTCTCCTGACCCCGCACTTTCTCGTCCTGGGAGACGGTAGCATGGAAACTCGTGTAACTCAGGTCCTTGCACATGCTGCAGTTAGTAGGTTCCCAGATGGCAAAGAAAACTTTGGAAACATGACAATCAGCATATTTCCGGCAAGTCTTGTGGCCACAAGGCAACTTGACTCGCCTGGTGCAGGTTACCGTAGCACACTCCATGTCTTCAGCAACCTGTAAAGATAGAAAATTTTCAAAGTACAAATTGTGCCTCAAAAATGCTGCATATCTCATGTTACACAGGAAAATATTTTAAAATAAATTTTCAAAAATTATATCAAATTTAAAAACTTCTACCTACACTAGCTACACAGCTCAGAATTCCATAAGAACTCCTACAGTGCAGTAGAATAGGGAGAGAGGTTTACATCAACGGAACTATTATACAGCCCAAGGTGGTAAATTCACATATTATCCTGCCTAAGCCGGCAGCAGCTGTGACTAAGGCAGCAGCTAATCCTAGCAACCATGGATCTATGCACTGACCTTCCATTACCCATAGGAATGACGATACAATGCAGCAGTGGCATTGTCAAGTCGGCAAAAAAGTGGACGATCTTATAATGAAACAGACTACGGGTAAGAGGAAAGGTACAGGCTAATAGAAGGCAGTTGATAAATGATTCTGCCAAAAAACCTAGTTGTTAACATTAAATCATGAGAAAGGGGATTACCCCTTTGAAATAATGAGCCGTATAACACGGCCAGGATACCATGAATTCGTAAATTCAAGGGAAATCTTGACAACTAGGAGGTATCCAATCGACTAACTTTAGAGGAAAATGTTCCTCAGATATCGAAGAAGGTAATACACACAGCTGACTAGCCTAAGGCTGCAGCTAAGGCAGCAAGGGGGTAGGGGCTCTCTTCTAATGAAAGGAGAGAGGGGTACCCCTAACCTACACACATCCAAAGCTAGAAGAACTCAAAAAGACCAGGCAAAGGAGTCAAGACTCCAGAGTAAGAGATACATAGGCCAGGATGAGGAGCTAAAGTCAGAGATCAGGCAACTGCTAGGGCGGCAAAGGAGAACCCCCCCAGGTGTTTTGGTTTCCTTGCTTGGATAGGGTTAGGCCATAAAAAAACCAGGTGTGTCGGCTAGTCTAATTTATATAGTGGGTGAAGAAAGCTCAGACGCTAGGAAATGCAGACTAGATAAAGTAATTCTAGTTCCACGTGCAGTGAAGAATTTATGGCCCAACTAGGAATGGGAAAGGGAACAGCTAGACTACCCTTCCAGGGTAGGATCAATCACTCACCCAGATACCAGGCAAACCTGGACTGGAAGGGAACTAAGTTCCACAGCAAGGAGGACAAGACTAGCAAGACAAGGGGGAGGGAAGGGGAATAAAGGGAGACTTAGAAAATGGTAAAGCGGCAGGACAGAAAGACCTAACTGTAGTATTAGAACTAGCAAATGTCATTCCAAGGGATCTACAGTAAAGAGGCACAGATACCCTAGCCAGACACAAAGGCTAAGTAGGTAAGTGAAATACTGTCGCCCAAAAATAACTGTAAAACACTATTCACTGCTCCCAGAGGGTATCATCAGGGCAGCAGCTCCCCATTATGACGCATCAATGGCAAGGGAGGGGTGGCGGCCTCACAAGAACATTGCGGTTACGTGGTAAAAGGTAAAGGTGGATTTGTATATACTAGCCTGTCTTGGTCAAGGGCTAAGTGTAAGGGTTAGCCTATGCCAAGACTGATGAAAGGCAAGCAGGCAAGAAATGGTAAAAGTCTAACCTAATCATACCACAGTTGTAAAAGAATATATTTAATGCTTTTACAAGACTAGCCAAGAATTGGTATGCAATTCTGAGCAATTTGGAGACATGAACCACCTGCTTTGGACATGCGGCGGCCGAGGACAATTATCATACCACAGTTGTAAAAGAATATATTTAATACACTTTTACAAGACTAGCCCAGAATTGATATGCAATTCCAAGCAATTTGGAGACATGAGCTACCAGCTTTGGCCATGCAGCTGCCACGTACAATTAACAGACGCAGAGCTCATAAACACAAAGAGGGAGACACGAAATTCTAAACCATAAAAGGAAATGGTACTCATCTTAATTGGTGAGGAGGAAGCTGAAACATACATGGTCTCTAAAACACTCCAAAAAACTTGAAAACAAGCAGAAAACTCCCAAAGCAATCTATCAAGATGGCACTGCTACAAGGAATGGCGAACCAGAAAACATGTTTTCAGCACACTAGGATTAGAGTTGTAACGACTTTTTCTCCCACATATCCAATCCTATCCCATATACTTCGAGACAAGGTTAACTCTATTCGGGGAAGGATAGTGTGGCTTGTTTTAAACATGTCCCTGTTTCATATACAATATCTCTTGGGATAGTAGCTCCAGAGGATAGAACCCTGTGATACCTCTACTGGTAAAATTCTCTGGTATATCAGTAGCAGAAATATCCCAAGTAGAAAGCTGCCTTTGAGGAACTTCCATCAGGACGATATAGCTCTAACCCAAAAAACTGGTTTATATGAAGAAGCTTTTCTTCTTAGGATCACATACGTGAGGCGGCTTAATTTTACAAGAAAGCCCCTCCTCCTCTCCTTGCATGTGCCTGGGAACAGCAATATCTCTGAAGAAATAGAGTTGAGTGGAACTCCCCTGGTGAGGTTTAGTGGTTCAGCCACCAGGGAAATTCATTCTGTACTTCTTTTTCGACCAGAAGAAGACGGTAAAGGAGCAAGCTGGTTCAGACACAACAGGAGCAATCGCTGGTGGAGATATCTTTAGGGGACGAGCTTCTCTGAGAAATGTCCCAAAAGACATAGCCACTTACGAGCTGGAAGCCCTTGATTGAGAAAAAAAAATATATGTGCTGCCTCACTAGATAGAAATCCTTAAACCTGTATTTTCTACAACTAAAATCAACAAAATGCAAAAAAAAAAAAAAACCTAAGCTTGAAACTACCATACAAAAAAATTGATGGGAAATATATATATATATATATATATATATATATATATATATATATATATATATATATATATATATATATATATACATATACATATGTGTGTATATATATATATATATATATATATATATATACTGTATATATATATAAATGTGTGTGTATGTACAGTATATATATATATATATATATATATATATATATATATATATATATATATATATATATATATATATATATATACAGTATATATATATATATATATATATATATATATATATATATATATATAATATATATATATATATATACTGTATATATACAGTATATATATATATATGTATATATATATATATATATATATATATATATATATATATATATATATATCCTGGGGGAGAGAAAACTCATACCAGGTGTGTCCCTTAGGTGGCGGATAAGGGAAACCCTTGTAGTACAACTTATTGCAAGGGCTACTCTGAATAATAGTAATAAGTAGTCGTGAACCAAACAGGTAGCAGAGGAGTGGCTAGCCGGCTACCTTAAAGGCCAAGAAATCAGCACGAAAAAGATGTCAAGGATTAGAAGTATGGCTACCATGTCCGCGGGAACTGATGCACCCCGATGTCCTAAACCTCAGCCTCACGGTGAGAAATTGGCAATGTGGTCAGCAAAAGGAACAACAGTTGGAACAGTAAATGCAACAACACTCTTTGCACCAGCAAAACTTAGGTGTACCATTGAAGAAATAAACAGATACACTTGGGTTATACTGTATTGGGAATAGCAGAGACTCATTGGTTGGGTGAGGGGGAGATGATGTCAGAAGGAATCAAAATATTGTATTCACATAGAACAGATAATATCCTTTGAGAAGGAGTAGCACTAATGTTAGGAAAAAGAGCACAAAGCTTATTTGGAGAACAATTTTGTGAACTCTGGAATAATTTTGGTCACTCTGGGAGGAAAGCACAGGAATTTTAAGGTTATTCAGGTATATACCAAACAGCTCATATGAAGGTGAAGACGTAGAAAACTTCTATTCACAGTTAGAGGAGGAAATAGAGAAAACAAAGGCAGGTGATGTAGTCATGGTGATGGGAGATTTCAACAGTAAAATCGGAAATAACAGGAGAGGCTATGAATTTGTAATGGGAGAGTTCAGTTTGGGTGAAAGAAATGAGCGAGGAGGTTGGAATTTTGCCAGGGTGAGCAACTGTGTATAGCAAATACTTACTTTTAACATAGAGAACAGCACAGATACACATGGACACACTAAGATGGAATTTATAAGAACTGTATTTATTATATCTTTATAAATAAGAGATGGAACACTTCAGTGATGGGAACAAAAATGATGAGGGGAGCAGACTTTGGAACATCGCATGAACTACTACTTTCAAATATCCACATCAAATATCGGACAGGTAGAGGGAGAAATCAAGAAATAGTGAGGTATAATCTGGATAAACTGAAGAATGAGGAAGTAAAAACTGCCTTCAAAGTAAGGTTAGGAAAATGTTTTGAACCACTAATAGGACTCAAAACAAAAGAGGAAAAGTGGTGTCGGGGACGAGACATAATCAAAGAGGAAGCAGTGAGTATTTTAGGAACGAGGAGAGCAAAAGAACAGTGGGTCAGAGAGGAAATATTGGATGCATGCCAAGAGAGGAGAGAAGCAAAAAAGACAAAAAATGAAGATCAATCCCAGGAAAACGAAGCAAGTTATAGACAAAAGTGCAGAGCAGTGGACAATAGATGCAAAGGAGGGAAAATAAAAATAGATAGAAGACCTGCGTAAAATATGCGAGGATTGTTTCAGAAACGGCCATTCAAGAGAGCTATTCACTACAGTAGACAGATTAACAAGGGGTTGGAAAAACAATGGAACTGCTCCAAGAGATGCTGATGGCAACAAGGTGTCAGCAACGGGTCATGTTGAGAAGATCTGGAAAATGCACAGTGAGAAACAGCTAAAAGGAAGTGGGAGACGAGTAACTGGAGAAGATTATCTAAAATTAAGAAGAGAGCTATGGAACATACAAAATACACCAGATCTTTTGATAGAATAAGTGAAAAAACTTTAAGAGCTATGTCAAGTGGGAAAGCACCAGGAATAGATGGAGTATCAAAAGAATTGCTTGAAGCTGGTGGTGAAATGGTAGACAGATGGTTGTAAGACTTATGCAAGGATATAGAAGATGGACAAGAGGCTCCAAATGACTGGATTAAAAACCTTATAATTCCAAAACACAAGAAAGGGGACACCACCTTATGTAAAATTTACAGGCCTATTAGTCTATTACCATATGCTTATAAAGTTCTAGCATAAATCATACAAAGTAGAATAAGGAGGCAAGAAGAGGAAATAATTAATGAGGGGCAAGAAGGATTTAGGGAGGGTAGAGGAACAATTGATCATATATTCAGTTCCTCACAAATTATAGAAAAATTCTGGGAGAAAGAAAAAGATCTGTATTGTGTATTAATTGACTTCAGACAAGTGTTTGATTCCATATGGAGGGAAGGAATGATTAGGATTTTGAAAGAATGGGGATTATAACAAAAAATACTAGAAACCATCAGGAGATTGTATGAAAGGACGTGGGCTAGGGTAAGAAAGGGACAGTGTTTGACAGAAGAGTTTAGAACCACGTGTGGGGTTATACAGGGTTGGCCATTATCACCACACCTCTTCAACTTATACTTGGAATGAGTAGTGAGAATGACACTTGGAGATTATGAGGGTGGACCTATATATAGGAGGGACAAAAATATCTAACATGAGATATGCAGATGACATAGTGCTTTTAGCAGAAACTAAGGAGGAACTTCAGAGTGTTGAGAATGGTGGAGGAACAGAACAGTATAATAGGTATGAATTAGTGATAAACAGAGAGGAAACCAAAAGTATGAAAATTGGACGCCAAAGAGAGGCCTTAGAAAAACAGCATTCAGAGGGAGAAGTTGAGCAAGTCAAGGAGTTTAAATATTTGGGAGTGTTTTTCACAGCAGATGGAAAGAGCAATTCAAGGCCGAATCTCGAGTGGCCAGAAAACATTTGGAAGGCTAAGAAGAATCTGGAAAGATAGAAATATATCCATTAAGTTGAAAATTAGACTATTAAGAGTAATAGTGATGCCTACTGTGATATACGGGGTTGAATGCTGGGTACTGAAGAAAGGAGAAGAGAAAAAGATATTAGCCTTTGAAATGAAATGTCTGAGAAGAATCTGTGGTCTAAGATGGGAGGACAGAATTACGAATGAGAGCGAAAAATATATACAAATATATGTATGTATGTGTATATATATATATAAATATATATATATATATATATATATATATATATATATATATATATATATATATATGTGTGTGTGTATATATATATATATATATATATATATATATATATATATATATATATATATATATATATATATATATATATATATATATATACACACACACACCATCATCACCAGCTGTAATTAGTCCACTACAGCACAAAGGCCTCAGATGTCCTTCCACTTGCGTCTGTTTATATTCTTTCTATTTTATTCTATGCTTTTCTATACCCGCAAATTTTTTTAGCTTGGCGATCCATTGTCGTCTCTTCCTTCACCCTCTTCTTTTGCAGTCTTTAGAGATCCCATTCTCTTATTCTTAATGTCCATCTATTATCTGTTATTCTCATTACATGTCCTGCCTATATCCAATTTCTCTTTATCTCCTCTCGATGGCCCGGCACTTTCTTGAAGTGAGAGAGCTTGTGTGATGCGATGAAGGGGTGGGCAATGGTGGAGGGGAGGTTTTTTTCCCAACCTGGTAGGTTTAACATTGCCGCTAAGACCAGTTCTGAGCATCCAAACTAGGACCGGACCACAATTAACGCCACAACATTTTCATATTTCTATTTTTCTCTTTCTTAACCTTTCTATCCAAACACTCAACTTTCAATCTCTCCTGGCTTAAATAAAAAAGTTAAAGAAAAAAATACATTAGGTATTTAGATAAAATGACTACTTATAACTAGTCTATACACATATACACATTAAGGAGCTGACAGCTACCTTATGCATCAGAGCAGAAACTTTGGAATCTTTATAAACAAAGCTAGGCACTCACTCATAGGTTTTGAGAGACTGGGATGTAGGAATCCCAGGGTGACAGGGGACACAAGAAGGAAACAGTGCTATTAGTGCCACGAAAAGCACATTCCTAACGTTTAATTGCTGACCGCTCCGTGACTAACCCATGGCGAAATAGGCTAAACTGACCATCAGGTTGACATAGCTCTTGTGCCTTGTTGGAGTTCTGGCCAACTAAAAAACCCAGTTGCTGCATCTTTGTAATACTCAGTAGTACCTTAGAGTCTGGCTGTTCCTGGATGTTTGGAAATCCAAGTAATTGCTAGCCTCCACTGTCAATCCTGCCAAGAAAACAGGCTTCTGCCATGTGCTGCTCAGTTAGGAGCTGCGACATGTTAGGGACAGCCCAAATTTGGGGAGACTTGACTGTTGGTTTGAGAGCATTTACGGGAGGTTAGGGAAAGATAAGATGGAAAGTTACCTAGGATTAAGAGAATGCAGCAGCAGGTGGATAACTATCAGACACCCCATCCTCCTTTTTACACTAATGGTCACAAAGCTAATAATTATAGAAGTTATTAGCTAAGATTTCCAAACACACGCTTTAGACAATTATCACCTCCTAAGTCTATTGCCGCAAAGAGCTTCGGTTAGATTTTGCCAGTCGTCTCTATCTTGAGTTTTTAATTCAATACTTCTCCATTCATCATCTCCTACTTCGCAATTCATAGTCCTTAGCTATGTAGGCCTGGGTCTTCCAACTCTTCTATTCCCTTGTGGACCCCAGCTGAATGTTTGGTGAACTAATCCCTCTTGGGGAGTATGAAGAACATGCCCAAACCATCTCCATATACCCCTCATCATGATCTCATCCACATATGGTGCTCAAGTTATCTCTCTTATAGTTTCATTTCTAATCCTGTCCTGCCATTTAACTTCCAATATCCTTCTGAGGGCTTTGTTCTCAAATCTACTAAATTTATTGGAGAAATGTTTCATTGTCATACCATGACTCATGTCCATACAGTAACACCGATCTCACTAAACTGATGTATAGCCTGATTTTCATATGTAATTTCAGGCGATTTGATTTCCAAATTTTACTAAACCTAGCCATTGTCTGATTTGCTTTTTTCAATCTTTCACTAAACTCTAATTCTAAAGACCCTGAATTAGATATCATAGTTCCTAAATACTTAAATGATTCTACCTCATTAATACTTTCTCCTTCCAATGATATTTTCTCTTCCATTGCATACTCCATTCTCATCATTTCAGTCATCTTTCTTCTATTTATCTTAAGACCAACCTCGTGTGATATTTCATGCATTCTAGTAAGCAGGAATTGCAAATCTTGTGGTGTTCTGCAAAACATGGACAGCATCATTAGCATACTCTAGGTCTGCTAAATTCTTATCACCAATCCAGTCCAATTCTTCTCCACCATCTCCGACTGTTCTAGGCATTACAAAATCCATAAGGAAGATAAACAACATAGGTGACAGCACATTCCCTTGGAATACTCCACTGTCCACTAGCAATTCATCTGATAAGAGTCCATTAACATTAACTTTGCATTTGCTATGCTCATGAACAGACTCAATCAAATTTACATATTTAAGAGGAATTCCATAATAACGCAGGACTCTCCACAAAATTGGCCTGTGCACACTATCAAAGGCTTTTTCATAGTCCACAAACGCCATCAAAAGGGGATTTCTATATTCAACGCATTGCTGTACATGTCTCAAAATGAAAATTTGGTCAATGCAACTTCTATCTTTTCTAAATCCTGCTTGTTCATCTCTCAGCTTTTCATCAATCTTACTCTCCAGTCTCTTTAGAATAAGCATATTATATATTTTCATAACAAGTCTCCCTTTTTTGCTATTTTTACCAGCTCTCCCAACTCCACATTTTACAAAATAATCCTTTAGGTAGTCTGGGAGTCACTTCATTCTCGGTGAGTATCATCTTTGCAGTTATTCCCATCGATTCCAGGGGCTTTCCACCTCTTTGGTATTTTTAGAATAGCTTCGACTTCAAACACACTGAATTCACTCACGGTCATATCAAGGTCTTCATAAGCTTCATGTATATCAATCAAATTATTCCCCTCATATCTCATATTCATAACCTCACTAAAGTGTTCAATCAAACATTGTCTTTCTTCATCTCCTGTTGTTACGACAGATCCATCTCTCTTTTTGATGGGTATATGCTGCTTCTTTGCTCCAGTTGATATTTCATTAATAATTCCATGAGAAATTCTTACACCATAGCCACTTCCTGAATTCATAGCATAGTCAGCCTCATCTGCTTTACTATCTAAATATTTTCTCCAGTCATCTATATAAAATCATACAGTACATACTGTGCGTAGCAAAGCAGGAAAACAATTTATGAGAGAGAGAGAGAGAGAGAGAGAGAGAGAGAGAGAGAGAGAGAGAGAGAGAGAGAGAGAGAGAGAGAGAGAGAGAGAGAGAGAATTGTTTTACGTACTTAAATGTAAATTTTAAACAAAAAAAATATGATAGGTTACAACATGTATACTCTTCAGACTTTTAAAACCTTCCCTTTAACTTAATGCATACAGTACTAAACTATAAAACAGGCACAAATATTAAAATGTTAGAATATTAAAGTAAAAAATAAAGATTGTTACTGTACTCACCACGAAAGAAGTTCAAGAAAAACTTGAATGGTGATGGCGATGAATTTGCTGCACAGTAGAAATGATGATGATGTCTTCTACTGTGCAGCCAATAATAGTATTTTACGTCTCTTCAGACGGAGGTGTCTTTTCCTGGGACACCTCTTCAACTTCTTCAATTTCTTCCGAAGGCGTACTAGCAGGAGGAACTGGCTCTTTTTTGCGAGGCTGGAAGAACATTGTGATCGGAAGTTGCTGCTGCTGCTTCTTTTTTCGCTCTAAGAGCATCCTGTAGGGAGTCATGATGTCATCGACCTTGTTGGAGAATTGCATAGACCGAACCATATCCTCGTCCCACTCTTGCAACATTTCTTTCGCCTCCTTCATATGGTTGCAGAACTTGGCAAGCCGTTCTAATGTTAAGCCCGTTTCTTCGACATTTTCTTGGGTCTCTTCCTGCGTTTCACTCTCTTCTTCGCTTGCCGATTTCGTCAGGTCTTCTAGGTCTGCGTCAGTTAGCGGCTGGGAATGGCAGTCCAACAACTCGTCGACGTCTTCAGTCGTCATGTCGCCAAACCCGTCACCTCCAATTATGGCAGCCAACTGCACAGACTTGCGTATTGCAGAGTGTTGGATTTCAGACGGAGTAAATCCCTCGTCGTCGTAAACAATCTGGGGCCACAACTTCTTCCAGCTCGCATTCACGGTTGCAGGCTTCATCTCTTGCAGTGCCTTCTGAATATTCTTCAGGCACGTGGCTATGGTGTACTGCCGCCAGTATGCCTTCAAGTTAAAATCTTCATCCTCATCATCTTGGGCAGCATCCACACACGCAACGAGGTCCGCCAAGGTATTCTTCGTGTAGAGGGCCTTGAACGCCCTGATAACCCCCTGGTCCATCGGTTGAATTAATGACGTGGTATTGGGTGGCAGGAACTCAACCTGAACGCCCTCACGCGACAGGTCAGTTGCGTGTCCACCAGCGTTATCTATAAGGAGAAGGATCTTAAACGGCAAGCCCTTCTCTAAGAGATATTCACTGACTTGCGGGATGAAACACTGGTGGAACCAGTTGGAGGTCAGCATCTTCGTAATCCATGCTTTTGGATTATGCATCCAGTACACAGGAAGGAGATTCTTGTTTTTATTTTTCAAAGCGAGAGGATTTTTCGACTTATAAATAAGCCCCGGCTTTAGCAAAAATCCAGCAGCATTGCCACACATCATGAGGGTAACGCGATCCTTGAATGCTTTAAAGCCAGAGGCTTTGGCTTCTTCTTTGAACAGGAAAGTTCGCGACGGCATTCTCTTCCAAAACAAGCCGGTCTCATCCATATTAAAGAATTGTTCCGGCTTGTATCCACCTTCGGCAATAATATTCTTGAAAGTCTGGTTCATGTAAGTTTCAGCAGCGGCAGTGTCAGCAGAAGCAGCCTCGCCATGCAGGGAAACGCCGCCATGCAGGGAAACGCTTTTCAGGGTGAAGCGTTTCTGAAACTTCGCGAACCATCCTTTGCTGGCGGAAAAACGTTGTTTCTGACGCTGGGAATCAGTGGATGTCCCTGGTTGAGGTTCATCTGCATCATCATCTTCTTCAGCATGGTTGCCATCGTCGTCTTGAGGTTCCTTTGCCGCAAAATTCTCATACAAGCTCAAAGCCTTTGTTCGAATGGTGTTCGTATCCAAGGCTATGTTCTTCTTCCGGCAGTCGGCAATCCACACTGCTAAAGCACCTTCCATGCGTACGATCGTTTTATTACGCGTGGTAACGACTCGCTTCGCTGATCTGCTAAAGGTGATTGCAGCCATCTTTCTAATGTTCGCCTCGTCCTTCTTGATATAGCGAACGGTGGATTCATTGATTCCAAAACAGCGGGCTGCGGACGCAGAACTTCTACCGTCTTTTAACATATCGAGAAGCGTCACCTTCTCAGCAATCGTCATCATCCTTCAGTGGCGTTTAGGCTCACTACCAGCCTTAGTAGAAGCAGAACGCTTGGGAGCCATTGTACAGTAGGATTTAACAGAAAGTTAAAAAAAAAAGTTCAACTTAAAACAGTCGCGCACAGCACAGATTAAAGTTCACAAACTTAACAACGTCTACCCAGCGATATGGCATAAGAGAAAGTGGCCGCGAACAGAGGCTGGAAGTTGGAGATGCGGGCAAAACACCAATCACAGGCTAGATAACAAAACTTGAGTTCTGATTCGTCATCTATCAGCGCTTGAACCAATCACAACCCGTCTTATATGCTACGTAGGTTACCAATTCAAAGTACAAGATACCCTGCGTATACTGATACAGTAATAATAATAATAATAATAATAAATATTGATAATAATAATAATGATAATAATAATAACAATAATAATTTTATTAACAACAACAACAATAATAATAATAATAACAATAATAATAATACAGCTTTACGTACGCTATTTTACGCTTCTGTTGTAGGATGTGTGTCTCTCTTTCTCTCTCTATCTCTCTCTCTCTCGTACGCTTATTCGAAATGTGATTTTTGCAACAAAGAATATTATTGGATGCAGTACTATGTACGTATACATACAAAAGATTCATGGAAAAGAAGCACATCCATTACATTTGTAGTACACTAGTAGCCATCAGCAGCCTTACACCATTCTAATATGGTATGACAGCATCTGATTTGCGTTTCATGTTCGATTTAATTTTACTACGTACTGTATACAGTACTGAATTATCGTATGATCACATTCTCTTTTCGTGTTTTATTTCTTTCTGTGCTTAATTATATGTCATATGTAATGCAATGAACAATCAGTAAGAGCAGATATTACTAATTACAGTATTAATGGAATTACAGGTAACGAAATATCATATTTGGGGTCTTCAGATATCGCGGTATTTTCGAAATTTCCAGAAAATCCGCGATATGTATATATATATATGGGTTATGCAAAAAATCCGCGATATGTATATATATATGGGTTATGAAAAAAATCCGCGAAGTGGTGAGTCCGCGATGGTCGAACCGCGAAGTAGCGAGGGTTCACTGTATATGTATGTATATATACTGTATATACAGAAATGCCTCATAACAGGAAATTAATTGGTTCCTTGAGGGCTTTCGTAAGGTGATTTTTTTCGTGTTGCGAGTTGCCTTTCACATGTAAATAGCCTAATTCATTCCAGACCCTACAAAAACATCACATTAAATGATTATAAAAAGGATGTGCACCACTAAACAGTACTAAATGTATGGAAAGTACTGTATTTCGGTCTTTAATAATAAATTAACCATTGATAATCTATAAAAGATGTGTTTAATTAGAGCAAACAGTAAAAATAAAGTAAAAAAAAATTGGAACCTTACCTTTGAAGTGAGGCGATGTCCGAGAGCAAAGCGCGGGGCGGTGGAGGAGGATGAAAACGGCAGAAAACATTAACAAGTGTCAGAAAACGTAAACGCTTAACCTTACAAAACAGATAGATGTATGAATGACAGAAAACATTAACACTTAAATTTTACGAAACATTTACAAATGGCAGGATATATCAACAATTAACTTTGCATTACTCTTACAATACAATTTCTTTTTTTTTCCTTTTTATATATTTTTTTTACTTTACATTTTGTATTTTCTAAATTTAACTACACTACATATTTTCTTCATCAATGCCACTTTTCTTTCGTTTCTTAGCTGGCGCTTGGTCTGCTTCTACCGAAGGCCTCTTTCTAAAATAATTGTATAAAGAAGCTTGTTTCTGCCTGCTTCTTAAAATTTTCCTGAAATGACTCGGGCAAACTTCATTAGAGTACTCAAGTGCATGACCTGTGAGATTTTTTTCTGGGTGTCTCTTTTCTACAGGAGCCATCTAGACCCTCTTAATTTCTGCCGTTGTCAGTGGGTCATCCTCCTCCCCCCTGTTGTACTCTTCCTGAACGACGTTCACTCGCATGGCCTCCAAGACCTTCAGGTCATCCGTCGTAAGTTCCTCTTGGTGCTCCTCGATAAGCTCATCAATGTCGACCTCATCAACTTCCAGACCCATGGACTTCCCGAGTGTAACAATCTCGGCAACTTCAGATTGAGCAACAGGTTCAGGATCATCAACATTTTCAGAATCAGCTTCAGCTAGGTCTGCTTGGAAGCCCGCCGAAATCTCTTGCAGAGACGGCATCAGGCCACAGCTTCTTCCAAGCAGAGTTCAAGGTGCGCCCCGAAACCTCCTGCCAAGCTTGATCGATGATTTTGAGGCATATGACAATACCAAAATGCTCCTTCCAAAATTGACAGAGTGTGAGGTTTGTGCTCTCAATGATTTTGAAACATCTCGACGAGATATTTCGTATAAAGCTTCTTGAAGTTTGAAATCACTTGCTGGTCCATGGGCTGGAGGAGAGGCGTGATGTTTGGTGGAATATAGAGAACCTGATGAAGGAATATTCTGCTACAATATCTTCATCAAGGGCAGGAGGGTGAGCAGGAGCATTGTCCAGCATCAGTAGGCATTTCATAGGAAGGCGCTTCTCTTCCAAATACTTTTTCACAATCGGGGCGAAACAAAAATTTATCCACTAGATGAACAATTG
Organism: Palaemon carinicauda; assembly: GCF_036898095.1. Taxonomy (NCBI): domain Eukaryota; kingdom Metazoa; phylum Arthropoda; class Malacostraca; order Decapoda; family Palaemonidae; genus Palaemon; species Palaemon carinicauda. The sequence continues at coordinate 27,875,680 of NC_090760.1, forward strand.
TCTTGCTACCCAGGCTGTTCCATTAGCCCTCCAAAACACATCTAGATTTTCCTTAGTGACTTTGTGGGTCTTAAAGGCTCAAGGAGTATTGGTGTGGTACACCAGCAGGGGTTTCACCTTGCAATCCCCACTGGCATTTGCACAGAGTGCAAGGGTAAGCCTGTCCTTCATAGGCTTATGCCCAGGTAAGTACTTTTCTTCTGCCGTGATGTATATTCAACGAAGCATTTCTCTCCAAAAAAAGACCAGTCTTGTTGCAATTGTAGACTTGCTGGGGATTGCAGCCTTCCCGGACAGTAAACACGTCGAAAGTCTTAATAGAGGCTTCGGCTGCTTTCGTGTCCGATCTTGAAGCCTCTTCATAACGCACCACCGAATGAACGCCTCAGCGTATCTTAAATTTTTCAAACCACCCACGAGAAGCCTTGAACTCTGCGGGTTCTGCTTCGATGTTCCTTCTCCTATGTCGGCTGTGGCCTGAGAAAGCACAAGATCACCAAAAATGGCGCTGGCTTTCTGGCAGATTACTGCTTTAGTGATAGTATCCCCAGCCTTTTCTTTGTCCTTTATCCAGACATGCAGCAGTCTCTCCATCTCATCGTGGATGTGGCTACTCTTGCTGGAGAAAACACGTCACGTCCTTAGAAGGTGTTGCTACTTTGAAAGCCTCCTTCTGCATCAGGATCATTCCTATTGTAGACAGATTTCAACCATATTCCTTCACAGGCACACTTAAACGCATGCCAGCATCGTATTTCTTGATTATTTCCATCTTCATCTCCATGGAAAGCATCATCCTCTTCTTTCCCTTGACATCAGAGACTTTCTTGAGACCCATGGCTAATGATGTTACGTAATATCACACACAATAAGGTAATGTACAATTGTTACGAAAGCGAAATCACAAACACTGAGTCAATGCGTACGATACCAGTGCCGGCACGAAAAGACATAGGAACGTCAATGCGTAGATGCACAATGGGATACAGTACAGTAGATGCTGACCAATAGAAGAGCAGGATCTCATGGTGGTAATTAGCATCCAAATAGGGAGATAACCAATGGGAAGGCGTGAGGATGGTAGCGAGTTTATGGGCTGGCGGGGAGCGAATTTTGAAATCTGTCTCGGACACCGTTGGGATCTCGCACTATACCTCCTTTCATTGTCCGAAACATTTTTCGTAATGCAAGTCATGGAATTCTTTGCATCTCGTTTCGCAGATAGATATATGGATATATGGATATATATATATATATATATACATATATATATATATATATATATATATATATATATATATATACAGTGATACCTCGGTACTCGACCATAATCCGTTCGAGATCCGTGTTCGACCTCCGATTTGTTCGAGTACCGAATTTTTTTTCCCCATAAGAAATAATGGTATATATTCTATTCCGTTCCCAAGCACTCGAACAGGCCCAAAATATTAATAAAACGTGTACCTAAACAACAATAATTATCTAAATGTGTATGAAATTGGTCAGAAAATCCTATAAAACAATTTTAAACCATTTACTGTACTAAAATAAAACAATTTTAAACCATTTTCTGTACTGTAGTGAACATACCTTTGAGCAGCGGTTCGATGGCATACAGGGATGGATGTGGAGAGGATGGAAGGGGGAGGTTACTGCTTGGAAGGAGAGTCCCCTTCCATGATGTGGCGGGGTAGTTCTCCTTCAGGAGTTGTTTCTCTCTCCAATGAAAGGGTGGGCAGATCTATTTCAGGGGTTTCTTCTCTTCTTTGTCTCTTCTTTGGAGGAGAAACAGGCTTTGATGTAGCAGCTTTCTTTTCTTTTGTGAAAAACTGGTCTATTGTTAATTGTTTCTTCCTCCTCTGCAGTATTCTTCGAAAATGATACATGACACTATCATTAAACATATGCACTGCCCGGTTTGCTACTGCAATTTCTGGGTGGTATTTTTCAGCAAAAGCCTGCACATCTGCCCACTTGGAACAAATTTCATTGATGAGAGAACTTGGAACATCCTCCCTTACCTCATCCTCTTCTGAAGATTCCTGCTCCACAATCAGATCCTGCTGCTGTTGTTGTTGCAGGTGCAACAATTCCTCCACAGTCAACTCGGTAGAATGGCTTTCTACAAGCTCATCAATATCATCCTTGTCGACCTCAAGCCCCAAACTCCTGCCCATGACAACAATTTCCTCAACGACATCAGTGTCATCAGAAATTACAGGGGTAGCAGTGCTTGGACCCGCCTCTGGTTGGAAACCTTCAAACTCCCTCTCTGTGACACATGATGGCCACAGCTTACGCCAGGCAGAGTTCAATGTCCTATAGGTCACACCTCGCCAAGCTTGGTCAATCATGTTAACAGAGTTGAGGATGCTGAAGTGTTCCTTCCAGAATTCCTTTAGGGTCAACTTCGTGTCACTGGTCACTTCAAAACACTTTCTGAAAAGGGCCTTGGTATAGAGTTTTTTGAAGTTTGAAATGACCTGTTGGTCCATGGGCTGGAGTATGGGAGTAGTATTGGGGGGCAAGAATTTGATTTTGATAAAGCTGTATTCTTCTTTCAAGTCATCCTCGAGACCTGGAGGATGTGCAGGAGCATTGTCCATAACCAGAAGACATTTCATTGGCAAGCTCTTTTCAATGAGGTAAGCCTTAACCTGGGGGGCAAACACTTCGTTTATCCACTCAGTAAAGAATTGTCTTGTGACCCAAGATTTAGTGTTCGAGCGCCACATAACTGGTAGTGCACTTTTACAAATATTATTTCGTTTGAACACCCGGGGGTTGTCCGAGTGGTACACTAACAAGGGTTTGATCTTGCAATCGCCACTTGCATTTGCACACAGCAACAATGTTAGCCTATCTTTCATTGGCTTGTGACCTGGCATCTTCGTCTCGTCCTTGGTAATGTACGTATTGGCTGGCATTTTCTTCCAAAATAACCCAGTCTCATCACAATTAAAGACTTGTTGTGCGATCAAATTTTGTTCATTTATGTACCGATCGAATTCCCCCACGTATTTATCGGCTGCAATTTGATCCGAACTAGCTGCCTCCCCATGCCTAGTAACACGATGAATACCTGTTCTATTACGAAACTTTTCAAACCAACCCCTGCTCGCTTTAAATGTAAATGAATCACTTTCACTGGTACTCGGACTTTTCTTCACTAATTCTTCATAGATATGCAACGCTTTTTCACAAATGAACGCTTCACTAACACTTTCCCCGGCCAACTGTTTTTCTTTAATAAATATTAAAAGCAACTTTTCCATCTCCTCAATCACTTGTGGCCTTTGCTTAGTTACCGCCGTAACTCCCGTTGCAACATTCGCCTTCTTAATCATTTCTTTATGCTTTAAAAACGTAGAAATGGTCGACTTCGCCATTCCGTATTCTACCGCTAAATCGGACACTCGTACACCATTCTCATATTTCGCTATAATTTCCTTCTTCAACTCGATCGTTGTTCGCACTGTTTTCCTCTTCTCCTTCCCCTTAACACTCATTACTTTCTTGGGACTCATTATGAAAGCTAAAAAAGCAATTAAAAGCACTGAAAATCACTAAATCACAACGAATGCTGATCGCGCGTTGTCTGAGTGACGCTCTCGAGAGAACTGATGCTTCCCGAACAAGCGAGAGTGGCCGAGATGGCGCGATCATCACAAAGCCCATGCGGTCGTCACGTGTTCGGCTGGTCGAGTACCGAATTTTTGGTCGAGCACCGCAGCAAAAATTTCTCGAAAATTTTGGTCGAACTCCGAATTGTTCGAGTATAGAGTCGTTCGACTACCGAGGTATCACTGTATATATGTAATGTGTGTATATATATATGTGTACAGTATATATATATATATATATATATATATATATATATATATATATATATATATATATATATATATATATATATATATATACAGTATATATATATATATATATATATATATATATATATATATATATATATATATATATATATATATATATATATATATATATATATATATATATATACATATTTATATATATATATATATATATATATATATATATATATATATATATATATATATACATATATATATATATATATATATATATATATATATATATATATATATATATATATACATATATACATATATATATTTTTGGGCTCAAGCCATGGCGTCCTGATGGAAGGTTCCTTTTTGGTAGCTTCCTTGGGTATATAACTACTAAGATATTCCCAGAGAATTTAACCACAGGTTATCACAGAATTCTAACTTCTGGAGCGAGTATCCTAAAGGTTTCCCTTTTAAGACATCGTATATCAACAGGGGACGCATGTATTAACGCGCCACATAGCTATCTACACCCCAAACAGAGTTAACACTTCGGTGTGTAGGGGCGGAGAATAGCTGGGAGCCGTTCCACAGCTAATCTCGTTCGTGGCTACTTTTGGTACTCGAGACGTAAACAAACGGGCGCCATTGCTAAATGACGTCACGTCCGTCCTCATCCTTCTGCTAGTAGCTCGCCTATCTTAGACGGATTTTCCCTAAGCTCTTTTTATCAACCTGCATCTTCGTCATGTCACTACCTTCGGCATCGCCTTCTTCTGGAAAGTTGAGTACAAGGTTCCAGTATTGTTTAATTAAGCTCTGACCGTAAAGTAAATTTTACTTTTCGAGATAATTGATGTTTTGTGGCAGAGCTGTGCCTCGACCGGACCTGCCATTTTATGGCGTCGTTGTTGTTCTGCATGCCTTATTTAGTTAGCCTCAACAGCGTTTTCCGGCCTCATTAACTAATCGATACTATTAGTTTATTTAGTCTTCATAGCTAGGAACTTTTATATCGTGTTTTGACGCTTTATTATCGGTCATCGACTGACCCCATACCAGTTGGCTACTATAGCCCCCAGGCCAGAGCGCCTATATCAGTGTTCATGCATGATATTTTTCAGTGATCCTAGGCTTACTTATGAAGATAGTGGCATTATTTTACAATACTATTGACTGTGATGCAAGTGTTTTCGCCTTCAGGGACCATATAAGGGAGAGGTTAGATAGTGTGTCTTTCTAACCTAACCTACAAGTAGGACCCCTATATGCTTCCTTCATCCCCTGCCTTAGGGCATCCCCTCTGTGTAGCCTTGCTCCCCCTACCACGTAAGGGGATCAAGCTCATATCAGAGTATTATATCGCCTCTCTGTCCTCCCTAAGGGAATGATCCCCCCTTAGGGTTGCGTCCGAGAATGAGGAACGGCTAGTCCTTCCTCTATTGCTGGGGCTAGGTCTCCGACCTTTCCTGCAATAGCGATACGTCTTCCATCCTTCCTAGTTCAGGATGTAACATCCCTGCTCTAGGTTAGGTTTTGGAGGGGTTAGTTCTGTTCCTTGCTGAAACGATACCCATGCACCGTTTTCAGACAAGCTGCCTTACCTTAGGCTAGGGAGTGTCCTCCCTTCCTCAGTGGCTGCTCTGGTACAGAACCCCCTCCACGGAAGACCCTTCTCTTCTCCCCTCCCCACCTATCTCTTGTATGGCCTAGCCTATACTTAGGTTAGTCTATACCCATCTGTCCCCTGTCCTACAACTCCTCCTTAGGGTGGAGTGATAGGGCTACCTTGAGCTCGTGTGTGCAGTCCGCTCTGGTACATATACCCTTCATAGTGTCCTTTGGGGTTAGTCACTGGATGCGTTCTGTCTGCAGGGGCTCCACCACCCCCCCCGCTCTTGGGTGTCCCCTAGCCCTCCCTTGGGCTACCTTAGCTCCCGGTCCTCTGCGGCCCCTGCTTCTGGGTGATAGGGTCAGCTTCTATCAGGCGGGATGTCTGGGGGTCCGTGGCCGGACCCCTACATCCCTCCTTCTGTCTCTTTCACTATCCGGGTGCCGGTCCCTTGCCGCCTCCACTGTCGGTGATACCCACCTCCTACCTTGGTGACTTATCCCTTAACCTCTGGGCCGCCAGTCCTCCGTGTGCCGGGGGACTGCCGCCTGCCGCCGGCTTCCAGCCGATGGATCTCCCTCCTTCCTCATAGCTTGGTCGTCCGTCCACCGGCCGGCCCCCGGAGTGCCGGCAGTCCGGTTCTGCTATAACCATCCTTGTTCCTGTCACTAAGCCGGCAACCTCCGGCTGCCGGAGCCGCCGCTCCCTCCGCCGGCGTGCCGCCGCTGTGCCGGCGGCCGCCACCCTGGTATTACTCTTGACTTCTATATTGTCTTCCCTAATGCCAGAAACTCTGCTGGAGCGGCCTCCGGCGTCCCGGCGGTCTGCCGGAGCCTTCCGGAGGCGTCAAGGCGACTTGCACCCCCTTCTACTAGCTATCATCTGATATTGATAGCCCTACACTGCAACCAGATGACTTGTTTACGTAAATGGATCGGTATCTTATTACCGTTCTATTGGTAATCATGCTGTCTTCTTGCATATCACAGATTTCCAGCATGCTGTGTGTATCTTAGCACGGCTGGTTGCCGGAAATCGTTACCCTATGGGATCTTTTAGTCCCCTATTCTGGAACTGAGTGGCCTCAGTCCCAACCTTATATCCTTGACAATTCCCAATAGAACTCTCTCTGCCCTACGGACATTCTATATTGAATTCTATCCTGTGCCTTCGGTCACTTCGGATTGTCCAGGGATGAAGGTTACAGTAACCAGCCAGGCGGGATGCACGGAGTATGTACCTATCCTATCTCAGCCCTTTCTCTGTGCATCACACCTTTTGTCAAGTTAAAATTAATGATTAATATTAACTTTAGTTTAAGAGTCATTCTTATGACCCCCCCATACTCATATTCTCTTTCTTTTACAGGAGGAGCAGATGAAGTGTGATCACGACTTCTGTGCCGTGAAACGCCCGCACTTCTACGGGCATACGGCGTGTAGGACCCACGCCCCTTGTGCCAACAAGAAAGGGGATTTGAAGTTTTGGGACCCGCAGAACTGTATGGTCTGCCAGGATCATCTAGTCGATGCCTTTCATAACCCTCCCTCAGCGGAGGTCAGGGACACTTCTCGGGATAAGCTACGCAAGTGGGTGCGTGGCTTCCAGAAGAACGCCACTGGACCATACCTGGCCACTGAAGAAATGAGGTCCCTTCTGTTCCCAAAGGCCTCCCCTGATTCTGTGGTGCCCAAAGAACTGATCCCCACCGTCCAGATCACGGTGGAACCAGACGTAGTCATGGACCAGTCCATGCACGAGTGCCACCTGGATTCCGAGAACGACGAACATATGTCAGATATTTCGGAGGGCACGGAGAAGACCCTTATGGCCCAAGGTGCGGAAGATGAAGAGGACCAGGTGGAATACACCGAGTCGGAGCAGGAGGTCTTCCATCACCGCCCCTACTCCTACACCGACGGAAGTGTCTCTCCCGTCTACCTCCGCTACCCCGGAACCTATTCCATCCGCCCAAGAGATGTTCCGGATGATTAAAGCCATTATGGACGACAGGCTTAAAGAAACTCACGAGTTCATCAGGTCCATGAAGGGGTCCAAAGAACCGAAGAAGATCTCGGTTAAGGATCTCCCTGCATGCTCACATGCCAACCCCTGGAGGTATGCCGAGCATATGGTTATCGCGACCGGCAGGATCTTTATCAGCGATATGATCGGCACGGTCCCCCTGGAAGATGTGGAGTTCTTCCCGAACTTTGAGGCTTACCCGGACTGTTACGTCCGGCTTCATTCTGAACCTGCCTCTAAAGAAGAGACCGAACCCAAGGAGATAGTGTTCGATCTCTCGAAGGCCCAGGCTATGCTAGCCACCGCATTTAAAAGTAGGGGTTTTACCTGCTCTAAGCTTCCGGCCCTGAGCAAGAAGCACCCTACTTACGTCGCACCCGACGATGCAGTCCTTCCCTTCATGGAAAAGGCCTTCGCTGCGTGCCACAAGGCTGTGGAAGAAGGAAAACCCTGCCCTGCACTGGAGGAGTGCAGACCCTTCTCCATAGTAACTCCCCCCGACGCTCGACACTGGAAGGATATCCAGCATACATTCGTGGTGGGAAAGCTAGATCCTGACGTAGCCGGACGTCAGTTTAACGAAGACCTCCCGAAACTCAACGACCACCTCCTTCGTCGGGAACAAGATACGAAGGAAAGGCTTGCAGCATCCATGTCCCACCAGGTACAACTTGATATCATGGCTGGTGACACCAGAGTCCCAGACCACTACATGGTACTCGCCAAATCCCACATGGCAACTCTGGTGAAGGATTTGTACCACTTCATGAAGGCTCGGAGAGCCTGTCGAGAATTCGTGTTCTCAGGTGCCGCTGTGAAACACGAACCCCGGAGGCTGATTTCCTCCAACATCTGGGGTAAGCACCTCTTTCCCTCTGACCTCGTGAAAGAGATCACCGACAAGGCCGCCACGGAGAACAGGAACCTTCTCCACAAGTGGGGCATGTCGAAGAAGAGGAAATCCTCCCAGGACGACGGACCTCAACCTAAGAGGAAATCCTCCAAGCAGAAACCCCAGCAACGTCAACAGAGACGGCAGTTTCCGGGACCCGCTACTCCCCAAGTGGCAGCTCAGCCACAGCTGACCTTTCAGCTGGTCACCCAACCGGTCTTGTCACAGTCGCCGGTTTTCACCCCTGCTTTCGAGCAACAGACGACTACCTTTCGTCCCAAAGGTTGAGGCTCAAACAGAGGTGCAGGCAGAGAAGCATCTCGCCGTCCCTCCAGAGGCAGAGGAGGAAGGGGAGCTAGTGTCCGAGGCAGTAAACCATCGGGACACCAGAAGCAATGAAGTGCTTCTGGTGGGAGGAAGACTCCGCCAATTCCAGGATCGTTGGACCTTCGATCCCTGGGCGCACAGCATCGTCAAGAAGGGTCTAGGCTGGAGTTGGACTCAACCACCCCCAACCTTCCAGCAATTCTTCCAACAATCAACCCCCCTTCTGGAAGAATATGTCCTAGATCTCTTGAACAAGAAGGTAATAAGGAGGGTAACGTCTACCAGGTTCCAAGGGAGACTGTTTTGCGTCCCCAAGAAAGACTCCGACAATCTCAGAGTCATTCTGGACTTATCCCCCCTCAACAAGTTCATAGCGAACAAGTTCAAGATGCTGACTCTTCAACAGATAAGGACCCTTCTGCCTCGAGGTTCTCACACGGTCTCCATAGACCTGGCGGATGCCTACTGGCACGTTCCAGTGAACCATCACGCTTCCTCCTACCTAGGATTTCGACTCCAAAGGAAAAGCTACGCCTTCAGGGCCATGCCCCTCGGATCTTCACAAAGCTGGCGGACGCCATAGTACAACAGCTCCGCCTCCGAGACGTCCAGGTGATGGCCTACCTCGATGATTGGCTAGTCTGGGCTCCATCACCCGAGGATTGTTTAAAATCCTGCAGAAAAGTCACCCAGTACCTAGAACACCTGGGATTCAAGATAAACGTGAAGAAATCTAGCCTCTCTCCAGCTCAGAAGTTCCAATGGTTAGGAATCCAGTGGAACCTTCAGTCACACCGCCTTTCCATCCCCCAGAAGAAAAGGAAGGAAATAGCAGGGTCTGTCAAGCGACTACTGAAATCCAAGCGGATCTCAAGACGCAAGCAGGAACGAGTTCTAAGCTCTCTACAGTTCCCCTCAGTGACAAACCCGGTGCTTCGTGCACAGCTAAAGGATGCCGCGGGAGTCTGGAGACGTTCTGCATCCATCGCTCAAAGAGACCTCAAGAGACGGCTCCCAAACAGACTTCGACTTCTCCTCAAGCCGTGGTCGGAAGCAAAGGCCCTGAAAAGGTCCATTCCTCTTCAACACCCACCTCCATCACTCAACATCCACACGGACGCTTCGCTGGAGGGTTGGGGAGGTCACTCCCACCAAAAACAGGCTCAAGGCACATGGTCTCCCCTATTCAAGACGTTTCACATCAACATCTTGGAGGCCATGGCGGTCCTTCTAACTCTGAAGAAACTCTCCCCGCCTCCCTCGATCCATATTCGTCTAACCCTAGACAACTCGGTGGTAGTTCGATGTCTCAATCGCCAAGGCTCAAGATCGCCCCAGATAAATCAGGTGCTTCTGACAATCTTCCGTCTGGCAGAGAAGAAGAAATGGCACCTGTCTGCAGTTCACCTACAAGGATTCCGCAACGTGACGGCGGACGCTCTATCTCGGACAAGCCCGATAGAGTCGGAATGGTCTCTAGACGCAAGATCATTCTCCTTCATCTCTCACTAAGTCCCAGAACTTCAGATCGATCTCTTCGCAACGAGCGACAACAATCAACTTCCTCGGTATGTGGCCCCGTACGAGGACCCCAAGGCAGAAGCAGTGGACGCCATGTCACTGGACTGGAACAGATGGTCCAAGATCTACCTGTTCCCTCCCACCAACCTTCTGCTGAAAGTCCTCTCCAAGCTGAGAACCTTCAAAGGGACAGCGGCCCTAGTGGCTCCCAAGTGGCCCCGGAGCAACTGGTACCCCCTGGTCCTGGAGCTGCAGCCCACGCTGATCCCTCTCCCGGGCCCAGTTCTCTCCCAACAAATACAGAAGTCGACTGTCTTCGCTTCATCATCGAAAATCAAGGACCTTCATCTCATGATTTTCTCTCCCTAGCCGCAAAGAAGAGGTTTGGGATCTCGAAGAAAAATCTAGACTTCCTCGAGGAATACAAGACCGAATCCACAAGACGGCAATACGAATCATCTTGGAGAAAATGGGTCTCATTCGTCAAGGCAAAAAATCCTAAGGAAATCACCATTGATTTCTGCATGTCCTTCTTTATTCACCTTCATGGACAGGGATTAGCAGCCAATACGATCTCTACTTGCAAATCGGCCTTGACTAGACCACTGTTGTATGCCTTCCAAATTGATCTGTCCAGCGACATCTTCAATAAACTGCCGAAAGCATGCGCTCGTCTACGCCCAGCACCCCCACCGAAACCGATCTCCTGGTCATTGGACAAGGTGCTCCAATTCGCCTCCAACTTGGATAATGATTCATGCCCTCTTAAGGATCTGACTCAGAAAGTTATATTTCTCTTTGCTCTTGCTTCAGGAGCCCGAGTCAGCGAAATAGTGGCATTATCAAGAGAAAAGGGTCACATCCTGTTTACTGATTCAGGAGACATTACCCTCTCCCCGGATCCGACGTTTCTCGCCAAAAACGAATTACCCACCAAAAGATGGGGCCCCTGGAGAATATGCCCCCTGAAGGAAGATGCCTCTCTATGCCCAGTAGAGAGCCTCAAGGTCTATCTTCGCAGAACTTCAAACTTTGGTGGAGGCCAACTCTTCAAAGGAGAAACATCGGGCAGCGACCTGTCACTGAAACAACTAAGAGCGAAAATCACCTACTTCATTCGCAGAGCGGATCCTGACAGTACACCCGCCGGTCACGATCCTAGAAAAGTTGCATCGTCTCTGAATTTCTTTCAGAGTATGGACTTCGAAAGCCTTAAAAGCTTCACAGGCTGGAAGTCCTCGCGTGTTTTCTTCAAACATTATGCGAAACAAGTGCACGAAGTCAAACATTTTGTGGTAGCCGCAGGTAGTGTTATGAAACCTGCACCTAACTCTGCATAGAACAGCGAGTTACTTGGGACTCTAACTCTTCGGGTGCCTATGTTGACCCTCGAGCGATACGTAGTGATGTCGAAAACACTTAGTGCTTTCTTATAACTGTTCTTATCCCAGGTGAAATGTCATAGTCGTCACACAAGTGCCGCATGCCTAGAGCATGATGTGTTTTAATTAAAGACTGACGTTCCTCGAGAACGAGTGCCTACTAATAAATTTGAAATTCCCTTTCAGATTCAAGAGCAAGTCTTTATTACTATGTACATTATAATTTACTGTAAATTAACTTTACTTATTACTGAAATTCATTTAATTTTCTGCAATTGTGAAATAAAATTCTTATTTTATTATTTGTGCGTCTCAATCCGCTCCTACTTATACTATGAAATACATGCCTGTCATAGTTTTATTATCCCCTTCCTTATGGTTCATGGAGATACTAAGGTCCTAACCCTTATTATATATTCACCTTTGCAATGTAATATTCCAATACGAATACTTACTCTTCATACCCTAGAGACAAAACTATCCTTCTCTACATCCAGTGTCCAACCACCACTTGTCTGCCTTCGAGAATGTTCCGATACGAATGCCAACCATTCAGTCTCGTCTCCAAGTTCTTCAGGTTCTTCTAGCAAGGTGAATAGCCCTTCGATAACCACTTTGATCTCAGCATGGCCCGTGGGAACTTCACTGCCAAGGGGGGCAGGAAGGTTCTTCCCTACGGTTTTTTTATTAAGATTACTATGCTACCTTGTTCAAAGCCTTTGGCACTTACCCAATAGGGGAAAATCTACCACGATACATTGATTCTCTGGTATTCTTCCATCAGGACGCCATGGCTTGAGCCCAAAAAACGGATTTTGAGCGAAGCGAAAAATCTATTTTTGGGCGAGATAGCCATGGCGTCCTGATGGACCCTCCCTGCTACTTCGTCCAGTTTTTAGGTCCCACCCTGCTCTGCTGTATCATGGTGATCGGCAAGCAACTGGCTTCAGGATGAGGACGGACGTGACGTCATTTAGCAATGGCGCCCGTTTGTTTACGTCTCGAGTACCAAAAGTAGCCATGAACGAGATTAGCTGTGGAACGGCTCCCAGCTATTCTCCGCCCCTACACACCGAAGTGTTAACTCTGTTTGGGGTGTAGATAGCTATGTGGCGCGTTAATACATGCGTCCCCTGTTGATATACGATGTCTTAAAAGGGAAACCTTTAGGATACTCGCTCAAGAAGTTAGAATTCTGTGATAACCTGTGGTTAAATTCTCTGGGAATATCTTAGTAGTTATATACCCAAGGAAGCTACCAAAAAGGAACCTTCCATCAGGACGCCATGGCTATCTCACCCAAAAATAGATTTTTCGCTTCGCTCAAAATCCGTTATATATATAATATATATATATATATATACATATATATATATATATATATATATATATATATATATATATATATATATATATATATATATATATATATATATACATACATATATATATATATATATATATATATATATATATATATATATATTTATGTATATATATTTATATATATATATATATATATTATATATATAAATGTGTATTTATATATATATATATATATATATATATATATATATATATATATATATATATATATATATATATATATATATCTAAATATATATATATCAAAATATATATATATCTATATGTATGTATATATATATATATATATATATATATATATATATATATATATATATATATATATATATATATATATATATATATATATATCTCACGAAACTAGTGAGGACTTAATCTTATATTTCGTATTTACATTTTCCTTGTGGTTTTTCTGCATATATATATATATATATATATATATATATATATATATATATATATAATACTTATATATATATATATATACATATATATATAATACTTATATATATATATATATATATATATATATATATATGTATATAATACTTATATATATATAATACTTATATATATATATATATATATATATAATACTTATATATATATATAATACTTTATATATATATATATATATATATATATATATATATATATATATATAATGATATATATATATATATATATATATATATATATATATACACATTTATATATGTATGTATGTATGTATATATATATATATATATATATATATATATATATATATATATATACATATATATATATATATATATATATATATATATATATATATATATATATATATATATATATATATATATATATATATATATATATATATATGAAACTCCCATACCAGCTACCTGGTCAGTTATCAGGTGTTTACTGGGTGGAGATCAAACCTCATTAGACACCTGCCAAGAAGGGTCATTTCTGGTGACCGGTAAATTCTTGTTTTGACTCTCAATACAGTTCATTTATATGAATAACGGTAGCCTTATCTATATAAATACATAAGCAAAAGTTTATGTATATATAAAACACATCTATATATAAATATATAAAAAGACATATACATACGAATACACAAACCGGCATTCATACACACACATGCATAATATATGCATAGACATATACAGTACATATGTGTACACATACTGGTATACATAAACAGACACATACATAGACTTCCATATACATGTTTTCACACATGATTAACATGTATATATATTTATGCACATATAACATTATTACCATAAACATATAATTACGTATATATCAAAACTTGTATCTAGCATAACCTTATATAGTGCTAATGTACTTATGCAAACTGTATAAAATAATTGTACCTTTCAGTGAATGGTAGCTTAGGTCTAAATGTTAATTTCACAGTGACGTTAATTATTCACAATACATCTAGTCCTACATTAAGTGGTTAAAGTTTTTTATATAGCTTACAAATATCTTTACATATAAAGGCCTCGAGTTTATACATTCCATGTTCAATATTCAAGTTGTTTTCAAATGTTTCTTTTATGAAACTGGACTCTATGATGTTTCTTTCCAATAAGTTATTTGAATGAACCAATTTCTTTGCACATGACTAATTAATAGTGTGATTTTTATCTCTAATGTGGGCAAAGAGTGCATTATTATCTTGAGCATATCAGCTTTACCAGTTTGACCAATATAGAATTTTTCACAAGCATTGCAAGGAATACGATATACACCGAATGCTCCCCTTATAGAAGTGAAAGAAATAGATATCTGTTTGAGGCTTGAGGTGAGGATGGCAGGTTCATCCTTGCCAAGATTCGTGGACATGATGTGTCCTACCATGCTAGCAGTATTTTTAGCTTTACTTTAGAAGCAGGTCTTCTGAAAGCTATTTATATGTTTGCTTTTATGGTTTGAACTGAATATTCTTTTGTTCTTTTTACATAATAAATATCTGCATCAATGACCTTAGATGTCAGGATGCCAGAAAACCTCAAATCAATCAATCACAGTATTGTCCCCAATATGATACACAGAGGGAATGCAGATCGCAATCCCTCAGAAATAATTCCTGTGCACAATCCATGCAGTAAATGGTAACAAAACCAGGGGAAGAAATTTTAATGCACAGTGATAAGGAAACAATGTGAAGTTTCTGAACACAACTGACACAACTAGCTTTAGTTAGTGCAAAACTAGTGCTGTACATCTGTATTAGTTTCAAAGACCAAAGTGAAGAGTCTATGGCAGGGGAGTAGGCAGGGCTACTCGCCTGAGCTTATCGCCTGCTGTTAAGTGCTACGTTAATGCATTTAACAGTTGTTCTAACTCCACTGAAGACATTCCTTATTTTGAAGGGCAGATTTGTACATGCACAAGAACAAAAGACAATAATATGAGTAACCAGAAATCATATTCCAATGGATAACTTACACCATCCCATGGTATTATACCTTGGGTATTTATAACAAAAACTTTGAAAGCAATATCATTAAACTACTGTAAACCTGTAAGCTAAATGAAATGATGCAAGGCTCTTTAAATAATTATTTGGCTTAATCAATGGCAGCTAAGGCGCTTGTCAAAAGAAAACCTTTATTTGTGGTAAAGTGTAAGCAAAGGAATAAGAGACCTAGCATAGACTAATGGACTTAACCAGATCAAAACAACTCATAATGATAAGGCAACAAGTAAATATTAAGAACAGCTGAATATTAATCCAAATTGGAAGAGGTCTTGAAATTAAATGAAAACTACAAAAATAATAGAGAATGCTTCTCATCAGTACCAAGAGATTCTTGAAAAGGTAACAAATTTATACAAAGGTGATTAAAAACTAATAAAATAAAGATTAAAAATATTGTAATAAAATATTTACTTTATTACCAAAACTATGATATTTCTAAACAATATATAATTTAAAGTACCAGGAGTATTCATGCTCATTCACAAAACCGAAAGAAAGCATGCATTTAAAAAATAAACTGTAAGACTGATTTCTATGTATTTAAGGCACATATATACATTTACTTTACTATTCATTAAATATACAATGGTACAAGTTATGCATCACAGGTTACCCATCCTTACGAGTTAAGATGACAAATTTTACCAGGCTAACAACAATTATGCATTAGTATAAATGTTGTTTTCCGGGGAGTTTTAAATTTTAAATATATACATCAACAAAACTCTGAAAATCATACTTCCAAGCTTCCTGTAGCATTACTAGAGGATGAGTTGGGTCTGGTGTGAAAGAACGCAAACAAAGTGTGTCATGGTACTGTGTCCAAGCACTTACTCTACATTCTCGACTACAGTATGATGCCTGCAATAGAAAAAGGAATGTACAGTATTATATATTTTATCTAATATTACCGAAAGATTTAAAATAACTGGATGACGATTAAGGGTGCACATGTAATGATAGAAGTAAAATCAATACGCAAGGTATTAAAAGAAAAACTACTTGAAGTATTGTAGTACATCAAATTCCCTTTAGATATAATTCTGAGTAAAGTACTTTTCTAATGACATTATAAATAGCATCTATGAAATAGAATGCAAACAATAGAAAAATATTATAGGTGGAAATAATATTAAAAAAATTGATTACAGTACATTATTTCAATCATATGGTTTGATTGTGAGGTTTAGGCCATCATGCCAAGCACTGCAAACTATTTCAGTTATTCAGCACCTTTTCTTTTCTAAGAATATCACATAGCATCATGGGAATTTAAAAAGGAATTTTCTATCCGAGGCTGAATATATAGAGGAATAAAATTGGTTTTATTGTAGTGTATTACAGGGCAATGTAACCTAGGAAAACAACTACTTTTTCTTATAGAAAAAATTACGCTCTCTTTGAAAATGACACACGTTCCCGTCGCAAATGAATAGTTTCAGAAATATATATACATCTATATCCTATGATAATGGGGGACCCCCAGTGGGAACTTGGGGTTTTGGGTGAGGAAAACATACTGGGGAAACGATATATAATCGTAAAACAAGCCTTTTCTTCTCTATACATTACCTTCTTGAATGTATTATAAACGGAGGAAAATACAAAACATTATATCTGGATAAACTTTGGAGGCGCCGTTGCAAAGATTATTTCATGAAAAAATACAGTAACCAGTGCTGCCAACGTCTGATGTAGATCAAATATTAGCATTCCATGCTAACATTAGCACCCGTACGTACGTACATTAGCGCATACCAGTTTTCGACCTGCGGAAAAAACCCTCCCCCTGCGCAGAAGCTTTTCCTCCTCCAATTATTCGTTTTATTATCGTATACCTTTTAAAATCATCTCATTTTATATTCCCATTCAATATTATCTATCATACATTCCATTTCATCTTCCTATATTGGGTTTATTTCTTTTGTTATTCCCTTTTCACTCCCAGGTTTCACATAAATACTTGCTCTGGACTAGTTTCCCTATCCAGTTCATTCATGTTAAAAAAATCATCTCATTTTATATTCCCATTCAATATTATTTATCATACATTCCATTTTATCTTCCTATATTGTTTTATTTCTTTTGTTATTTCCTTTTCACTCCCCGGTTTCACATAAATACTTTCTCTGGACTAGTTTCCCTATTTAGTTCATTCATGTTTACCCTCTAGAGTCCGTTGTTTTTCCCTTAACCAATCACGAACCGATACGTATTCAAAGATTACACAAGGAGGTTGTCAACTGATATTTCCCTACCCACTTCCTTTATCTCTTTTAGTGATCTGTTCATACCCCTTCCACCAAATCCTTTTCCCTTGAAACCTTTGTCCTAGTAAGGTGTCCGTCATTTCAAGTGACATTTATTTTTTCGTATTTTGCGATGGAGGAAGTTATAGATACTTGTAACGGCTGCAGTATTCCGTACCTAAAAGCATTTGCTAATTTCCATGGTGATTTTTATGATTCTTCAACCAATGTTGATAATTTCCTGAAAGCACACAACATAATTCTTCAACGCTTACAGTGCCCCAAGTGCCGTTCCCTCCTATCTTACAGGAAAGACATTGTGTTTTATTGTACTGTAATACCGAAACCAAGATACCTAAAACCAAAAAGAAACGTTGTGGTTATACCGTTACTTCTTAAAAAGGTACATTTTGGGGAAAAAGTCGTCTACCCCCATGGAAGATAATATTATTTGCAAACCACTTTTTACATAAACATTGGCCCCACAACCATCCACATCCTAGTCATAGGAGTTAAGCCGTCAGTCTCACCCTCCCGTGATTCGCACGTTTCAATGTCTTCTCCATAAAGGTAATTCATTCCTCAATAGTCATTATATGTGTTTTGTGACCGGGGAACTCCTAGGTTAGGTTAGGTGGGTTTGTTAGGTTCTGTACCCTTTTTGTACTTTTTATATATTGTGTAAAACTTATATGGAAAAATTATTTAAAATACGTATGGAAATATCTATCATTACTATTGCTAGTAATGTCACCAAACCGTTGGTAACTCTGTGTACCATACGTTAACGTTGGTAACATTGTGTATCATTGGTAACGTTGCTAATGTTATTATTCGCAGTACATTCGTAAGTGAAGTGACACCGTTGAACAAATGCTTATATTTAAATATTTTAACACAACATATATGACAACAGTGATCATATTTAACCATTTTAACAGAAAATATGTTTTCCTGTAGGAAATAACGTGATTTAACAGGTTTTCACCTTCATTTCATCCGTAATAACAGCAACCAATTCGTCAACTTAAAGTTAGCCGAATTGGTTGTTCTGTTTGTTTGCGGTTGAAGTGAACGTCAAATTTGGTTAAATCACGTTATTTACTATAGGAAAACATATTTTCTGTTCGAAATCACACCCTGTAATACAATACAAATATATGAATATACTAAATTATTGGAGAATAATTTTTATACATTAATGCCTCACAAGTCACAACACAAAATTAATTCGTTCTGGAGTGGCTTTCGTTTCGTGAAAATTTTGTGTTACAAGTCACGTTTTACACGCAAATCGCCTAGTTCGTTCCAAACCCTACAAAAACACCACATTAAATTTTATAATAAAGCTACAGTATAACCACAATGATTCTGTACAGCTAAATATATTTGAACTATTCAATATACTGTACTAAACTAACTGTTAATACCTGTAAATTAAGTAGTTATTAGAACATAATGCAATAATAAATGGAAAATACAATAAAAACAGTAAAATACTGTACAGATACAAAATATACAGTAACATAAGTACTGTACTGTACTATTATAGTTACCCCTACTATAGAGAGATACATTTTCTATTGTGTAAACAACCAATTTTCTTCTTAATTTTTTAATGGGTGATTATTTTATTCTTGGCTTGGCTGGCAAAAATCTTTTCTTATCATGAAACATTTTTCGCATGTGAGTCAGAAAAATCTTCGCATCTCGTTTTACAGCGTGAACATTTCGTAAGCAGATTCTTCCGTGAAGAGAGGTATGACTGTATTTCTGTATACAGTAGACCCCCGAGGTACGGCGTCCCCAGATTACGTTTTTTTCACGTTATGGTGTGGAATACGATGTTTTTTCGTCCCCTTTTTACGACATTTTTCCCCATCTTACGGCATCGAATTCCAAAACTCAAACTTGGCGGTTTTTACGTGTACGACTGTGCGAGTCACTAGCCTATCACCACGCTCATACGTCACTGTATACGTCACTAAGAAGCTGGTCTGCTATTGGTCGGCGTCACGGCGTCACTAAGATGCCGATAAGCTATTGGCCGAAATCCCTCCCACAATGCCTGAGAGAGATGCTGCCTCTCTCTCTCTCTTTGTTATACACTCAGTTCAGAATCTTGTGTGCGTTTCGTAAAGACTTGTTCTCGTATGAATGCTTGTGATATCGTATTTTTTGTGCATTTTAGGGCTTAATTATAACTTTAATTCGTTAGCTATGGGTCCCAAGATTGCTAGTGATGTTAAAGGGAGAAGTAAGATGATGATTACTATGGAAACAAAGCTGGAGATAATAAAGAAATATGAAGAAGGCATGCGCATCGTTACTCTCGCTAGTATGTATGGCCGTAACCAGTCTACGATTGGTACAATTATCAAGTACAGGGAAGCCATTAAAGCAAGTAAGTCTTCTAAAGGCATGACTGTCCTTGCCAGTGGAAGGACCTCAATCAATGAGATGGAGAGACTCCTTCCTCTACAGATTAAAGAGAAGGAAATCGCTGGTGATACACTCACGCAATCGGTAATTTTGCACAAGGCGAGCGCTATCTTTGCCGATCTCGTGGAAGCCCAGAGAGATGGCGGAGACGAAGGAACGTTGTACCAAGCCCCCAAAGAGTTCAAGGCTTCTCATGGGTGGTTTGATCGCTCTAGGAAGAAGACTGGTATTCACTCAGTCATCAGGCATGGAGAGGCGGCCAGTTCTGACAAGAAAGCAGCAGAAGAATTCCTCAAGAAGTTTGAGAAAGTAATCTCCAGAGAAGGCTATATTCCTCAGCAAGTGTTTAATTGTGATGAAACTGACCTTTTCTGGAAGAAAATGCCCCGCCGTACATATATCACAGTTGAAGAAAAGAAACTTCCTGGCCATAAACCGATGAAGGACAGACTTACGCTCGCATTTTGTGCAAATGCCAGTGGGAACTTGAAAATTAAGCCCCTACTGGTATACCACTCAGAGAATCCTCGTGCCTTCAAGGCACAAAATATCACGAAGGAGAGGCTCTCGGTATTTTGGAAGTCTAATGCCAAGGCCTGGGTCACGAGGACCATATTTATTGAGTGGATAAACATCTGCTTCGGTCCTGCTGTCAAGAACTTTTTAAGAGAGAACAATCTTCCTCTCAAATGTCTCCTGGTACTGGACAATGCCCCTGCTCACCCTCCTGGCCTCGAGGACATTATTCATCCTGACTTCTCCTTCATCAAGGTTCTCTATCTGCCACTAAACACCACCCCTCTCCTCTAGGCTATGGACCAGCAAGTGACTGCCAACTTTAAGAAGCTTTACACGAAGCATCTGTTCAAAAGATGCTTCGAAGTGACCAAAAGCACTCAACTCTCCCTCCGTGAATTTTGGAAGGGGCATTTTGACATCGTTCAATGCCTGAAGATGATCGACAAAGCTTGGTGTGAGGTTTCACAATGCACCTTGAACTCCTCGTGGAAGAAACTGTGGCCAACTGTTGTGGCAGAACGAGACTTCGAAGTTTCGATCCCTCAACCGAAGACGAGGCCGTTGATAATCCAGCCCCTAAAGAGGATGTTGAGGAAATAATTTCAATCGGGAGGTCCATGGGGATTGCTGTCAATGAGGCTGACGTCCATAACCTTATCGAGGAGCACAGGGAGGAGCTTATGACTGAAGATTTGAAAGAATTGGAGGCAATGCAGTTGACCATCATTCAAGAGAGCACAGCTCTAGGGGTGGCGAGGACGGGGTGGAGACTAAAGAAACGAGATCGGCAGAAATAAGGGAAGCTATCGGTTGGTATGAAAACCTCACGAGTTTCATTAATAAAAAAAAACACCCCAAAAAACTTTACACAAGTCGTCTTATGGAGAGTGTTAATGCCAAGTGTATGAGTCATTTTAGAAATATGTTGAGGAATCGTCAGAAACAGGCTTCTTTGGATAGATATTTCTCCAAAAGAGAAGTGTCAGATAGCAAAGATGATAATGGTGATTCTATTAAAAAAGCTAAAAAAGAGTAATTTTTCAAGTTCTAAAAAAAAACTCATAAAAATTTTTCAAAAGACAAAAATAAAAAAAAAGCATTTTTAATTTTTTAAGTGTTTAATAGTAAGAATAAATTTATTATTAAGTGTACATAACATGATTAGCATTGATACGTTTTTATATCTACCGTCTCCTTCCCCTCTGCCTCCACCCACTACCAGCTCGAGTCACGTCACTCCAAAGGTAAATAGAATTTAATTTTTCCTTTACAGTACAGTATATAATTTTTATTTATCCTGTAATGTTATTTAACTATATAGTGTACAGTACATGTATATTATATATAAGTACTGTATACTGTATTTTATTACATACTAATTTTCAATGTTTTTACCTGGGGTTTTGCACACATTAGCTATTCTATTGCCCGCCATACGACATTTTCCCCATACGATACCAACTCCGGAACGGATTAATGTCGTATGGCCGGGGCCTACTGTATTCAACTTTTTGTATTAATTCTTCTTCCCTAATATCTATCATTTTCTTTACAGGAATATAGTTCTCTACATCCAGTAAAGCCCTTTAAGACAGAGAGAGGAGCTTTGCAATCTTGTATGTTATGAACCGCCTTACTGCTTCCTTCTACGATACTTTATCGAAATGGATGATCGTTTTTCTTTTTACAAATGAAAAGCTCCCTTAATAGAGAGCCTAACATAGACTGTCCATTCTTGACAGCATCAAGGTTGTTCCCAGTGTTTAAAGAAAAAGTACACACAATTGTACCTGTTAGAAAAAATCTGTTATTTATATTGGAAGCCATCCGGAAATAGAATGGGTTTTTCTGTGAGTTAGCTTTCTGTGGCTGGCGCTTCCAAAAATTGATGGATCACTGTGGAGACATTTGTATTGATATAAAAAATATGCTTTATTGTACAGGTGTCAGAAATGCGAATCACTGACTCAAAACATGAAGATGAATATATAATTGTTTTACATATGTTGACTTTCAAACAAGATCACTCTTGGTGATAATGACTAGCGTATATTTTCCTGTACTGAATTACCTGTTGTGTTAATTAACTGTACAATATACTGTATGTACAATTTCTAGATGCAGGCATATTAATGTTTTCCTTTTTTCTTGAATAGGGTAATGAATGGGTTTGGCCTATGTAAGTACAGTAATAATTTGCCCAAAGCTGTTAATTGGTCCTATAAGACCCAGCACAAATCTATTTTTAACATAGGCCAGAATTTACCTATAATAGTGACAAATGTTTCCTATACAGTACATGTATTGAACACAAAATTTTTCAACGTAGGTCAGATTTTCGCCATAATAGCGACTTATATGTTTCCTTTACAGTACATGTATTGAACACAGGAATAGAAAGTACTTACAACCTGCTATTGTTTTATAAAAACCACATAACCACATTAATAGGTCTTCCTGTGAAGAACAGTTGCCTACAGTGGAGCCCTTCCAACATTATTGTAGGATGTAAAACCAAGGGAGATGTAAAACGAAGGTAAGGTCAGGTTTGACGGTGTAAAGTGGATTTTATCTTTGTATCTAAGACATAAGGATGAGTGATGAAAGGTCGGTACTGAATCATGTCGAACCAACGTAAAGCAGAGTAATACTGGGTGGGCAAGACATTTGCAGATGGTGACCCTCTGTTTGTTGTATTGCCACCATTCTTATGTTTTCTTTACTGCTGTATTGTACATAGGATTTAGGTCTAGTACTCTGATAAAGCACTTGAATACTTATTTCATGGAAATATTCACTAGCAATCACAGCGTCATCCAAAGAAAATGAGATTTCCATCTGATTGAAGGAAAGTTCTGAGCCTAGTCTAAAATGTGGACAGAAAACAGATAGCAAGAGTGCATGCACTGGTCAAGCAAAGGTTCAGTACCTAACAAATATACACCTTATTTCTGTTTACATCATAGAAAAGTTCAATTATTCCTATAAATAATGCAATAGCACCAGAAGATCATGTCTGTTATAATATGGCCATGCTGTGAAGCAGAATATAAGTTTCTCTGTAGGTGAGTAAATGTAAAAATTGGCTGAAAAAAATTAGCCATGGCAAAACATGCTGAAAAGATCATGTCAAGTAAGTTTCAAACAATGCTTTTCTGTGGATTTCCAGAAGCCCTGTTTGTGGTAACCATGTTCAAACTTTCAAGACTAAACTGGTCATGTTTACTCTATATTTTAATTTTCCCTGAGGTTTTATATATGCATATATATATATATATATATATATATATATATATATATATATATATATATATATATATATATATATATATATGTGTATATAATCTATGTATATAATATCTATCTATCTATCTATCTATCTATCTATATATATATATACATATATATATATATATATATATATATATATATATATATATATATAACGGATTTTGAGTGAAGCGAAAAATTCATTTTTGGGTGAGATAGCCATGTTGTCCTGATGGAAGGTTCCTTCAGTAGCTTCCTAAGGGTATATATGACTACAGTAGATATTCCCAGAGAATTAAACTAAAGGTTTCACAAAATTCAAACTTCTGGCGTGAGTACCCATAAGGTTTCCCTTTAGGATATTGTATAATAACAGGGGACGTATGGTTGACACGCCACATAGCTCTCTGCACCCCACATAGTGTTTGCGCTTCAAGGGGGAAGTTGGTAGCAAGTTATGGGAGGAGCCGTTACAAAGTTCTCCTCCTCCGTTACTGTTATGGTACTCAGATGACGTCATAAACGACGCCAACTTGGTTGACGTCATAACCGCACGCCTTCTCCATTCCTTCTGGCGCCGAGGCCAGCCCCCATGATACAGTAAGATTGCCAAGGCCTAAAATAGAGAAAAGGGTGGGTCCATCAGGACGACATGGCTATCTCACCCAAAAATAGATTTTTCGCTTCACTCAAAATCCGTTTTTTGGGCTTAGGCCATGTCGTCCTGATGGAAGTGTACCAGAGAATTAATGTATCATAGATTTTTCCCTTTTAGTAGTGCCTTCAACTTTTACACAATATTCCTTTGGTCTAATGACCACAGAGATCTTGTGACATTACTGGTATATGTCACCTCAGATAAACATGTGCTATGTTTAACCAAACACCACCCCCCCCCCAGCAGGGATGAGTCCCATTGGACTTATGGAAAGTCTCGAAGTTACTTGATAAAAAAACTCAGCCAGTATCAAGAAGTACCCGCCGGTCCCAGAGCAAGGTAGAAGATAAGGTAAGTACAACGTGTTGGAACAAATTACCTTAGTCTAGATGAGTTTGTATAAATGAAGGAACAATAGTGTTTCATTGTTCAGATATATTTACATATCATAGAGAGATATTAAAACTCTCAAACAGTATTTTATTACAATATTAGGGCGAAATAAGACGCACGAGTATTGTAAATTCTTGTATTTGGGCATAAATAAGAATTAGCATACATAAAAGTAATAAATGTAAATTGTAATGGAATGCAAATCAGTTACATAGACTTGGGACATTAATAGAACTAGATGTGGTATCTGAAAAGGAAAACTTGCCATCACACACGTCAATTCCGTAGGAATTATAAACTCTTTCTAGAATGTCTTATATACACTTCATGTTTGGAACAAGTGGCACAAGTGTTTTAGTCTATGTGACTTCACCTTAGTATACGAACAGTCCGTAGTGTCACTCGGTGGCACTATTTTCACTATGTTGCGCACTAGGGTCAACACAGGCACCCTTGGAGTTAGAGTCCCAAATAACTCACTATTCATCGCAGCACTAAACAGCAGGTTTTAACACACTACCTGCAGCTACCACGAAGCGTTTCAATTCGTGCACCTGCTTCGCATATGTTTGAAGAACACTCTTGAAGACTTCCAGCCCGTGAATGAGCGAAGACTTTCGAAATCCATTGACTGGAAGAAATTCAGGGAAGAGGCGACTTTCCTGGGATCGTGACCTGCGGGTGTACTGTCAGGATCCGCTCTGCGAATAAAGAAGGTGATCTTCGCCCTTAGTTGTTTGAGTGACAAATCAGTTGTCCTCCACCGAAGTCCGAAGTTCTTCGAAGATAGACCTTTAGGCTTTCCACTGAGCACAGGGAGATATACTCCTTCAGAGGGCAGATTCTCCAGGGACCCCACCTTTTGGTGGGTAGCTCATTCTTGGCGAGAAACGTTGGGTCAGGAAAGAGGGTGAGCTCGCCTGTTTCTGCGAACTGGATCTGGCCTTCTTCCCTTGATAATGCCACAATTTCACTGACTTTAGCCCCTGGGACGAGACCAAATAAGAAAATCACTTTTTGAGTCAGATCTTTCAGAGGACAAGTTTCATTGTCCAAACTTGAGGCAAAATGGAGCACCTTGTCAAGACATCAGGAGATGGGTCTCGACGGAGGTGCGGGTCTGAGTCTAGCACATGCCTTCGGCAACTTGTTGAAAATGTCACTAGACAGTTCTATTTGAAAGGCATATAGTAAGGGGCTTGTCAGGGTCGATTTGCAGGTGGAAATCGTGTTGGCTGCTAAGCGTTGTCCATGATGGTGAATGAAGAAGGACAAACAGAAATCCATTGATATTTCTTTAGGATTTCTAGCCTTGACAAAGGCCACCCATTTCTTCCAAGATGACTCGTATTGCCCTCTGGTAGATTTTGTTTTATTATCCTCTAAGAAGTCTAAGCTTTTCTTCGAGATCCCAAACCTCTTCTTGACGGCTAGGGAGAGAAAATCATGAGATAAAGGTCTCGAGTTTTCTTTGATGAAGCGAAGACAGTCGACTTCTGAACTTGTTGGGTTAGCTTATAAAAAAAAACTTTAACCACTTAATGTAGAACTGAATGTATTGTGAATAATTAACGTCAATGTGAAATTAATATTTAGACCTAAGCTACCATTCATTAAAGGGTACAATTGTTTTATATAGTATGCATAAGTACATTGGCACTATATAGTGTTATGCTAGATACAAGTACAGTATTGATATATACGTGATTATATGTTTATTGTAATAATGTTGTATGTATGTGTGTATATGTGTATATATGTATATGTATATGTATGTATATGTATAAGTATGTATATGTATGTGTATATGTACGTATATGTATATGTATGGGTGTATATATATGTATATGTATATGTATGCGTGTATATGTATATATATGTATATGTATGTATATGTGTATGTATATGTTTATGTATGTGTATGTATACATGTGTATATGTATGTATATATGTGTATATGTATATATATATATATATATATATATATATATATATATATATATATATATATGTATATGCATATGCATATGTATGTATGTGTATATGTTTGTATATGTATGTATATATATGTATATGTGTGTATATATATATATATATATATGTATATATGTATATATATATATATATATATATATATATATATATATGTATGTATGTATTTATATGTACATGGTAATCATGTGTAAAAAACATTTATATGTAAGTCTATGTATGTGTATATATGTATACCAGTATGTGTACACGTATGTATATGTCTATGTATATATTAAACATGTTTGTGTATGTATGCCTGTCTGTGTATACGTATGTATGTCTTTTTATATATTTATATATAGATGTGTTTTATATATACATATAGTTTTGCTTATGTATTTATATAGCTAAGGCTACCGTTATTCATATAAATAAACTGTATTGAAATTAAAAAACAAGAATTTACCTGTCACCAGAAATGACCCTTTTGGCAGGTGTCTAATGAGGTCGGATCTCTGCCCACTAAACACCTGACCACAGACCAGGTAGCTGGTTTGGGAGTGTCATTGTTCTGTAAGCCATTATATGTATGTTCGTACGTTTACTTTCCCTATAAAATGTAAAGAAACCTCTCTCAATAAATCAGTCCTCTGAAAAAGTATCACGAAACTAGTCAGGACTTAAATCGTATATTTTGTATTTTCATTTTCCCTGTGGTTCTTCTGCATCCGAGCATTATGTTTTCCTGTGATTTTTACGCATATATATATATATATATATATATATATATATATATATATATATATATATATATATATATATATGTATATGTATATATATATATATATATATATATATATATATATATATATATATATATATATATATATATCATCATCAGCCTTAGCTAGGCCACTGCAGGACAAAGACCTCAGACATGACCTTCCACTCTTTGTTTGTTTATGGTCTTTCTTTACCAGGCTTTAGTTGCAAACTTTCTTAGTCTGTCAATACATCATCTCTTCCTTTCCCTACATCATTTGCAATCTCTAGGATCCATTCTGTTATCCTTAATGTTCACCAATTACTTGTTGTTTTCCTCATATGTAGTGCCCATCTCCATTTCTTTTTCTTACATGTTAGAATATCCCTTACTTTAGCTTCCTCTTGTATCTATGTTGCACCTTTTCTGTCTCTTAGTGTTATTCTCATCAGTATTTTTTCTTTTGTTCTTTGAGTTGTTACTAGCTAATGTTATAAGGCTTTAGTAAGTCTCAAAGTTTCCGATGCATAAGACAATACTGGCAATTCCATCTGATTAAATACTTTCTTTTTAGAGAAAGTGGCATTTTACATTTCATAGTCTTATTATGTTTACCACAAGCTCTCCAACCAGCTTATCCTTCTTCTAATTTTAGTCTCATGACCTAGGGAAACACTTATAGTCTGTCCTAAGCATGTATATCCATTAACAATCTCTAAAGGTTCATTCCTAACTCTTATTTAATGTCTCTCTGCATTTTCTTTGATCATTATCTTAGTTTTACTCATATTCATTTTCAGTTATACATTTCTGCTTTTTCTATTTAAATCTTCTAACATTTTTTTGGAAATTTTTACCCTATTTCACTAATTAGAAGTATGTCATTTGCATATCTAAGTTGTTAATGTTAATTCCTAAATTTTCTGAATCTAAATTTTTAAGAACTTCATCTAGGCATGCTGTGTATAATTTAGGGATGGGTTCTCCCTGTCTAACTCCTTTCTCAACTGCAATTTTCTAACTATCTTTAGACAATTTTAGAATTGCTGTTCTTCCTG
Organism: Palaemon carinicauda; assembly: GCF_036898095.1. Taxonomy (NCBI): domain Eukaryota; kingdom Metazoa; phylum Arthropoda; class Malacostraca; order Decapoda; family Palaemonidae; genus Palaemon; species Palaemon carinicauda. The sequence goes on from NC_090760.1 coordinate 27,904,469, forward strand.
AATAGATATCTTCAAGTGTTCTAGCAGAGGATTCATCTCTTCTTTGTCTTTGAAGTGCTTTCATTATTGCAGAAGTTGTGACAGAGTTAAAAGCTTTCTCATATTTTATAAATACCATAGAGAGTGGTTTGTGATAAGTCTGTTCATTTTTCCATTAGCTGGTTAATTACATGGATATGGTCAGTTGTTGAATACTTGCTTCTAAACCCTGCCTTTTCTCTCCTGGTTGATTAAAGTCTAGCTGTCTTTCTATTCAGCTTAATATGATCTTTGTAAATATTCTACATATTACGAGTGTAAACTTATGGGGCAGTAATTTTTCAAGTCTTTTGTGTCTCCCATTTGTAAATTAGTATAATGATAGTTTTTCCAAGCTGTGATATAAAGCATTCTTACAGAAACTTTGTGTAAATTTCAGTGAATTTTACTATGCAATTTCCTCCATCAATTACTAAATAAACTGTCAGGCCATCTTCTCTTGTTGCTCTACCTCTTTTCATGCCTTTCCAGCCCCCTGTGGCCAAGGGGCCATAAAAACAATTAGAATAGCGCCAACGTATTCCTGCGTGTCGTAAGAGGTGACTAAAAGGGACGGCGGGAACCCCCTCTCCTGTAATATAATCCTGTGAGACATCAAAGAGGTGGAGCTGCGGGGAGAGTGACTGCTCCCCGCACTCTAGTTTTGGGGTGTCTGAATGTGCATGGATGTAGTACGATAGAGTAAAAGATGTGAGATTGGAAGTATGTTTAAGAATAGAAGGATGAATATATTGGCTTTGTGTGAGACAAAGATAAAAGGGAGGGGTGAAGTGATGCTTGGTAAAATGTCTGGTAGAGTGTCTGGGATTGAAAGGGGAAGAGCAAGAGGTGTGGTGTTATTGCTGAGTCAATGGATGACAGATAAAGTAGTGGAATGGAAGGAGATATCATCTGGGTTAAAGTGGGTAAGGATTAGGTTGGGTAGGGAATGTTGGGCTTCTGTCAGTGCGTATGGGCCAGGTTGCGAGAAAAGTGAAGAAGAGCGGAATGAGTTTTGGAATGAATTAACTCGGTGTGTAGAAGGACTGGGTAGAAGGAATTATGTAGTTGTCATGGGTGACTTAAATGCTAGAGTGGGCGCTGGAGAGGTAGAAGTTGTCATTGGGAAGTATGACGTACCAGGTGAAAATGAGAGTCGTGAGAGACTGGTAGATGTGTGTGTTGAGCAAGAGAAGGTGATAAGTTCTAGCTTTTTCAAAAGAAAGATAAAAACAAGTATACATGGGTAAGAGTGGCAAATGGAAGAGTGGTAGAAAGGGCATTACTGTAATGGATTATGTGTTGATAACTAAAAGAATGTTTGGAAGATTGAAAGACGTGCACGTGTTAAGGGGTATGGCTAACGGTATGTCTGATCCTTTTTTGGTGGAAGGAAAATTAGTTGTAGCAAAAGTGGGGGAATGGAGTAGGGGGATGGGGGATGTAAAAGGGAGCTAGTGAGGGTTGAAGAGTTAATAAAACTGGGGGTAAAAAGTAAACATTAAGAAAGGTTGAAAATGGCATATGACAGCGTGAAAGAAAGAGAAACTGGTAATTTAGAGGAGTGGAAGTTAGTAAAAGAAAATTTTGTTGGGATTGCAAGTGATGTGTGAGGCAAGAACTTTGTTGGAGGCAGCATGAGGAAGGGCAGTGAATGGTGTAATGAAGGAGTGAAGGTAAAAGTGGAAGAGAAAAAGAGGGCTTTTGAAGAATGTCTGCAGAGTAATAGTGTAGAGAAGTATGAAAGATATAGAGAGAAAAATGTGGAAGTAAAGCGCAAGGTAAGTGAGGCAAAGAGGGCAGCTGACCTGAGGTGGGGTCAGGGATTGGGTCGTTCATATGAAGAGAATAAAACAAGGTTTGGAAAGAAGTGAAGAGAGTAAGGAAGGCTGGTTCAAGAGACAGTGAAAGATGGAAATGGAAGGTTGTTAAAAGGAGAGGAGGCAAGGAAAAGGTGGGCGGAGTATTTTGAAAATTTACTGAATGTCGAGGATAATAGGGAGGCAGACATAATTGCTGTTGCAGGTGTTGAGGTGCCGGTGATGGGAGATGAGAATGAGAGAGAGATTACAAGAGAGGAAGTGAGGAGAGCACTAGATGAAACGAGAGTAGGAAAAGCATCTGGTATGGATGGTGTGAGAGCTGAGATGTTGAAGGAAAGGGGTGTGACTGTACTTGAATGGTTGGTGAGATTGTTTAATATGGCATTTTCATTTCAAAATAAATTTTTAAATATACTTACCTGGCAGTTACATATATATAGCTTAATCCCGCAGATTCGTTGCGCGCACGGCAGAAGTTCAAAATCTGCGGCAATCGCCGACAGGTGAGCAGGTGGTCATACCTGTGCGCCCTCTAACCAGGTACCTGGAACCATTCCCATAAGTCCTCAGAAATTCCATGCCCCTGTTTTCAGAGGGGAGGAGGGAGGAACCTTTTATATATGTAACTACCAGGTAAGTATATTTAAAAATTTATTTTAAAAGGAAAATACCCATTTTAAATATGTAACTTCCCTGGTAGTTACATATATATAGCTGATTGACACCATTGGAGGTGGGTAGAAAACCACAACACCGTCGGGAATTCGTAAAATTATTAATCGCAACAAATTACCTGTATCAATAATCTGGTTCCTACCTGATAAGGAAGCTGGCTTTATAGTTTTCTAGCCTCATTTGCCTGCATTCCTTGAGAGACCCAGCAATCCACCCAGGGGGCTGTAAAATGTCTCTGTGGGGCTGTGACACGGTCCTTAACCTTAACATGACTAGACCACCAACCCTGCTATCCTGGCCTAGCCATGGACAAAGATCTGACCACCTGACCCATTAACACACTAAAAACACATTCCATAAAACCTAACTTAGACTTGCATCCCAGGCCGTGGAAGGTTGCAGCAACTTTCACAGACGACCTATGCGAACAAGTTCAAGAAAAGGTAAGGGTATAAACAAGGTTATAGGTTAGAGGCAGTAGTACCTTCTCCAAGTACGGCGCCGGAGGCAACGTACGGACCCAGGGAACAACAATCCTCATATTGGGTCTGTACCTATTTAGTTAACAATCTGCGAGATTGATTTGCTTCGCCAGAATGTCGCTTCTAAAATCGCTTTTATAGACTTGTTGTGTCTATGAGCTATCGAAGTTGCCACAGCTTATTACTTCGTGTGCTTTGACTTTGAGGCATGGGAAGCTTTTCTCGTCACAACACTGGTGAGCTTCCCTTATTAAATCCTTGATAAAGAATGCCAGTGCATTCTTTGACAAGGGTAGCAAAGGCTTCTTTACCGAGCACCAGAGGTTATCTGCCTGTCCTCTCAGGTTTCTGGTCCTCTGCAGATAAATCTTTTTAGGGCTCTTACTGGACAAAGGCCTTTCTCCTTTTCCCGTCCTACTAAATGAGATAACCCTGGAGTGGTAAAGGATCTGGGCCATGGTTGTGAAGGATTCTCGTTCTTGGCGAGAAAATCTTGTCGTAGAGAGCAGACTGCATTCTCTCCATTGAAGCCCATCTTTTTGCTAATGGCTTGCAATTCTTCTATTCTCTTGGCTGTCGCCAACGCAACCAGGAATAGGCTCATTTTAGTAAGATCCTTCCATGAAGCCTTGTCAAGAGGTTCAAACCTGCTTAAGGTTAAAAACATCAGGACTACATCCAAATTCCAAGATGGGGATGGGATGTCCTTCCTCTTAGCGGTCTCAAAGGATCTTATAAGGTCCGAGAGATCATCGTTTCCTGACACGTCAATATGTCTGTGACGGAAGACGGAGGCTAACATGCTGCGGTATCCCTTGATGGTTGATACAGTACTGCTAGTTTCTTTTGTGTTCTTAAATGTAGCAGAAAATCTGCCAATTGAGTAAGAGAGGTATTGGAAGAGGAAATGTTATTAACTCTGCACCATTCTCTGAACACGTCCCACTTAGATTGGTACACCTTGATTGTGGACGTTCTCCTCGCTCCCGCGATTGCTCTTGCAGCTTTCCTCGAAAAGCGCTTCGCTCTTGTCAGTAAATCGTCGAAAGGCAGTTAGATGAGAGCGAGGAGATTTGATGGTATCTCTCAATATGTGACCGTCTGAGTAGATCGTTCTGACAAGAATCTGGGGGTGTCTACTAGCCACTCCAACACTTCTGTGATCCAGGATCTCATGGGTCAAAACGGAGCTATCATGGTCATACGGGCTTGTTCGCGTCCCTGAACTTCTTCATGACTCTGTCTAGGATCCTGAATGGGGGGAAAGGCGTACGTGTCTAGTCCTTCCCACTCCATGAAGAAGACGTCCTCTGCCACTGCTTCCTGGTCTGGGACTGGAAAGCAGTAAACAGGTAACCTCTTGTTCTCTGCGTTGCAAAGAGGTCTATTGACGGTTCTCCCCACAGATTCCAAAGCCTGCTGCACACCTTGTGAAGTAGGGTCTATTCTGTCGTGAGAACCTGTCTTCCTCTGCTGAGAAGATCCGCTCTGACATTCTTCTCTCCCTCTATGAAGCGGGTTATCAGAGATATATTGTTCGCTTTTGCCCACAGCAGGAGATCTTGCTCCCTCGTAAAGGGAATCCAAACGAGTGCCTCCCTGTTTTCTGATGTAGGCCAACGCTGTGGTGTTGTCTGCGTTGACCTTTACTAACTTATTTTAGACCTCCTCCTGGAAGTGTATTAGCACTAGAAGAATGGCCACCAGTTCCTTCACGTTTATGTGCCATTTCTTCTGATGGTCTTCCCAAAGACCCGAGATCTCGCCCTTCCCCAGTGTTGTATCTCACCCCACGTCTGATGCGTCTGAATACAACACTAGGTCGGGGTTCTTCTGATGAAGTTTGAAGCTTGTTGGGGTCGTCCCACCAACTCCCCTGATTCCCAGAGGGATCGGAATCCATGTCTCTAGGTCTTGGTCTCTTGTCCAATAACTAGACAGATGGAACTGAAGTGGACGTAGATGTAGTCACTTGTAGATCCTCCAGACACTTTCCTATAACCTGGCTCTGATTAGCCAGTCGTCCAGGTACATCGAAATTCGTACCCCTTCTAGATGTAACCAGGGAGCCACGTTCGATACCCCTCGTGTGAAAACGTAAGGGGCTGTTCTTAGTCCAAAACAAAAATGCTCTGAACTGAAAAGTTGTAGCATAATGTACAAATTTCAGATATTTCCTGTAGTTCGGGTGAATTGAGACAAGAAAAAAAAATCGTGTCCTGCAGGTCTATCGACACCATCCAGTCACCTAGTCTGGTGTCTGCTAGGACTGACGTAGATATTTCCATAGCAAACTTGACTTTGCTCATGCAGTTGTTCAGTGGACTTACGTCCAGAACGGGTCTCCAATCCCCCGAGTTCTTGGGTACCAGAAAAAGTCTGTTGTAAAATCCCTCTGACGAAGGGTCTTCTACCACATCTATTGCAGCTTTTGACAGCATCTGGTTTACCTGCTCTTGAAGAGCTGCTGCCAGTAGTGGGATACTTGTGTCTGGAGGTTGAGTTCACTTTTTGGGTTTCGGTTGCTGTTTGGGGTTACGAGGTTGCCCTCCAGCAGCCATTCTCTGTCCTCTTCTAGAAGGGAGAAGCTTCCTTCTCCTTCCTGGGTAAAAAGTTAGCCGGAAGAACTTCCCTCGCAGTCCTTGTAATCAGATCTTGCATTGCTTGTGCGCAAGAGCTGCCGATAAGTCCTTCATTAGCTCTGAAGGGAAGAGCATACAAGAGCTCTGCTCTCTGAGCGAGAGTCAATCCTGACGACAGGAAAGAAACAGCATAGCTCTTTCTTAATAATACCTGGTGTGAAAAAGGGCTGTGAGTTTGACCGACCCGTCCCTCATGGCTTTACCGAGACAGGCAATAAGGTGCATCTGCGTCTCGTTCTTATCGTCTATGACGTCTGCGAGGAGTCCTAGAGTCCAGCACATCAAGCTGAAGACCTCGATTGTTCTGAAGATGCCCTTCAGCAAGTGATCCCTCTTCGACATGGACCACATTAACTTAGCCTTAGTCATGGCTGATCTACGCGAGGCGTCAACGAGTTTGGAGAAGTCTCCCTGGGAGGAGGCAGGAACTTCCAAACTGAGAACCTCCCCAGTCTTGTACCACACACTGGATCTAGAAGCCAATCTCGCAGAGGGAAAGGAAAAGGTTGACCTTCCTTGTTCCTTTCTCTTGAGAATCCAATTGTTCAGAGTCAAAAAAGCCCTCTAGACCGATCTGGCTAACACTGTTTCCTTAAAAGAGGAAGATTTCTGGGGTCTACCCTTCAAAAACTGCGAGGGCGGGCTCCGAGGTACGGCCTGCTGAAAGTCCTCCGGATATAATTCTGCCAGAACTGCAAGTAATCTTTTTTTAAGATCTGCTACATGAAGAGTTTCCTGCGTTTCCTCCTCTGAGATCTCTAAAGGGTTAGCGATCTCCGATGTAGAATGAGTGGAAGAAACACATGCCTTGTCTTGCCTGCCTGCATCCCGCATGCTGCGAGGGAGCGTCATGCATGCGTCCAGCCTGCTGCGAGGATGCGTCATGCTTGCGTGTGTCCCGCATGCTGCGAGGGAGCGTCATGCATGCGTCCAGCCTGCTGCGAGGATGCGCCATGCTTGCGTGCGTCCCGCATGCTGCGAGGGAGCGTCATGCTTGTGTGCGTCATGCATGCGTCCAGCATGCTACAAGGGAGCGTCATGCATGCGTCCAGCATGCTGCGAGGATGCGCCATGCTTGCGTGCGACCTGCATGCATCCAGCATGCTGCGAGGGAGCGTCATGCGTGCATGCGTCCAGCATGCTGCCGCTGTTGCGAGCTTTTTTTGCGACTTGTAAACATCAACAGGGATGTAATGGACCATTGAAGCTCTGACAGGCATGCTGCTTGCGGTGCGTCCTGCATGCGTCCAGCCTGCTCTATAACGTTTGAGATCTTGACGCGGGAAAGCATCCTGCTCTCGTGCGTCCAGCATGCTGTGAGGGAGCGTCAAGATCTTTGCCGCCTCCCGTAACGCGTCTAGATCGCTGTGAGGGAGCGTCCATGAGCGCTGCAGCTCGCGTGCGTCCTTGCCGCGAGTCCGGGCTCGGAACTATGACGTTCGTGATCTTGACAACGGGGAAGTGTCCTGCTTGCATGCGTCCAGCATGCTGCGAGGAAGCGTCCTGCTCGCATGCGTCCGTCATGCTCCAAGCGTCCAGCATGCTGTGAGGGAGCGTCAAGATCCTTACCACCTCCTGTAACGCGTCCAGATTGCTGCGAGGGAGCATCCATGAGCGCTACAGCTCGCGTGCAAGCAACTCTCTTCTTGTCTAGCAGGAAGGGAAAAACGTAAAACGCCAGCCACGTCTGGGACCTGCGTCATCCGACGGCGAGCATAACACTTTTACCTTGCCTTTATCATGGTGAGGGCGAGCGTCCTGCGAAGCGTCAAAAGGTACGCTCGAGGGGATGACTGCTCGGGGGCTAACGCCTCTCGCCTCCCTTCGTTTGTCGACATTCCTTCTCCCAGGGGTTGGGGAGCATGGAAGAGGTCCAGGGCTAGGAGAACGACAGGTCCGAGCAGCCGTACCCTCCACTGCACTGCGTCATGCTTGCGTGTCACTGAACACTAGCACTTTTAACTATTTCACATCAGACCATAATTAGACCTGCCCGTTGCGAGAGATTATACTCTTTCGCCAGGGGCTGGAATGAAAATTCAATAGGCTATATGATTAATATTAGTATTCTCGATATCGAAATATTAAATAACGATACAAAGTATTGTGAAACTGTAATGATCGTCAAGAGTACTACGTAGCATAAATTGAAGGTGCACTAGTGAAATCTCTATAATAAATCGATGATTACCTAAAGGAAGTATACTAATAGGACAAATAAAAATTATAATACTTATGCTTAGTTAGTATTTTCTTTACCTTTCTTGCAAGAAAAAGAAAAGAATTTACATATTTGCAAGTCATACTACATAGTTTACGTCACGATTTGTGATGTCGAAGCGCTGGCGAAATGATTTCCTTCAAGGCATTCTGGTAAGAGTTTACGTCACATGATTTGTGACGTCATAGTGTTGGCGGATTGATATCCTTCCACCATCATGTCTTAAGAGTTGTTCGTTGATTTTAAAGTAGGGGGGAAAAATTCCTTGATCCTATCCCTTTTAAGCTTACGAACATAGCGATCATATTCCAAAAGAAAAATACACACATGCCCTCTGCATTTTACATACTGTGTGGGGATCAAGAGCAGCTTTTGGTTGCAGACGCGGAAGAGAAGCTTGGCCGATTAGTGACAGAATTTGGAAGGGTGTGTGAGAGAAGGAAGTTGAGAGAGTTAATGTGAGTAAGAGTAAGGTTATGAGATGTATGAGAAGGGAAGGTGGTGCGAGGTTGAATGTCATGTTGAATGGAGTTACTTGAGGAGGTGGATCAATTTAAGTACTTGGGGTCTGTTGTTGCAGCAAATGGTGGAGTGGAAGCAGATGTACGTCAGTGAGTGAATGAAGAATAGAGGGTTAGGCATGAATGTAAAGAGAGTTCTGTATGAGAAAGTGATTGTACCAACTGTGATGTATGGATCGGAGTTGTGGGGAATGAAAGTGACGGAGAGACAGAAACTGAATGTGTTTGAGATGAAGTGCCTAAGGAGTATGGCTGGTGTATCTCGAGAAGATAGGGTTAGGAACTAAGTAATGAGGGTGAGAACGGGTGTAAGAAATGAGTTAGCAGCTAGAGTGGATATGAATGTGTCGAGGTGGTTTGGCCATGTTGAGAGAATGGAAAATGGCTGTCTGCTAAAGAAAGTGATGAATGCAAGAGTTGATGGAAGAAGTACAAGAGGAAGGCCAAGGTTTGGGTGGATGGATGGTGTGAAGAAAGCTCAGGGTGATAGGAGGATAGATGTGAGAGAGGCAAGAGAGCGTGCTAGAAATAAGAATGAATGGCGAGTGATTGTGACACAGTTCCAGTACGCACTGCTGCTTCCTCCGGTGCCTTGGATGACCGCGGAGGTAGCAGCAGTAGGGGATTCAGCGTTATGAAACTTCATCTGTGGTGGATAACGGGGGAGGGTGGGCTGTGGCACCCTAGCAGTACCAGCCGAACTCGGTTGAGTCCCTTGTCAGGCTGGGAGGAACGTAGAGAGGAAAGGTAAAGGTCCCCTTTTTTGTTTCTTTTGTTTGATGTCGGCTACCCCCCAAAATTGGGGAAGTGCCTTGGTATATGTATGTATGCCTTTCAATGCTTTCTTTACTTCTACTGTTACTTTTGGTACTGGGTCAGGTGTTTCATTATTGCTATTGGAAAAGTTATTTTTTATATCACTATTTTATAGAAATCCTCAGCAATTTTTATCACTCCAACTCTTTTGTAGATAATATTTCCATTTTCATCCTTTAAAGCAAATGCAGTGTCTGTTGGCACTCTGTTCCAAGTCCTCTTTTCATTAGCTTGATGATTCTTCCTTTCTTTGACATTTCCTCAATTTTGGTCTGATTGTGTTTACAAATGCCTTGGTTTTTTTATGTTTTGGATAATTCTGCTAATTATATTTAATCTCTCTTGAATTTTACCCTAATAACCAATCTTTTCTTTATAAGGTTTTGGTGTTTTTTTGGTAATTTTTCTTGATCTTGTTTAAGAACTTTACCACCTATATCTTGTGCTGATTGCAAACAAATTTTGTTAAATTATTACAGTTATCTCTTCTTTACTTGCTTTCACCTTACCATATAGCTGAGTATCTATTTTGTATTGCTAAACTAAATTCATTAGATTTTTATGCTATTGCAGTTGTGTTTATTTTCTTTCTTAAAATTAGTTTGTCTCTTTCTTTCCTTAGATCTAGACAAACTTTACTTGTCACCATTCTATGGTCGCTTGACCTTTAAGTTTAACGTTATCATTTGTTTCTACACTAACAAACCTTATGTTATTCATGTGGATGACTCACCTATAGGTGGGTGGTAAGTCCAACTACTCGCTTAATCATTGAACCGAGTTTGCCTAATACAGTGTTAGACTGTGGTCTAGGGAAAACCTTGCTACCTCGCTTATCAATACAAATTGAGACTGATAGCCACCTAGGTGACATAATTGTTGTGAGATATTGCATATGAACATCTAAATAAGATGTTTCGAGTCTAAATAGGAATCTTACACATAATATAGACGTATTCCAATGCCTATCACACGGGAAGCAGTGAGACATGTACAAGTATAAATGTTAACTATACTAGGTTACACAAGGGAAATGGTTATTACCTGCAGAGGTTGAACCCAGCTTGCAAGGGGACCCATGGCACTGTACCCCAAGAGAGGGGAAGATGAAGAAAGGAAAAGCCAGACACACTTCCATTCCTCCTAGACTTAACCCAGGTAACCAATGGCCTTAACCATCTTCTACTTGTCCAACAAGGAACTTGAGGTATTTCTAAACCACTTGTTGTACAGCCACCCCAGGACCGATAGAGAGCGTATCGAGTCTCCTGTGGGTCATATTTTATAGATAGTGGGTGGTGAAGGGTGTCTCACACTTTCACACGCCCCTTTTTGAATGCCAGGAACGTACTGATGCCCCTGACATCACGAGTTCTAGGTCTCCAAACTGGAGGAGAGTCTGGATTTAGAGCATGGTTAATGACCCTGCGGATCCAAGCTGAAATGGTGTTTTTGGCGACCCTCCTCTTAATTCAACCCAAACTAACAAATAACGCTGCTAGTCGAGGCCGGGTTGCTGCGGGGCATCTAAGATAATATCTTAAAACTCCTCTCACTGGATATACTGTTGTAACAATTGATCTGGATCATTGGTTACAGACCGTAGACTCTTAATCTGAAAGGACCCCAAGCTAGGGTCCAGTAACCCCGAATTTTAAGTCTTAGCAATGAAATCATAAGCGAGTAGGAATGCTGTCTTCAACAAAGTTAAGTTATGATTTGTTGCATGGTGTAATGGTTCGTATGGAGGCCCTTATAAGGATTTCAAGACGTGAAACACGTTCCAAGGAAGAGGTCTCATCTCCGACAGGGGGCAAGTGATCTCAAAACTTCATATGCGTAAGGAAAGCTCCAACGAAGAGGAACGGTCTTACTCATTTCAGTCTAAAGACTAGGCTTAAGGCTGAGCGATAGCCTTTCACCCCTGAGACCGGAGTTTTTCCTCCTGAAGATATACAACAAAAAATCCGCTATTACTGGCATAGTGGCATCGAGGGGAGGGGAGAGATACCTTATCCACAACACCAACCAAAAAAGACTGTCTACTTTGCTTGGTACAAAGAGGCAGGAGACTTCCGCAAGTAACCAGACATCCTCTTTGCAACTTGTTGCGAAAAGCCTCTCAGAGAGAGGAGATGCTGGATAGTTCTAGCCGTGAAGCTGTAGAGACAGAAAGGTCATGTGGAAGATGTTTGTGTGCGGTTGCTTGAGTAGATCTGGTCATGGAGGAAGTTCTCTCGGGAGATCTACTATGAGGTGCAGAAGGTACGGGAACCATTCTGAATGATGCCATAGTGGACCTATTAGGGTCATCATTAAGTTGTTGGATGCTCAGGCTTTCTTGAGCATTTGTCTCATCAGACAGAATGGGGGAAAGGCGTTCATGTCGATTTTGTCCCACCGTTGTTGAAATGCATCCTGTCATAGAGCCTGAGGGTCCAAAACTAGAGAATAGTACAGAGGGAGCCTGAAGTTCAGGGATGTTGCGAACAGGTCCACTGTCGGGGAACCACAAAAAGTCAGGAGTTTGTTGACTATCAGAGGATTCAAAGACTATTTACGAGCCCACTATCTCAGTCGCTCTCCTCAGATTGTCTACGAGCACATTCCTCTTGCCCGGAATGAAGCCCGCTGATAGACACACCGAATGATCTTCTAACATCTTAGGGGCTGCAAAAGGGTACCAACTTGTTTGTTTATGTAAGCCACTACTGAGGTGTTGTCGCTCATTAATACTACAGTGACCAGCCAGCAACTGATGGAACTGCTGCTGAGCTGGAAAGGCTGCTCTCATCTCCAAGAGATTTATGTGCTGGTACCTTACGGATTCAGACCATAGGCCCGAGACCGTGTGATGCATAAAGTGGGGGCCCCATCCTTCTTTTAATGCATCTGTGTAGACTAACAAGTCCGGAAGAGGAACAGGAAGATGTTGGCCATTGCAGAAATTTTCCTCTGCCACCCACCATAGTAGGTCCGTCACTTGGTTCTGTGCAATAGGAACTACTGTATCAGGGGAATCGGAAAGTTGGTTCGTTGGTTCCATGCAGACTTCAGCTGACATTGCAGGGATCTGATACTGAGGTGGCCATTGGAAACTAGACAGTAAGGAGGCTAGATGGCCTAGGAGACGTAACCACTACCAGGCCAGTGATCTTACCATCTGTGAAAGGGTCTTGCTGCTTCTCTCAGCCTGTTCACACTGTCGTCTGATGGAAAGACTTTATGTCGGTTGGTGTCTATGATCATACCGAGATAAACCAGGTTCTGAGAAGGAAGTAGATGTGACTTCTTGAGATTTATCCTGATCCCTAGATCATGACAAAGCTCCAGAAGCATATCCCGGTGATGAAGAAGGGTTATTTCCAAGTCTGCTAGAATTAACCAATCGTCAAGGTTTCTTAGTAAACGAATGCCGTTCTTGTGAGCCCAAGATGACACTAAGGCAAGCACCCTGGTAAAGATCTAGGGTGCTGTCGATAGACCAAAGCAAAGAACCTTGAACTGGTAACTTTTTGTTCTAGTGTATGCAACCTGGAGATCCAATATGCACAAGAAGTCCTTTGGTCTTACAGCCTGGATGACCGTGTCTGCCGTCTCCATACTGAACGGATTCTGTTGAACAAACTTGTTTAGGGGCAAAAAGTCTATGACTGGTCTTCGACCTCCAGACGCCTTTTTCACAAGAAAAGAAAGAGTCGTCTCTAGAAGCCTAGAGACCCGTCGAGGACTTCTTGGAGAGCATCCATCTGCAGCATGGTCTGGACTTTGGCCCTGAGGGCCAGCTCCTTTCCGGATCCCATTGTATAGAAGCTTAACAGAATTGGATCCCGAGTCAGAGGAGGAAGAGATTGAGTGAACGGGACATAATACCCTACGCCGATCGCCTTGATCGTCCAAGGATCTGCCCCGTGATGCTTTCACCTCTGCCAGAGGCATTGCAGGCACCCTCCCACCGGTAGTCTGATGTGCGACAACCTCAGCTGGCCCCTCTACCTCCTTTCTTTCCTCTGAAGGACTTTCCTTTCAGCTCCTTGGCATGAAAGGGCTTTAAAGACACCTTTAAAGGCCCAGAGGTCGAGGGAATAGAGGTGGCGGGCTGATTTCTGGAAGGCTGCGAAGACCTCCCGTCGGGTCGGAAAGTCATGGCCCTACGGAGGAGAGAATGCTTGGAGAATTTTCTCCACCTATCAGTTGTCCTCTCTATCTCTTCTGGATTGAAGAGTAAGGATCCTTAGAAGGTTGAGTTTCTCAAGATCGTTGCCTCCACTTTCGTCACCTGCCTGTGGAATGTTCCTATTACTGTATCCCGACAATTGAGGATAGCATTCGCCCACAAGTTGACTGTGTGGTGCGACAAGAACTCCAGTGTGCGGGCCGCGAATAAAAGGAAAGACTCCAGAGACATTCTTGTGGATTCCTTCGACAAGTCTTCGGAACACACAATCTGGCCTAACGTCCTCAACCACAGGTCAAGTCACGAAGCAGCCTGCATGGCATACTTCACTTCCCTTTCTATGTTGAGGAGCTCAGAAGCCAAAAGTGAGACCCTCAATGAAGAGAAAGTCTGGGTTAGAAGACCTCTAGTAAGGGATTCAACTGAGGCGTCAAGAGTCAGGGTAGAATGAGGTTCCTTCTCGATTTTGTAGTACTTCCCCTGAAGTATGAAAGTAAGTGGGAGAGATCTTGACGAGGACCCTGCATTTAAGGAACTAGAAATCCCTGCTATCTGGGAGATAGCTTTCCTCCTGGCTGCTGTCAGTCCCTTATACCAAGGCAAGACTGTAGGGCAAGACTGCACTGGTCTTAGGGACCTCTGGGTTCGAAAGAGCTGGTCTAGGATCATTTCTTTGCCTTCCTGGGAGGTAATAATGTACTGTACCAGGATAGGACAGCTTGTTCGCAACCCTCATACAAGCTAGGACCTGCCTGAAGTCATGTTCTGGCTCCTTGCACTCTTGCTCAGAGTGGAAGTTAGATCTTGCAGCCCTAGGAAGATATTCCTCATCTGTTTCCATAAAGTCATCTACCTCCAAGCTCTCATCCATAGGAGCCTGATATAGGTCAGGGTCGTCAAGGGAGCCACCTCCTGTCTCCTGGATTCCCTTGCCCTAACATTCTTCAGAAATGTCTTTGAGTCTTTTTGACTTCCCCTGCAGAGAAAATGGAAGGCTTAGGAGGAGCCCGCTGTTCCGTGGAAATGCTAGATTCAGGGACAGAGTATTGTTCCTCTACCAGTGGTTTTTACACTGGATGTTGGTCAGGAGAAATAATCTCAATCTGTTGAGGCTGAAAGTCAAGGATAAGATCTGCCTGGGTGAGCTGATATCCCTGCTCGTGCAGGGTTCGATGAGGTCCGCATGAGGCAGGGTGTTACACTTCATCCTTCTCCTCTGGTTCATCGTCATTCTGTCCTCTGCCTGAATGGGAGTTAGAGGGAATGGCTGCAGAGTTTGCTCCGGAAAGGGGGTCACCCTTTCCTTGGCACTGAGTCGTGATGGAGAAGACCACTGTGCCTTGGAAGTCAAAAGTGCTCTGGACAGATTTCCTCCAAGGGTCAGAAGAGCCATCTAAAAGGCCTCTCCAATGCCTAACTCTCTAAGGGAATCCTAGGGATCGACTTAGCCTGGCTCTGCCAAGACTGAGATGGGGCTGGAGGAACCAGGCCCAACAAGGACCTCTGTAGGTTCAACACGAGTGTCGTACCACGAAGGGAGACTGCCACCCTTTGATAAGTCTGGAATTTCCTTTGGGAGTCCGGGAGGGGGAGAACACTTCTTGGTGGGGAGGCATTCGGATACCTGAGACGTCCTGGGAGACACTCTCTGGAGCATGAGGAGGTCCTCTTTTGTTGGCCTGAGGTCGATCTGGAGAGATATGAACCTCTGCGTACTTGTTTGGAGGTTCCTTCAACTCTTCAGGGAAGGGAATCGGCATACTGCTTGAAGTAGTCATTGCGGAGGTCGTTGACGATGGTATTGGGTCCGCGATCGCTCGTGAATCCGGTGCATGCCCTCGTGAAATAATAGCGGGATCGACCGATTCACGAGTGAAATAAAGATTCTCGCATCAACGGGTTTCATTCACGCATTAATGGGCGTAATTCACTATGGTAAGTGCCCGTATCACGAGTGACAGAAGGCGATCGAGTAGGGGGAGACCATACAAGATCTTGTAGTGCAGGGGGAGCACTAAGGCTTGCTAGACGCAAAAATGTGGGCCTTTGAACCAAGGTAACTGGTAGAGAGCATTGCGCCGCTGTTGAACTTGTTGGAGAGCGTCGTGTAGGTGATCTCTTTGCTAAAGCACCCAGGCCGCAAAGGGCGATGTGGGTAGCTTAGCAGGATATTTCAGAGCATAACCAGTAGGAAGTCCTTGTCCGGTCGTAGGTCGTTGAGGAGAATCTCTACATGTAGAATGCCACTTTTGTGTTGAGCGTGAGCGCCTACATTTCCCTGGTGAAGAGGAACCCATGGATCGTGATTGTGACTGTCCAGTACGCGATCTTGAATTATTATTATTATTATTATTACTTGCTAACCTATAACCCTAGTTGGAAAAGCAGGATGCTATAAGCCCATGGGCCCCAACAGGGGAAATAGCTCAGTGGGGAAACGAAACAAGCAAAATTTAAACATTTAAAGAACAGCAACAACATCCAAATAAATATTTCAATATAAACAATAAAAACTTTAACAAAACAAGAGGAAGAGAAATTAGATAGAATAATGTGCCCAAGTGTACCCTCAAGCAAGAGAACTCTAATCCTAGACAATGGAAGACCATGGTACAGAGGTTATGGCACTACCCAAGACTAGAGAACAATGGCTTGATTTTGGAGTGTCCTTCTCCTAGAAGAGCTGCTTATAATAGCTAAAGAGTCTCTTCTACCCTTACCAAGAGGAAAGTGGCCACTGAACAATTACAGTGCTTACAGTGCAATAGTTAATCCCTTGGGTGAAGAATAAATGTTTGGTAATCTCAGTGTTGTCAGTTGTATGAGGAAAGAGGAGAATCTGTAAAGAATATGCCAGACTATTCGGTGTATGTGCAGGCAAAGGGAAAGTGAACCGTAACCAGAGAGAAGGATCCAATGTAGTACTGTCTGGCCAGTCAAAGGACCCCAAATTCTCTAGTGGTAGTATCTCAATGGGTGGCTGGTGCCCTTGCTAACCGGTCCGATCCTGTCCCGCTCATGATCGTGAGCGTCTTGCTCATGATCGTGAGTGTATGAAGTGAGGTCCTCGTGATCGTGATAGTCACCCTTGCGACCATGAGCATCGCCCTCGTCTAAGGCATGGAGTAAAGACATCTAACATTGTTTCTTGTAGACAGGCTACTATAGGTGAGTAGTCATGAAATACAAGCTTCAGTTCTTCATATTTAGCCCTCAGACCTTGACAATTCTATTGTATTATTGAGGAGAAAAAAGCATATTCCTTAAAAGTCTTATCAGAGTTTTTGGAACTGATGGGAGTCTCTGATACTATCTTTAAAAAGGTAGGTCTTACTAAGCTTGATCATGGTTTTCAAATGTTAAAATAATCATGGAGGTTCTGGGAATCTTATGAACATTCTATATTTCTTTAGGACACATATTCAAGATTTCATCCTTACTAAAATCATAAAGGTCTTTGTTAAAAATGACTCCTCTTCCATAACTAAAATTCAAATGCAGCTTGATATCTCCCATCAAATTTTCTTCCATCTTCATATTACATAACATAAAACACTGTGTTCAAGATTTGGCATGAATTAAGATGGATTTCTTGCCAAATCTAGAAATGTCTCTCAGTTCTATATTGCCTACTTTCTTTTGCATTAGATTGCTAATTTTAAAATAATTATAGTCTTCTCCCTTCGAGGTTGCAATAAGCCGCATGGGTGGAAAGTAGCCAAGGAAATGAAGGTTGTTGCAAATCTGGACTTAGAGCCAGGTAGTCAGTAAGGCTTCCCCCAACATCTGGACTTATCCATTAAATGAATTTACCATAGTTTATTAGCTATTTTTACAGTAAATGTAGGAACATTGATGAGCAAATAATACAGAGATAAGATGTGTATATAATTATGTGGAAATCCTTTCTTCATTAAATTGTCACAAAGGACTATAAAAGGTAAAGTGGGTAGAAGTATAGCAGAAAACGGATTTTGAAGCGAAGCGTAAAATCTATTTTTGGGTGAGATGGCCATGTCGTCCTGATGGAAGGTTCCTATTGGTAGCTTTCTAAGGGATATTTGGCTATACTGTACTGTAGTGATATTCCCAGAGAATTGACCTTTAGGTCTCCAGAATTCCAACTCCTAGCACGAATATCCTTAAAATTCCTCTTAAGGATATCGCATAAAATCAGGGGACGTATATCTTGATATGACACAGCAATCTTTACCCCGAATAGCGTTTTCGCTTCGAGGGGGAAAGTGGCTAAACTGAAGGGGAGCCATTATCAAGGTTACCCTTCCTCCCATACTATTACATGGCTCCAAAATGGTGCTCATTCCTTGTAACATTGAGCATGGTGCTACAGATATAGTAGTTTCGGGAGGGATCTTGCCAAAGCCTTTTTCTTAAACGGAAAAAGGAGGGTGCGTCCATCAGGACACGGCCATCTCACCCAATAATAGATTTTTCGCTTCGCTTCAAAATCTGTTTTTTGGGCTCAAGCCATGTCGTCCTGATGGAAGTGTATCAGAGAATTACTTGAAAGTACTGTATCTGTGGATTTTCATAAGTGCCTTAACTTTGGGACAATTTTTTCTATGGTCATCCGGACCATTGAGACATGACGTTACCATTATACGTCACTACCACTAATCAATGAACAACGTTAGGGCTTCCTGCCCCCTGCAGGGAAGAGTCATACTAGACAGTAGAAAAGAGTCTCAAGGTTTGCATATATTGTACGAACAAACATAAGTATCAACTAGATATACAAAAGTCTCACGGTTTGTATATGTTGTCGGAGCAACTGAGTATCAACTACAGTGATGCCTCAGGATACGAAAGTAATCCGTTCAGGATACGGTTTCATATCCTGATTTTTTTGTATCCTGAGTCGCGTTTTACATGTAAATAGCCTAATCCGTTCCAAGCCTAAAGAAAATAGACACCTTTTCTTCCATAAACACGCTAAACTGTAGTAATAAACATGCAATGCAGCCATTTCTATCATTCAATAATTAACCCAACCGTTAAAAACAGCCTAATCTATTCCAGAAACCACTATGAGATTATTCAATAATGTAGTTATAGCCTAGTTATCCCCCCCAAGCCCTAAGAAACGGTCCGTTTTCTTTACTAGTGTATAAAAGTTACGGTACTGTATGTAAAGCATTTGGATCAGTGAAGGTGTATTGTTACCTGTACGTACACCTAAATTAAGGATCGATACCCTGAAAAAAAGGTTACAGGTAATTAGTGTAACAAAAAAGTTGAAACTTACCTTTTGATTGAGACGATGTCCGATAGCGAAGTCGCGGCAGAGGAGGATGGCATAAGGCAGAAAACGTAACAAGTGACAGACTACGTACAGTAATTTACACACTTAACACATTAACACTTAAACTTTACGAAATAAAAAAATGGCAGAAATAATTAACACTTAACATTACGTATGGAAAACTATAAAATGAAAGAAAAAATTACTTTAACACTTAACGGTAACATAAAACTTAAAATTGAATTTTTTTTTTTTGCTTTTTTATAACTTTGTTTTTCATATTTTCTAAATCTCTTCTACTTCTTCATCACTTTCTTTTTTCTGTTTCTTTTCTTTACTTTCACCTTCTAATTCTTCATCACTTCCTCTTTTCTGTTTCTTTTCTTCACTTTCACCTTCGTCTTGGCCTACTAATACCGCTGGCCTCTTTAATAAGAAACTATCCATTGAAGCTTGTTTCTGCCTACTTTTCAACACATTTCTAAAATGCGTTAGGCAAACGTCATTGCAGTGTTGAAGCGCACGGTTGGTATAAACTTTTTCTGGATGTTCCTTTTCGACGTAGTCTGCCATTTTATGGAAACATGCGAGAATTTCCTTAATGTCTGCCGTTTTCAAAGGTGTAACATCCTCCTCATCACCGCTAGAGAACTGCTCTTGAACAACACTCACTTGCATTGTCTCCAACTCCTTCAGGTCGTCCGTCATCAACTCCTCGTGGTGCTCCTCGATAAGTTCATCTATATCCTCGGCGCTAACTTCCAGCCCCATGGACGTACCAAGATGTACGATGTCAGCCACCTCAGACTGCTGAATGGGTTCAGGATCGTCAACGATCTCAGCTTCGCCTCCAGGCTTCCCGAACCCCTCGAAGTCTCGTGCAGAGACAGCATCAGGCCACAGCTTCCTCCAAGATGAGTTCAGGGTACGCCTCGAAACTTCCTGCCAAGCGAGATCGATGAGTTTGAGGCATATCACGATATTAAAGTGATCTTTCCAGAATTCACGCAGAGTGAGGTTTGTACTCTCTGTGACTTGGAAACATCTATGGAAGAGATGCTTCGTGTACAATTGTTTAAAATTTGAAATAACTTGCTGGTCCATGGGCGTGAGAAGAGGGGTGGTGTTAGGCGGTAGATATAGGACCTTTATGAAGGAATACTCGGCCAGAAGATATTCCTCGAGGCCAGGAGGGTGAGCTGGAGCATTGTCCAACACCAGCAGACATTTCATAGGGAGGCACTTTTCTTCCAAATATTTTCGGACAGTCGGACCAAAGCAGACATTCACCAAATCAATGAAAAGTTGCCTCGTTACCCAGGCTTTAGCATTCGCCCTCCACATCACGGGAAGGTTCTCCTTGATGACTTGTGGGCTTTGAAGGCTCGGGGATTTTCTGAATGGTACACCAGCAGTCCCCACTGGCGTTTGCACAAAAAGCAAGGGTAAGCCTGTCCTTCATAGGCTTATGTCCGGGTAGCCTCTTCTCCTCCGCCGTGATGAACGTCCGACGAGGCATTTTCTTCCAAAAAAGTCCAGTTTCGTCGCAATTGAAAACTTGCTGCGAACTGTAGCCTTCCTGCAGAGTCAACTCGTCGAACGTTTTAACAAAGGCTTCGGCGGCCTTCATGTCCGAGCTGGCTGCCTCCCCATGCCGTACCACTGAATGAATGCCAGTCCTTTTCTTGAATTTCTTGAACCACCCCCGAGAAGCCTTGAACTCTGGGGGTTCCTGCTGGGATGTTCCTTCGCCTGCCCTTTCTTCGGCCTGAGAACGCACGAGATCACCGAAAATGGCGGAGGCCTTCTGGCAAATTGTAGTCTCAGTGATGGTGTCTCCTGAGATCTCTTTGTCCTTGATCCACACAAGAAGCAGCCTCTCCATCTCATCATGCACGTGGGTTCTCTTGTTGGAGAAAATAGTGACGCCCTTAGAAGGTGTCGCTGCTTTGATGGCCGCCTTCTGCTTCAGGATGGTGCCTATCGTAGATTGATTCCGGCCATACTCCTTGGCGATCGCACTTAAACGCATGCCAGACTCGTACTTTTTTACGATTTCAAGTTTCGTCTCCATCGAGAGCATCGTCTTCTTCTTCTTTCCTTCGGCAACATTTTTGGGACCCATGACTACAGTAATACGTAATATAATACACTACGTACGTTATATACAGTACTATGTATAGTAAACACTAATACAGTACAGTGCACAGTAACGAATGTTTAATAACGATAACACGTGGCGTACGAATGTACTGTATATTAATACGTCAAACAAGCGAAAGCACACAATGTCTGTTAACGATACCGCGGTCGGAACGAAAAGAGAGAGAGAGAGAGATGAACGCCCGTGCGTAAGCAAGCTGAGATAGTTGCCGACCAATAGGAAAGCAAGATCTTATGGCGTCAGCTAGCATCTGAGTAGGGAGATAACCAATGGGTGAGCAGGAGGCTGTAAGTGAGTCTACCCAAGTTCAAAGTCTGGCGACGCGCGCTTTTTAAAATTACTCTCGGCGAAGAGTTGGGATCTCGTAAGGTTTTCGTATCCAGAAATTTTATTCGTATAATGGGGCATAAAAATCTTCGAATCACTTTTCGTATCCTGAATTTTTCGTAAGCAGAAACTTTCGTATCCAGAGGTATCACTGTATATCCATTATTTGTATGCATACAATCATATGAGGTTTACCCAGGTAAATAAGTAAGAAAACTCTGGCTATATTTATTGTGCTAATTGCAGGGCGAAATAAGACGCAATTACACTCTAATAGACATTTATTTCGAATAAATGACCAAATGGAATAACAAGTGTAACATGTTAAGGGAATTATACGTACAACGTAGACAGGAAAGGTTTTTCTACCTGAAAGGGAAGAAATGATTAGTGCCACTCTGAAATTTGAAAATTTTGATAAAATTTTCTAATACAATTTTCTGTAAATGTTGCATACTATCAACACTGTGTACTATGTACACACGGCACAAGTGTTCTCTGTATAATTCCACACCTGAGATTTTGAACAGTGTTAATGTCCCCATGGCGACAATCCCTTAAAAAGTATCGCACTGGAAGACCTTTTCACCCTAATTGATAGTCCCAATCAATTCACTAGTCATCGCAGCACTAGTTGACAGGTTTTAATACACTACCTGCCGCCACCACGTAATGCTTCAGTTCATGCACTTGCTTTGCATAGTGTTTGTAGAACACTCTGGACGACTTCCATCCACTATATGAGCGAAGACGCTCAAAATCCATATACTGAAAAAAGTTCAGTGATGAAGCAATTTTTCTTGGATATTGACCTGTGGGTGTACTGTCAGGATCCGCTCTGCGAATGTAGTAGGTGAGCTTCGCCCTCCGTTGTATTCGGGATAAGTTTGATCCTGAAGTTTCTCCTTTGAAGAGCTGTTCTCCCTTGAAGTCGGAAGTTCTTTGAAGATAGACCTTTAGACACTCTACTGGACACAGAGACACATCTTCCTCCAGAGGGCAGATTCTCCAGAGACCCCATCTCTTAGTGGGTAGCTCGTTCTTGGCGAGAAAGGTTGGATCAGTAAAGAGATTCAGTTCTCCCACTTCAGTGAACTGAATGTGGCCCTCGTTTCTTGATAGGGCTACTATTTCACTAACTCTAGCCCCTGAGGCTATAGCGAACAGGAAAATGACAAATTCGTAGATAATTTGTATTTTTCCTAACTATACAAACCTTACCTATTTAATAGAGGTAATACTTTCGCCGTAGCTGGAATGACGAGTCATTAAAATTCAACGAGGGTTTACTACCCACACCGCTGGTTAGCGGGGGTAGGGGAGGGTAGTTTGCTACCCCCCCTCACACACCTGTGCTTGAACTCACTTTGCTTGGAGGTAGGACTTCAAGGGGGATAGGGCTGGCGGGAAAGTTTGGTTAAATAGCTAAGGTTCGTATAGTTAGGAAAAATACAAATTATCTACGAATTTGTCATTTGTTCCGTAACTGGAATACAAATCACGCTATTTAATAGGGGTGACTCACCCATTAGGAAGGGTGGACGATCCAGCCAGTTCTGGCTTTTTGGCTTTGCCCGGGGGCTCGTTATTTGAGCATGTAAGCACCCACGAAATAAAGAGCTCCTGCACCTCGCTAGAACCTTGCTACGCAAGGACTGCGGCCTACGCAAGCTGTGTGTGAAGGTATGAAGAAGTGTGACTTGTCCAAGGAAGTTGTTCTGAAGTTCTTTAGATGGAAACTTGTAGACTAGGACTTTCCAAATACCACCTTATCAGGGTATGGGGACGTAACAGTATTAACTTGATACTATGAACACAAGGGAGCATGGTTTATCTGCAGTGGTTTGAGGTCAGCTATGCAGAGAACCCAGGATGCTGCTTTCCCCAAGTGAGGGGATGATGAAGAAAAGAATAAGGGCCAGTCAAACCTTTTCATTCATGCACACTAAAACCAGGTAACAATGCCCTCAACCTTCTGCTACTTGTCCAATAATGAGCTTGAAGTTTTAAACTAGCTGTTGTGCAGCCACCACAGGGCCGATAGAGAACGTATCGAGCCTCCTGTGGGTCACGTCTTGCAGGTAGTGGGCTGTGAACGTTGTTTGACGCTTCCACACCCCCGCTTGCAGAACCTGCTTCACAGAGAAATTACTTTTGAAGGCCAGGGACATAGCTATGCCCCTGACATCATGTGCTCTAGGGCGATGTGACGGAGGAGGATCTGGATTCAAGGCCAGATCAATGACCCAACGAATCCATGCAGAGATGGTGTTCTTGGTAACCCTCCTCTTAGTCCTTCCTCTGCTGACGAATAGTGCTGGTACATGAGGACAGACTGCAGCTGTTCTTTTGAGGTATAGCCTCAAACTCCTTATTGGCTATAGTAAGAGATGGTCTGGGTCATCTGTTACAGAGCGGAGACTAGAAATCCGGAAGGAGTCGAATTGAGGATCCGCTACTCCAGGATTCTGAGTCTTAGCAATAAACTCAAGGACGAAGCTGAACGTTACCTCCCCCCATCCCCTTGAATGGGTGACGTCATACGAGAGACCATGAAGTTCGCTGACTCGCTTGGCCAAAGCCAAAGCTAGCTGGAACACCGTCTTCCAGGTTAGGTGGCGATCTGATGCCTGGCGTAATGGTTCATAGGGAGGTCTCTTAAGAGACCTGAGAACTCGAACCACATTCCATGGGGGAGGTCTCACTTCCGACTGAGGGCAGTTAAGTTCATAACTACATATAAGTAGAGAAAGTTCTAGCAATGAAGAAATGTCCATTCCTTCAGCCTGAAGGCTAGACTTAAGACTGAGTGATAGCCTTTCACTGTCGAGACTGAAAGGCGCATTTCTTCACGCAAATACACGAGGAACTCCGCTATTGTTGGAATAGTGGCATCAAGTGGAGAGATACCCCTTCCACGACACCAATCACAGAAGACTTTCCACTTTGCCAGGTAAACTGCTGCAGATGACTTTCGCAGGTGTCCAGACATCCTGACAGCAACTTGCTGCGAAAATCCTCTCTCAGAGAGGAGATGCTGGATAGTCTCCAGGCGTGAAGTCGTAGTGAAGCTACGGCTTTGTGGAAGATGTTGGCATGTGGTTGCTTGAGAAGATTGTGTCGTGGAGGGAGCTCTCTTGGTAGCTAAGTTAGGAGTTGCAGAAGGTCCGGGAACCATTCCGCATGATGCCATAGCAGAGCTATGAGGGTCATTGAAAGATTGACCGATGTTCTGGTCTTGGTGAGCACCCTCCTCATCAGACAGAACGGGGGAAAGGCGTAAACGTCGATGTTGTCCCACCGTTGTTGGAAAGCCTATTGCCAGAGAGCCTTGGGATCTGGGACTGGGGAGCAGTACAGCGTTAGCTTGAAGTTCAGGGCTGTTGCGAACAGATCCAGAGTAGGAGAACCCCACAAAATCAGGACTTTGTTGGCTACTAGATGATCCAAAGACTACTCGGTACTCACTATCTGAGACGCTCTGCTCCGATTGTTGGCGAGCACATTCCTTCTGCCTGGAATGAAGCGTGCCGATAGTGGAATCGAGTGGGTTTCGGCCCATCTCAGTATCTCTACTGCAAGATGGGATAGCTGCTTCGAAAAGGTACCTCCTTGTTTGTGTGATGTAAGCCACTACTATGGTGTTGTCGCTCATCACCACCACAGAGTGACCCGCCAGGTACTTTTGGAACTGTTGAAGGGCCAGGAAGGATCCATCCTGTTTGAGCCTAAGGATGTGGAACAGGCCGCTGAGAGGTGGAGGAAGTCTCACCAAGACTCCCTCCTTCATAGGGCTTTGACATCCAAGCCCTATAAGCCTCCAGCACCCCAGCAGTCCCGTCCATCCAAGACCGCAAAATCAACGACAGCAGCGAAGGCAGTGGTGTCTAAGCCCTTTCTTGTCGAGGATAGGAATGGCAAAAAGTCCTCCAGAGGGATAAGAATCCTAGAGGGAGCAGCCGAGGCCACAAACGCTAGGATTGGCAGTCTCCCTGTATGTCCACCAGTGGGGGGATGCCTACAAAGTTGCTCAGACAGGTGGCAGCAACTCGGGGCCAATTCCTGGACGATTTCCATAATCAGTCAGGGATATCGCGTCATGTTCACAACATCTCTACCTCCCCTGACGACGAATCCAGTGTCATTAAGCTCCCTTGCCATGGGGTCGGCAAGGGGGCAGACCCTTCGGGCAGAAGTCCAGACCTTGTTGAAGAAGGGCGCTCTCCCAGAGGTCCTCTGGGAGTACGCGTCCTTAGGTCCAGTGTGCACATGAAGTCTTGCAGTCTTACTGCTAGTCTGACCGTATCTGTGGTCTCCATGCTGAACAGAGTTTGTTTGACATATTTGTTCAGAGCTGAGAGGTCGATGACTAATCTCCAGCCTTCAGACGCCTTCTTTACAAGAAAGAGTCGACTGAAGAAGCCTGGAGACCCGTCGAGGACCTCTTGGAGAGCGCCCTTCTTCAACAAGGTCTGGACTTCTGCCCGAAGGGCCTGCCCCCTTGCCGACCCCATAGCAAGGGAGCTTAATGACACTGGATTTGTCGTCAGGGGAAGTAGAGATGTTGTGAACGGGACGCGATATCCCTGACTGATAATGGAAATTGTCCAGGAATCGGCCCCGAGTTGCTGCCACCTGTCTGAGCAACTTTGTAGGCATCCCCCCACTGGTGGACATACAGGGAGACTGCCAATCCTAGCGTTTGTGGCCTCGGCTGCTCCCTCTAGGATTCTTACCTCCCCTGGAGGACTTTTTGCCTTTCCTATCCTTGACAAGAAAGGGCTCAGACACCACTGCCTTCGCTGCTGTCGTTGATTTTGCGGTCTTGGATGGACGGGACTCCTGGGGTGCTGGAGGCTTATAGGGCTTGGATGTCAAAGCCCTATGAAGGAGGGAGTCTTGGTGAGATTTCCTCCACCTCTCAGCGGCCTGTTCCACATCCTTAGACTCAAACAAGATGGATCCTTCTAAGGAAGAGTGTCTGAGCCTATTGATCTCGGTGCTAGGGACCTTCAGATGGAATCTCTCAGCCACCGCATCCCGACGTTTCAGGATGGTGTTTGCCCACAAGTTCGAGACTTGGTGGGCCAGAAACTCGATCGTGCGAGTGCCTGAGAGTAGGAACGTCTCCATAGCTTTCCTGGTACGTTCTTTGGAGAAATCCTCAGAGCGTATCAGGATACCTAAGGTCCCTAACCAGATGTCCAGCCACGAAGTGGCTTGCATAGCACACTTCTCAACCTTCTCCTGGTTAAGGATCTCGGTTGCCGAGAACGAGACCTGCCGGTTGGAGTCTCTCTCAAGAGGGACTCCCCTGGTAAGCTCTTCCAACGAGTGGTGGAGAGGAAGAGCTAAACAAGGCTCCTTCAAGATCTCAAAGTACCTCCTCTGCTGTACGCGAGGAGATGGAAGGAGCTTGTTGGCGGCACTGGAACGGTTGGAGAACGGCATCTCGGAGAGCTGTACAGCAATCTTGTCTCTGGTACTCTTAACCCCTTGAGACCAGGGCAGAGCTGCACTGGTCTTAGAGGGTTTCAGAGTACTGAATACACGGTCCAAGACCGTGTCCTTGCCCTCTTGAGGAGGGATCTCTGGGTTGGAAAACCCATTGAGAGCCCTCATTAGAGTCAGAACTTGCCAAAAGGCATGTTCTGACTCTTGCTGTTCTCCTCCTGACGTCGGACTTACAGCGAAGTCTCCTGTCCCCAAAGGCTCTTCTTAGGGAGAGTCGCGGACGTTCTCCGAGTGGCTAGTTGGCTCCGTCCTTGGTCTTGTAGAGGACTTTGGTAAAGTCTTAGTCCTTCAATTCCTTCCTGGGAAGGATGTAGGACTGTAACATCGAAGATGGTAAGTTCCTTCCAGCCCCCCCCCCCCCCCCCTTGAGAAGACCTCTCAGGGCAAGGAGAGGTTTCCCTCATTGGTCCGATGGGGGAAAATCTCACCTCACGTGATTCCCCTGATGACGGGAATTCCTCATCTGACAAGGTATGAGAGATCTGGGGGAGTGAAGGAACCTGCCTCTAAGGCTTGCGTGGAGTCAACTTAGCCCTTGGAGAAGTTACCGCGCCCAGAACTCCTCTTTTTCTCTTCAGAGGGGTAGAGACAGCCAAGGATCTGTGACCTAATTCAGAGAAAATAGGCTTGAATGCCTGTGTAACTGCTCTGATTAGTGCCCCGAACCAAGGCTGTTGGCTGATACCCGCGCTGTCAGACACCCCCTTTGAAGGGCCAGGGATAGAAGGATCCCTGGGAAGAGTTCCTATAGGTGGGTTCGCCTGGAAAGATTTAGGGATCCTGGACCCTTCTGGATGTTTCCCTTCTGTCACAATACGCGCTGTTATGCGTTTGCGGGGAGGGGAATGCAGCGATGGCGACCTTGCCGCGCGTTGTTCAGCAGTCTCGCGCGCGGGAGGATATTGACGCTCGCGCGGGGGCGTGTAATGGTGCTCGCGCGATGGAGAATACCAGGCATCACGCGCGAGAGACTGCTGGTGTGCGTGCGGGTGCGCGCAGGCGACTGCGAGGGCGCGAGCGGGCTCGCGGGAGACTGATGGCGCACAGGAGCACGTGCGGGAGACTGTAAGCGCACAGGCGAGCACGCGGGAGAATATTCGCGCGCGCAGGATCAGGGCGTTGAATGCGTGGCCGAGAGTTCGCGCGCGTAGGATCAGGGCGTTGAATGCGCGGGCGCGTGGGTGAGAGTTCGCGCGCCCCTGAAGAAGCCGTACGGCGAGCGCGCTCAGGAGAGATACTACTGGCGCGCAGGCGCGCAGTTGAAGCCTGTGGTGCTTGTGGGCGCCTGTCAGAATGGTGGCGCACAACTGCAGGAGAGAATGGGCGAGGGCATGCGGGGCGCACATATCCTCATAGATGCGTGCAGGTGACTGCGCGTGTCGGCGCGGTGGAGAAAGCTGGCGCGTAGGCGAGTGATGGCGCGTGAGAGAAGTCAAGATAGAATTCCCAATAGCGCCCAGATCAGAAGATCGTGGGCGCGCAGGGGAGATGACTGCTGGGCGTGGGCGCTGGCGCGCAGGCGAGCAGGAGATCGCTGGCGCAGGAGATCGCTGACGCGCAAGAGATTGCTGGCACGTAGGAGAGCGCTGGCGCGCGGGCAAGCGTTAGCACGCAGGAGATCACTGGCGCGTAGGAGAGCGCTGGCACGCGGGCGCGCAGGATATCGCTGGCGCGTAGGAGGTTGATGGCGCGCAGGAGGTTGATGGCGCGCAGGAGGTTGATGGCGCGCAGGTGAGGGTTGGCGTGCTTGATCAGGCAAAGCCTGGCGTGCAGGAGAACGTGGGCGCGTATGCTCTGCATAGCGCATGAGGGAAGTATGCGCGCATTGGCGCATACGCCCTTGATGCCCTGTATTAGGGTTAGATGACGAGGCCTGACGAGCGTGGAGGTCAGGTTTCGTTAGCGCGTAGCACGCATCAGCATTCACGAATGGCGACGGCTGGTCGGCAGGTCTGTCAGGTGGAAGGTCGACGTGTCCTTTGAAAGGACGACTTTCCACCGAAGGGGATCGCGAACGATCCGCAGAGAGGTCCAGGACCAAAGCAGGAACAGTTCGATGACGAGGCTCCTCTGCGGGGGACTGCAACGAAGATGTAGAACCAAAGAGGCGACTCCTCACCGCAGGTAAAGGAAGGCCTCTCTGGCGAAGAGGAAGGGGAGCCTTGCGACGAATATGCCCTTTGGGGGCCGTGGGATCAGCAAGCTGACCTTCTGCAGTCCTCCGAAGAGGAGTCTCTGTAAGTGAACTCCCCCGAGGGAGAGAAACACCAGCAGGAGAGACTGTTGGACTTAGTTTCTCCCTCGTTGGTTGAACAGGAACGGGAGAAACTAAACCGTCAGCTACTGTAGGGTTTGAAGAGGCAGAGGTAATGGAAGATACCACACTGGATACCTCTGACACTACAATGTTGACAATCGACAGAGGATCAACCTCTGCCGGAGGCGGCGATTGCTTGACAGTGGCACCCAATCGGATGTAGTCAAGTAAGACTTCCTTGGAGGGCGAACCCACAAGCCCCAAGGAAGACCAAAGCTGAAAAAGATGGATTAGTGATACATCCTCCCCCGGGGAGAGAGGTGGAGCTGCTTCGCTATGGGAAGCAACACCATCTCTCGAACCCCGAGTTTGGAAAACAGAACAACGGTCTACGCTACCACTCGACGGTCTCTCGAAAGAGACCGACCGAGCGGGAGCTTCGGAGGAGTTTTGAGCAACAGAAGAAGAGGCCTTGGGTTTTTCTCCTTTCAAAGAAACCTTCGAAGGAGAAATATCCCGTCTGGACTTCTTCCGTCGCCGCGAAAACCTCTCCCACTGGGAGGTAGACCACTCCCTGCACTCACTACACTTATTATCGCTATCACACCGTTGACCTCTGCAGTAAGGGCAAAGGGTGTGAGGGTCTGTCTCGACCGCCGACATGAATGTTCCACAGGGGCGGTCGGGTAATCCAGGGCAGGTGCGCATAATAGCAGAGGCCAACTTCACACACAACTGTCAAAAAGAGAAAGCAAAAAATCATTAATGGCTGCCAAAGAGCGGCGAGGATGATAGCGGACACATCTGACTACCATCCGAGCCGAGAGCAAAGCTACCCTCCCCTAAACCCGCTAACTAGCGGTGTGGGTAGTAAACCCTCGTTAAATTTTAATGGCTCGTCATTTCAGCTACGCCGAAAGTAATACCCCTATTAAATAGCGTGTTTGTATTCCAGTTATGGAACAAATAACCTTTTGGGTTACTGTACTGTAAATCCATAAGAGACAATCTTTATTGTTCACAGTTGAAGCATAATGTAGGACCTTGTCCAAGGACCATGAAATGGGCTTCGGAGGAGCTGCAGGCCTAAGTCTAGTGCATGCCTTCGTGATCTTGTTAAAGATTTCGTTCGTCAGGTCCACTTGGAAGGTGTATAGATGAGGTCTAGTCTTACACGTAGTTGTCGTGTTGGCGGCCAGACCTTGTTCATGAAGGTGGATAACGAAGGACAGACAAAAGTCTATTAAGATTTCTTTCGGTACTTTTGCTTTAACGAAAGCAACCCACTTTTTCCAAGACGAATCATATTGTCTTCTAGTTGACTCGGACTTGTATTCTTCTAAGAAGTCTATACTGCCTTTTGAGATCCTTAATCTTTTCTTAACCGCTAAGGCGAGAAAATCATGAGATGAAGGTTTTGTGTTCTCTGTGATAAAGCAAAGAGAGTCGACTTCTGAATCCGTTGAGATAGTGCTGGGTTCGGTAGAGGGACCAGCCTCAGCTTCAGTTCCATCACCAGAGGGAACCAGTTGCTCTTGGTCCACTTGGGGGCCGCTAGAGCTGTCGTTCCCTGGAAGGAACTTAGCTTGTGAGGACCTTCAGCAGATCGGTTGGAGGGAACAGGTAAATCCTGGTCCATTCCTTCCAACCGAGGGACATGGCGTCCGTTGCCTCCGCCAGAGGGTCCTTGTATGGGGCTACATATCAAGGTAGTTTCTTGTTGTCGCTCGTCGCGAAGAGATCGATCTGCAGTTCCGGGACTTGTTTCAAGATGGAGGAGAATGAATCTGCGTCTAGGGACCATTCTGACTCTATCGGCTTGAGCCTGGATAGAGCGTCCGCTGTCACATTGCGGAACCCTTGTAAGTGAACTGCTGATAAGTGCCATCTCTTCTTTTCCTCTAGACGAAAGATGGCTAATATCACATGGTTGATATGGGGCGATCTCGAGCCTTGTCGGTTCAGACATTTCACTATCACTTCGCTGTCCAAGATCAGCCTGATGTGGACTGATCTGCGAGGGGAGAGTTTTTCCTACGTCAAAAGGTCTGCCATGGCCTCCAAAATATTGATGTGAAAGGCCTTGAACAGAGATGACCAAGTCCCTTGGAGTTTCCTTTGATGGGAGTGATCTCCCCATCCTTCCGTCGAGATATCCGTGTGGATAGTCACCGATGGTAGAGGTGGTTGCAAGGGTACAGTCCTCGTTAGGGTCTTGGCCTTCGACCACGGCTTGAGAAGTCATCGTAGTAAGGCCAGTATAGGTCTTTTTAGATCTCTTCGAGCATTTGATGCGTATCTTCTCCAGACTCATGATGCTTCTTTCAGCTGTGCTCTTAGCACTGGGTCTGTTACTGCTGCAAACTGGAGAGAGCCCAGTACTCTTTCCTGTTGGCGTCTTGAGATCCTGTTGGATTTCTGTAGTTTCTTGACAAACCCTGCGATCTCCCTCCTCTTCCCTGAGGGAATGGAGAGGCGGTGTGACCTCAGGTTCCAATGGATTTCCAGCCATGGAAATTCTTGAGCTGGAGAGAGTCGAGACTTCTTGAAGTTGATCTTGCATCCTAGATGTTCCAGGAACTGGATCACTTTCTTGGATGCTTGCAGACAAGACGTTTCAGATGCAGCCCACACCAGCCAGTCGTCCAGGTACGCTGTTACCTGAACACCAGGCGTAGTTGTTGCATGACTGCGTCTGCAAGTTTCGTGAAGATTCTTGGGGCTATGTTTAGTCAGAAGGGTATGGCTCTGAGAACATACTTTTTCTTCTGTAACTTAAAACCTAGGTAGGAGGAGAGGGGGCAAATGACTAGAAGGTGCCAGTAGGCATCTGCCAGGTCTACCGAGACTGTGAACGCCCCTTTGGGTAACAGGGTCCTTATGTGTTGAAGGGTTAACATCCTGAACTTGCTGTTTTCTATGAACTTGTTGAGTGGCGACAAGTCCAGAATGACTCTGAGTTTGTCTGAGTCCTTCTTGGGAACACAAAACGGCCTTCCCTGGAATTTGATGGAGTTTGCTTTCCTTATAACCTGTTTGCTCAAGAGCTCTAAGGTATATTCTTCTAATGAGGAGGTGGAGTGTTGGAAGAATTGAGGAAATGATGGTGGAGACTTGTTCCATTTCCATCCTAGTCCATTCTTGATTAGGCCGTGGGCCCAAGAATCGTAGGTCCAACGACCCTGAAAATGTTGGAGCCTCCCTCCTACCGGAAGTATCTCCTTGCTTCAATTGTTCGGAGGGTTTACTTCCTCGACCGCGTCTTCCCTTACATCTTGAGGGATGTCTAGAGGGGCCCCGTCTGGATCCTTTACCTTTCAGCTGAAAGGTAGTGGCCTGCCTCTCAAACCCGGGGTTGAATGCTGGTGACTGGGCAACCAGCTGTTGAGGCACCACTTGGAAGGTGTTCTGTGGTTGGGCCACCACTTGGAAGGTGTTCTGTGGTTGGGCCACCACTTGGGGCACGGTCTGTGGTTGGGCCACCACTTGGGGCACCACTTGGAAGGTGTTCTGTGGTTGGGCCACCACTTGGGGCACGGTCTGTGGTTGGGCCACCACTTGGGGCACCGCGGTCATGGTGACTGTGGGATGTTGTTGAGCAGGCTGAGGGGGAAGTCTAGACTTCTTCGTCTTCTTTTTAGGTTGGGGACCCGCATCCGGGGAAGACTTCCTCTTTGAGGAGGTGCCCCACTTCTGGAGAAGGTTTCTATTCTCCGCGGTGGCTTTCTCAACTACCTCTTTGACTACTTTGTTCGGGAAGAGGTCTTTACCCCAGATGTTAGAAGATATCAGCTTCCTGGGTTCGTGTTTCACTGTTGCAGCAGCGAACACGAACTCTCTCCAGGCTCTCCTAGCCTTCATGAAAGCATACAGGTCCTTTACTAGGGTGGCCATTTGCATTTTGGCCAGGACCATGAGCATATCTGGGGTACTTCTTTGGCCTGCACACATCACTATGAAGCTTTGTAGGGATACGGATGAAGCAAGTCTCTCCTTCGTCTCTTGTTCCTGCGCAAGAGAAAGTCAGAAAGTTTAGGGAGATTCTCACTAAACTATCGTCCAGCAATGTCTGCGTCAAGTTTCCCTACTGAGGTTAAGTGGACTTCCTTCCATGGGCAAGGCTAATGACAGAGGCCTGCACTCCTCTAGTGCAGGGCATGGTTTACCTGCCTCCACTGCCTTGGCAACAGTTTTAAAAGCCTTCAATGTAAAGGGGAAGGCTATTGAAGCAGGAGCAAGAAAGGTAAGGTGTTTCTTGCTCAAGGCAGACACTTTCGAGTTTGAATAGCCCGCATTTCTCAGGCTACTCGACAAGAGAGCCTGTGCCTTATCGTGGTCAAAAACCATGACCACCTTCGGTTCTGTCTCCTCTTTTGGCATTGGTTCATGCTTCAGTCGAATGAAGCAATCAGGGTAAGCGTTAAAGCTTGGCCAAAACTGGATGTCGTCTAAGGGGACGACTCCCATCTTCTCTGAGATGTAGAGTTTGCCGTTAGTAATCGGCATAGACTTCACATACCTCCAAGGATTGGTTTTGGAGCAGGCTGGGAGGTCTTGGACTCTGGATTGCTTGTATGACCCTCGGGAGGCGTTAAGTGGAGCTTCACGGAGCTCTCTCTCGAGTCTGGTTTCCCTTGCTTCGCCTTACTTGCGAATGTTCTCCATTAAGGATGTAAGATGGTCCCAGTGTCTGGCTCATGTTGTCCAATGGAGGGGTAGAAGCTGAAGAAGTCGAGGGTAATGGCTCTGGTGCCGGCACAGATGGAAGGGACTCCGACTCAACATCATCATCTTCTTCCGGAGGTAGAGAAGACTCCTCCTCGGGATCATCCTTTAGTAGATCCTTTTCAGTGTCCGTGGACACTTTGGACATCCTTTCCTCCTGGTGGATGTCCATGCCTTGCAACGCCTCACTGACATCCATCTCGATGGCAATCTGGACACAGGGAGATCCGGGTTGTGCTTGGGGCACGACAACTTCACTACCCGCTTTCGGGAACCGCAAGCTACGCATCCTATCGTTAGGTAGGTATGGTCCCGGAGAGTTCTTCTAGAACCCTCGTACCCACTTGCGCAGCTTTAATCGTGCCGCATCCCTCGACTCCGTTGACTTGGGGTTCGACGAAACCTTCGGTCACCAAGGTCCGGCAGATGTTGCAGTCCTGGGGTCCCGGTACAGCAGGGTTTCGGTAGTGATGGCGCAGGGGGCATGAGACCTGCACGCTTTGTGACCGTAGAAGTTCCTACTCCTGTGGTTGCAGAAGATCGCATCGCATTTCATCTGGGGTTCCTCCAGTAAAGAAAGGAAAATTAAATGAGCATGCAGTTGTTTATCTCACATGATAAACAGATTATGCAAAATATCAATATTTTAACCATTATAGCTTATGATAGTAAGCCAGAAGAGAAATAGGAAAGACATACTTGTGTATCCTTTCCAGCCAATTGCTGTGACCTCCCCCCAATATTAAGGTTATAGAGTTTCCTCTATCAGGGCAAACTCAAAAGAGAAGGGTTCTAACCTCTAGGGATAGAATAAGTGCATACTACCACTGACCCTTCTTAAATTATTTAAAATTGTGGGGTAAGTTATTAACTGATTTCTAATCAGAGTATTGAAGGAATTCTTTTCTTTCAATATAGAAATTGGTCTCAGCAATAAACTGTGCAAGGATACACAAGGTATGTTGGAAAATAACTACTGTATAATATATAATATAGTTTTCTGTCTGCAGTATATACTATACTGCAAATATACTGGCTACTGTATAATCATATACTATAGTTCAGCCAGCATCTTGCCGGCTAGGCTAGCACCTGGTGGCACAGTCCGGGCGGCATGTCGCCGGCTGGGTAGTACCTGAAGGCACTGGTCCAGCCGGCATGCCGCCGACTGAGCAAGTACCTGACGGCACCGGTCCTGCCGGCATGTCGGCTGGGTTAGTACCTGGTGGCACTAGCTGAGAGAGAGAGAGAGAGAGAAAGATTGGAGTGAAGGGCTGCCTTATTAAAATGTATGTTTACATTATATAAGGGTGTAAGTATATAACCTTACTGCCTTCCTCCAGAATGAGGGTTCAAATGGAAGGGGAGAATGCATCATTCAAGCTTCCATCCAGCCACAAGATCCGTTGCCGGTCATTGCCGGTTTCAGTTATGTGGATGGCAGTCCAAGGGAGGACTGAAGAACACTCAGCAGCTGAGGGGTCTCCCACCGGCAGCCGTCATAGCCGGCACAACCTTTCCCGGAGCCTTGTGACCATAAGGGAAAGACTGAGTGACTATACAGCTGCTTATGTAGGAGCCCGGCTGGCACCACAATCTACCCGGCAAGCGGTAGCTAGGCCATCACTAAAGGACAGAGAGGGGCAGGGAAAAGGGTTCTGTATCAAGTCTAGAAGGCGGCGGCTGGATTGCCGCCACTTCCACACAAGGATGAAACTTTGTTTCAGTATCGGTGCCATCCTAGACGGCAGAAGAATATCTATTCTTCAGCCTAGGGTCTGCCGAAACAGGACTAGTCTTCTAGACCGCAGGGGAGAAGGTGGCGGCATCATACCACCACTTCAAGTGTGGCCTAGGGAGGCTTAGCTTCCAATGCCGACAGCTCTAAGCCGGCAGGGGAGTGACTACTCGCCCTGCCGCTCGGCCGCCGGCAGAAAAACTGAATACTCTGGGGTTCTGTCGAAAACCCAAGCCGGTATACTCGCCGGCAATGGTGGGAGACAGAAAACACTAGCCTAATCAAGCCTGAGTGAACTACTCTATGGCAAGACTAAGATAGGGTTGTCGCCTATGGCGGCACTCAGAGGGAAGGAGGGATTACCCTTAAATCTCCACAGGAGACGAGTATCGAATTATATAATTAATTCTAGGAGATATACTATCTATTGTTGAATTGATAAAACGATACACGAGGGTAACCAGGAATAATGAAAGTATACTAAAGCGCATAGGCTAGGTAGCTTAGCGCATGGCAAGATCTCGGTTATCTAAATCACCGAAACTCTAACGTATACGATTGACATAAGGAAGAGGATATTTGTATACATAATATATCTTTACTAGTATAATTGTGCCTAATTAGCTTTCATAATTTATTAATGCTATTATCACCGGGAATGTCGTTCTGCTAACTAAATAACACATGCATAATGAACGACAGCGCCCATGGCGCCTCCGGTGACCGGCCAAGCTCCAAAACACATTAAATTAAACTAATTTTACTGTGAAACAGGAGCTAAAAATTATACACTGTAAAGAATAAATACTCAACTTTCCAAAGGCAGAAGCAGCTGGAGATTGCATATTAAAT
The DNA here is from genome assembly GCF_036898095.1 of Palaemon carinicauda. Taxonomy (NCBI): domain Eukaryota; kingdom Metazoa; phylum Arthropoda; class Malacostraca; order Decapoda; family Palaemonidae; genus Palaemon; species Palaemon carinicauda. The sequence continues at coordinate 27,940,684 of NC_090760.1, forward strand.
CCTCTCAATAACGATCAAAAGCGTTAGATAACAGGGAAAACCACCGTGCGCAATAGCTACTGAAATAGGAATGACCGCCATCTTGGAGGGGTAACTGATAACGACTCTCCTTCAATTTTGCCACTTTCTCCCTCAAAGCGAAAATGCTATTTGGGGTGAAGATGGCTATTTGTCGTATCAAGATATACGTCCCCTGATTTTATGCGATATCCTTTAGAGAAATTTTAAGGATATTCGTGCGAGGAGTTAGAATTCTGGAGACCTAAAGGTCAATTCTCTGGAATATCACTGTAGCCAAATATCCCTAGAAAGCTACCAATAGGAACCTTCCATCAGGACGACATGGCTTGAGCCCAAAAAATGTTGCTACATATACCATACATAAATAACAGTAAAACACTTACATCACAGTGGGGACACTCAACAATCGAATCTTTTTTAGTATCACAACACTCTGGATATGGAAGGGCCAGCTGAGGATTTTGTGCAAGTCGAGAGGCATTTTCTTCAGCTGTTTCGAGCGGCCTGAAAGAAATAGACATATACAGTACCAGATTACCACTAAACTGAAATTAGAACAAAAATACTATGTACAGGATTGCTACTAAAAATTAATCTAAAATAAAAATGGTAAAATTTCTTGAGTGATATACCTAATGTAATAATACCCTTCTTATGCAAGTGTTGGGACTAGTATATAGAAAAAAAACAGAACTTCAAAATGGATGGTGAGTATATTCATGAGTCATTGAAATATGCCTTCTGAAGGATGACTTTCATTAAACCAATTTTGTGAAATTATCCATTAAAATTTGGTCAAATCGGCTAACTCATAAGCAGACAATTATATACACGTAGCTATAAATGAACTCATAAAATAATTATGCCATTGTATTGAAAAACCAAACATACTGTAAATATTAACAAAAACTTCAGTGTGCAATGATGACATTGAAAGTGTATTCAAAATTTGTCAACAAATATAACCAAATTTACAAAACTAGCATAACTGTACTAAAAAGAATAAGCTCTTTCTTAATTAATATAATTCTTCTATGACACCAAAATTAACAATGAAAACATTTTAATTAAGAGGCAGAATAATCCATGAGTAATATTTGTCTCTCTTAAAACATTTTATGCTCAGCTTTTTTTATCAAAATATCATGAACATATACATTTTCAAAGTAATAAAAATGCAAAAAATACTATGGCTCTACTGAGGATTATTGTTGACTGTGTGATTATTGTGTATGACGGCTTATGTGACTCTTCTCTGAGCATCTCCCTCTCATCCCAGCAACACTACAGCATTCTTATGACAACTTTTACCAGACTTCAATACCGGGTATCTTCTTCCCAATCCTTTACTTTACATTAATCAAGATAAAGAAGTTTCACAGGATGAGAGTACCACTAGTTTTTTATATTTTTTTCTTACATTATTTCTCTATCAAAAATTTGAAAAATCGTCCACTATCAAAATTTATATACTGTATCTAACATTATCTTTTCTGATTCATTAGATATACACTAGAACCCCAGATATTAAACTTAATTATGAAAGGTCATTCAAAGATAGATGTTCAAACAAATGAACGAATTTTCCTCTTAAGTATTATTGTAAATAGGAGTAATCCATTTAAAAAAATCCAAAATCACATTATAAAACAGGAATGAATGAATTAAACATTTCAATCATAGACTGGTATGGTAATTTTTCACCCTTGAATGTTAGAACCCTTTTGAGTTGAAAGTACATCATGTCTCGTAGAATGTTGGTGCATGCAACCAATTGCAGTGCCCACCTTTTAGGGGAGGTGGAGAATGCCACATATGTAGATGCGACTGTGAAGGGCTACAAGATGTAGTAACTGTCCATTTGAGACCGTTACCCTTCCCCTGAAGATGTGGACAGTCCAAAGCCTAGGACGTTCAACAAGTAAAGTAAGCATCAAAAGTGATGCTACAAATTTGAGAATTTCGTTCAAAATTCACTAACTGATAATAACAACATGTAGCTCAAATACGACCAGAGGAAATGGAGCAGCAGGGTCATATGGGAGCACCAAAAGGTGATAGGATATATAACGGCTCCTCACTTATCCTTCCCCTTAGAGGATTAGACTGGGAAAAGTCTATTTGGGGTGCAGATATCTATGGTTATCTTAGGATACGTTCCTGATTATACACAATATCTTCGGATAGTCGTTCCGGGGGGTTAGAACCCCATGATACCTGACGGTAATTCTCTTATAATATCAATCGCAGAAATATTATACAGTAGGAAGCAGCCGGGGGGGGGGGGGGGGGGGGAACTTCTGTCAGGACGACATGGCTATCTCACCAAAAATAGATTTTTCCTATGTCAACATCGCTTTTTTTTCTACAATGAAAACTTGACCCAGCAAAATAAAGCTAACTGATGCAAAAATATAAAACCTTTGATATCTATAAGGTTCATAAGAAAAAATTATGGTGTACCGCACGTGTTTCATACATGCTAGTACATTATAACGATTTTTATTTTTCATCTTATCACTAGCTCTTCCCTGCACTGTTAATAGACCATATTGGCTTTTCATGCTAGCACAACCTTTTCTGGGTCGACCTGTGGCTGCCGGTGAAAAGGGTCCTTCTTATACACTTTTCTGATATAAACCTTCCAATTATACCAGAGAAAGATAAAAACATGGAATGCAGAGGTTACTACCCTCGCGCGAGCACCTTGTGGGTGTCGTGTATAAAGCAGAGGCGCGTGAAAACCACTATTCACAGGCTGTCTTCCATTTAGCTAATTCCTTCGTCAAAGGGATAGGCCGATACAGAGGCACCAGCTACGCTACCAGAACCACGCCACCGACGCCCCGACGCGAGCGCCATCTGAACATCATCCTTCTGCTTTGGACTTGCTAGCGTGTTTGTAGAATTTTGTGCTCTCGTTGTTTTCACTTTCGTGGATTTATTTCGTCATGACCGAAGCTCCAACTTCACCCATTCCAATGTTAAGTACCATAGTTTGTTTCGACAGCTTTTTGTAGTACCGGGCATTTTTCCTCTTCCCAGTATAGTCTGTTTTTATCTCGACCGGCTGGGCCTTCCACGGTATCGGCAGCCATTGTTCTTTTGCTTTGTCTCGCTGGGAATTCATGTTAGTCTTGCCCATTTGGTACTCTGTCAGTTAGGTTCTTGGTTAAGTCACTGGCCTTACGCCTTTTTGAACCATTATTATGATTATTATTATTATTTCCCATGGTACTTTTTGCTAGCAAGTCCAGTCTGCGAACAAGAATAGCATTCTGGCTTTGTTATAGTTTAGTACCCGCCCTGCGAGGCGTTCATCAGCGGACTATATCCTTTTAAATTTGGTTATAGCAGACGTTATTCTTCGTTCGTAGTCTTGTATTTGACGTTACAATTTTATTGTTATACTTACATCATATTATTGTGTGCTTATCAAGTTCTTATAGTGTAACCACGAGAGCGAAAGATTGGAATTCCCGTTTTCTGTAGCCAGTCACGAGTTACCCTTTCTCTCGTTTTCTTTCTTAACCTCGGGTATGAGAAGTGGATTTCCAGTTTTCCGTTTTGAACGTTCAACGAGTTCTCCTTCCCCCCTCACCCTCTACAGGTATATGATATCTTACGAGTTATTTAGTTTGTGGTTACTATTGAGATAGATAGCGTTATTTAATAGGTCCCGTTACTGTGTGAGTTATTGTTTTGAGATGTCATTAAGACGGCCCCCCCTCTTCCCCTCATAGTTCCGTCCTCTCCCCGTTACGGCTTGGGAGTAGGATCTGAACATTCATCCACTCCGCCTTAAGTTCTACTCCGCCATGAGGGATACTCAATGAATTTGGAACTATAGTTATATATTGTTTAGATACAACCCTCTGGAAGGGCCTAAATATATTGTTTAGATACAACCCTCTGGAAGAGCCTAAATATATTGTTTAGATACAACCCTCTGGAAGGGCCTAAATATATTGTTTAGATACAACCCTCTGGAAGGGCCTCATCCTCCGGTGGCCCTTACACCGGTCTCCGGCCACGGCCATATCCACACAAATATTCATTATTAATCACAATTGAATTATTCAGGACCTTTCACCGACCTCCGGCTTCACCGGAGATCACCAATACGCTTAACAATAATATTAGCCTTAGCCTTTAGCTACTGCTTGTGTTTTATAAATTATTCATTACGGGCCTGTCACTGGATCCCCGACCCTGTCAGAGGTTCGGCAGATTTCGTTAGACTATTTATTCTTATTTTAATAATATTTATAGTGATACGGACCCATTTCCATTGCTCCGGCACACTCCGGTGCAGGAAACATTTATATTTAACGTATTTTAATATGGAGCTACGGCTCTCAATCACTGAATTCCCCTAAGCACACATATTTCATTATATCTAGGCTCTGTTAGTAGATCTTAATCCCTTACCAGAGTCTCAAGGAACATCCAGACTTATGTCTCCTTTCTTTTACAGAAAGTCCGTTGTGCTGCCCAGGGCTGCCCCGCCTCGTTCAACGACCCTCTGTCGTTCGCATGCGCATTGCGCCATCTCCTTTATTCGGGAGCCGGGACAAGCCCCATATATGATCTGGTTCCCGGAATCGTCCACACTCTGTTACGAGTTGTCCTCCATACTCCTGAACGATGATGTAAGTTGGTTTTCGTTTTGTTCCTTGTTTATCTTTTGCAGACATTAATTTGTCCCTTAATTATATATACGTGGTATATTTCGGAGGACGATCCTTCTCCTTCATCACTAATCACTTCAACTCTTTCAGGCCGATGACGAGTCTCTTCGGTCAGCAAGTGCTGCTCTTCGTCCTTGGGTGTCGGGCTTCGGCAGGAATGCCCCGTCTGGCGCACCCTACCTCCTCGATGGAGACATGGCCTCCCGTCTCTTCCCAGGCTCGACAACTGCAGCAGTCACTCCGGAAGTAGCTGCCCCTTTAATTGAAGAAGTCAGAGCAACCATTTCCGCGGAAGATGAACCCCTTTTACCGGTGGACGTGGCAGATCTAGATCTAGACGTGGAACCCATGGACGAGCAGGTAAGTGGTGTCGAGTTGGTGGAAACCTTTTTCTCTCCTACTCCTTCTTCTACTTCTTCCTTTCTCGGCTTTGATAAGCCTAAGGCTTCTCCTCGGGATCCCTCTGTCCCCGTACGACCCAAGGTGAAGCCACTACGTACTTATAAGTCTTCAGCTTTGCCAGTATCGACGTCACCGGTCCCCGGACCCTCGACTACTCCTGATGTTCCTATTGCTCCCCATAAAACCGTGACTTCTAAGAAGTCCAAGTCTGTCAAGTCCAAGGCACCACCAACGGGTGGCTCTCAGGTACCCTCCTTCCCCGTCGACCTGATCAGGGATATAGTCAAGGAGCAAATTCAACAACAGTCTGGGGCTATTACAGAGCTTAAAGATATGGTGGCTACTCTGATCCGCTCCAGAACTCAGATTCCGCCTCCTTCAGCCCCAGACGCATCGAAGCTACCTCCCTTCGATAAAAACAACCCTTGGAGGTTTGCCTTGCATGCCCCATACTTAGATGGTTCCCTAACTCTAGAGGGCATAGGCACCCGCCCTCTAGAGGACCTGGAATTCTACCCCCCGGGGCTAGAATTCCCATTCAATGGCTTCGCACGCCTAAAGGAGCATGCATTGGTTCGAATGGACAAGGTACCGAAGGAAACGGTGATATTTCCGAAAGAGCAGGCCCAAGCTATCTGGGCCAAAACTCTATCAGAGTGGGGGTGTAATAACTCCAAGCTCACCCCACACAAAGGTGCCTTCACTATTTTTACGACGGCAGCGTCCATCTCTTTACTGCTCATAGACAAAATCAAAGAGCTGACAATACAGGCCATCAAGGAAGGCTCTACCATGCCGGCTCTCAAGGAGACGGACCCCACCTCATTGCTCATTCCGAGTACCTCTGCAACCTGGGACGACACGTCTTCTACCTTCACAGTGGGGAAGCTAGACCCAGACTGTGCCTCTTACTCTTTTTTCTGAGAAGCTCCCCAGATTACTAGAGAGTCTTCTCAAAACTGAGTTCGAGGCCCGTAATAGGCTAGCTAGGTCCCTCCACTCCATCACCTCCATAGAGTCCCTAGCATCTGTTTACCCCACGGAAACCTTGTTCAGGGTTTTCACAAAGAACCTGCTTCTGTCCTACCAAGTGGACCTCCACGACTTCTGGTCGGCTCGGGTTAGCTGCAGGAAGTTCGTTCTGTCTGAGGCTTCCATCAGACATGAACCGAACAGGCTGATAGCTTCCTCCTGCTGGGGTAAGAACCTATTCCCTCAGAACGAAGTTGATAAGGTTCTTCAGGACGTGCGAGGGCAAACCAATATTTGCAAGTAAGGTGGGGCCTCTCGACCAAAAGGAAGATCGAATCCCACAAGCAAACGTTCTTCAAGAAGAAGCAGAGATTTATTCCTTACAAGACGAACTGGGGCCAATACCACCAATCGTCAGTTCCCCACACGTCGACACAGTCCCCCTCTGCTTCGACTTCTCAACAACCGGCTCCCCCTCAGCAAGTAGTCTACCTCACTGCTCCCCCAGGTGCACAGCCCAACCCCACTTGGATGTCATCTCCAGCATACAACCCTAGCTACGAATCCTCTGGTTCTTTTCGTGGACACCAGAAAGGAAGCTACAGAGGTAGAGGACAGTTCCGCCAGCGAGGCGGACCTAAAGCAAGGGGTGCTCGTGGAGGGAAGGGACCTAGGTTCACTCCCTCGCAATGATGTGTTCACGGTAGGAGGGAGACTTTATCACTTTCGAGACCATTGGACCCTCAGTCCATGGGCTCACAGCATAATATCCAAAGGCTTGGGTTGGAAATAGTCACAGGGATCTCCACCTCCACCAGTGACCTTCTTCCAGAAACCCACTCCCATCCTGAAAGAGTACACCACAGAGTTACTCAAGAAGAAAGCGATCAAACGGGTTCGATCACTGAAATTCCAAGGCCGCCTGTTTACAGTTCCAAAGAAAGACTCGTCGGTATTGAGAGTGGTTCTAGACTTGTCAAAACTAAACTCCTACATTCTCTGCGACAAGTTCCGTATGCTGACTATCTCTCAGGTACGGACCTTACTTCCCCGTGGGGCAGTCACCACCTCTATCCATCTTACCGACGCCTATTATCATGTGCCGGTAGCTCGAAACTTCTCTCCTTACCTAGGCTTCCTTTTTGGCAAGAAAGCCTTTGCATTCAAAGTCATGCCCTTCGGTCTCAGCATTGCTCCCAGGATCTTCACGAAACTGGGAGAGACAGTGCTCGAACAACTCAGGAACCAAGGGATACAGATCATCGCCTATCTGGACGATTGACTCATTTGGGCTCAGTCGAACCAGGAATGCAACAGAGCTACGACAAAGGTCATTCAATTTCTCGGCAAACTGGGATTCCAAGTCAATCTCCAAAAATCTCGCCTACAACCATCAAGCCACTTCGAATGGTTAGGCATCCGGTGGGACCTTTCAAAGCACAGGCTCTCCCTTCCTCCTAAGAAGGTAAGGGAGATAGCTTCCAAGGTCAGGAACTTTCTCAAACACAAACAGGTGTCCAGAAGAGCTCTAGAACAAATCCTCGGCCTTCTCCAATTTGCCTCACTAACCGATCTCCTTTTGAAAGCCAAACTCAAAGACATCAATCGAGTTTGGAGAAAGAGAGCTACAATACCTTTGAGAGACAAGATCTCGAAGATCCCCTGTCTTAAAAATATGACTACGACTATGGTCCGAACGGAGGAACCTCTCCAAATCGGTTCCTCTACAGTTCCCCTCTCCACAATTGACAATTCATACCGACGCGTCTCTGAGTGGATGGGGGGGGGTTACTCCCAACATCAGATGTTTCAGGCCTCTTGGTCACCCACCATGAAACAGTTCCATATCAATGTTCTCAAAGCCATGGCAGTGTTCTTGACCCTGAAGAGAATCTCTCCTCCGAGGTCGACCCACATCAGAGTGGTCTCAGACAGCACAGCAGTAGTACACTGCATCAACAAAGGAGGATCCAAGTCACCCAACCTGAATCAGATCCTGGTCACTATCTTCGCCTTGGCAGCAGACAAAAACTGGTTCCTGTCAGCAACTCACCTAGCAGGAGTCCAGAATGTGATAGCGGACTCCCTATCCAGGACAAAGCCACTGGAATCAGAATGGTCCCTAGACATAAATTCCTTCCGGTGGATACTCAGGCTGGTTCTAGGTCTCTAGGTAGATCTATTCACGACCCAACACAATCACAAACTCCCCTGTTATGTGACCCCGAACCTGGACCCTCAGGCTTATGCCATGAACGCATTAACCCTGGATTGGAATCATTGGAAGATCATCTACTTATTCCCTCCAGTGAATCTTCTACTGAAAGTCTTACACAAACTACGCTCCTTCCAAGGGGCAGTGGCTTTAGTAGCACCTCACTGGCCAAAGAGCAGTTGGTTTCCTCTCCTCCTCGAGTTGAAACTCCGTCCCTTCCGGATCCCATTCCCCAAACTGACCCAAGTGGTCTAAACTCGGACTGTGTCAGATTCCTCAAGGATAGCCAAAACCCTAACTTTGTGGATTTCATGAAGTTTGCGGCTCGTAAGGATGCGAACATCGACCCGGATAATGTCCTCTTTATAGAATCAGACAAAAGGGACTCTACGATTCGCCAATACGATTCGGGAGTTAAGAAACTAGCAGATTTCTTAAAGAATTCAGACCATACTGTTATGACTCCTAATTTAGCCATCTCCTTCTTTAGGTCCATATTTGACAAAGGCCTAGCAGCTAGCACTAAAACCACCATTAAGTCAGCTTTGAAGAAGGTCTCCCTGGTTGGGTTTAACATTAACCTGGCGGATTCTTATTTCTCATCTATTCCAAAAGCATGTGTTAGGCTTCGACCTTCGGTTCGCCCACAAAAGGTCTCTTGGTCTCTGAATGATGTCCTCAAACTTGCCTCAGACACGGACAACGAATCCTGCTCCTATATCACTCTTCTTAGGAAGACTTTATTTCTAACAGCTTTGGCCTCGGGTGCTAGAATCTCAGAACTAGCAGCTCTCTCACGAAACTCGGAAAACATAGATTTCCTCCCTTCAGGTGAAGTATTTTTCTCCAGACAGAGCTTTCCTAGCTAAAAATGAGGACCCCCCAAAATAGGTGGTCCCCTTGGAAGATTATTTCTCTTCTCTATGTCCAGTCACTACTCTCAGGGCCTTTTTAGCTAGAACTGCCACCCGCTCGTCTGGCCCCTTGTTTATCAGAGAACAAGGAGGTACTATTTCCATTCAAGGCATTAGGCAACAGATCCTATACTTCATTAAACAAGCTAATCCGGGATCATTTCCCCATGCTCATGATATCCGGTCAGTAGCTACCTCCATCAATTATTTCCAAAATATGGATTTTGATGACCTTAAAAAGTACACGGGTTGGAAATCTCCTATGATCTTCAAACGCCACTATCTAAAGAACTTACAGGCCCTTAAATACCCAACGGTTGCAGCTGGGAGCCTTATCTCTCCTCAGTGATCTCTTGTTCTTCCTTTCATCCATCTCTTTTCTTCTCCCTCCTACCCGCCACTCGCACCACGACGCCGCTTCCTTCGTGGTTCGTTAGCCCTAAGTTTATTACATGTTTACTTAATATGGTTGTAACTATTATTGTGTTTACTGTAACTTTAGTGTTGGGTTATTCTTAGCCATGTCAGTTTTGTTGCATTTTGTGCTCTGATACTCGGAGGCTTCCTTGTTATCATGTTTGTTTAGCCTTACGCTCACTATGTCCTGTGGCTAGTTTATGATTTATGCTTACTTACCTTAATATAATATATGGTTTTCCTTACATGGTGTTTTTTCTCTCCCCGCATTAGGTTACTAGTTATTATTGGTCTTGGAAGGCATTCTCTGGTACATTTTCACCGGCCGCCACAGGTCGACCCAGAAAAGGGATTTTGACGAAGGAAAAATCTATTTCTGGGGAGAGACCTGTGGTGCCCGGTGAAACCCTTCCCTATTATTTTGTACGATCCCACCCTTTCCTTTCCAAGCCATCATGTCCAATACAGAAGGATGTTGTTCAGATGGCGCTCGCGTCGGGGCGTCGGTGGCGAGGTTCTGGTAGCGTAGCTGGTGCCTCTGTATCGGCCCATCCCTTTGACGATGGAATTAGCTAAATGGAAGACAGCCTGTGAATAATGGTTTTCACGCGCCTTTGCTTTATACACGACACCCACAAGGTGCTCGTCGCACGAGGGTAGTAACCTCTGCATTCCATGCTTTTATCTTTCTCTGGTATAATTGGAAGGTTTATATCAGAAAAGTTTATAAGGACCCTTTTCACCGGGCGCCACAGGTCTCTCCCCAGAAATAGATTTTTTCTTCGTCAAAATCCCTTTTTCATGTTTGAATTTTTGTGATGTTCTTGCTCGCAAGGCGCTGTATAAAAAATTGATGACTGATAAAATCTAGTTGCATTCACCTCGTCTTCAGTTACCACCTAACTGGCGCCTCACACATTGGTGATCATCGGAGTGTCTAGCTGATTTCTGCCTTCCCCTCACTATTGTCTTTTACTGTTTGATGATGCCGCCTCCAAAACTGGCTCTACTATCAATGCCACACCCCTGAAACTACCGTCCTTTGCTGGCGGAGAAGAGTTTGCCTGGTTTCAGCATGCTGAAGTCCAAGTCCAGTTTTGCATCAAGGGTATGACGCAGTCAGGCACCAAAGCCGATTACGTTCTCGTGGCGATCCCCAAGAACGCTTTCCCGGATATCTCTGATTGGCTGCGCAAGCAAATCATAAATGAAGCTACTCACAGGTCTGGTAATTGCTTGGACCTCGTATACACTGACTCCCCTGGCGTTATAACTGGTAAGGTTGGTTCTCCAGTCGGGACATCTGATCATGCCTTGATTTCATTATTAGTGAAGACTGAGCAGTCTGTCCCTGATATATCATATTCTTGTAAAATTTATATGAAATCCCAAGCAGACTGGAATGGGATTTTACATGATCTTTTGTGCTTGAATTGGTCACAATTATATAATAGTGTAGATCCTGTTGTCCCTTTGAATGAGAATCTAGTCAACATAATTGATAGGCGTATCCCTTCTCGTGTGCTAAGGTACCGAGTGAAGGACAAACCGTGGTTCAATGATGATTGTAGACGTGCTTTTTTGGAGAGGCAGGAGGCCTATCAACTTTGGAAGGGTAACAGATCAGATTTGACCTGGAACAACTATACTCAGCTTCGAGCTTTTGCTCAGAGAGTTTATGCCTCAACTGAAAAGGAGTACAATTTAACCATAAAAGAAACACTTTCTGGTACAACTCAGGAACATAAATGGTGGTCTACCCTTAAATCTGCACTCTTTGGTGTAGATGCAACAGTTCCTCCTTTACTTAAACCAGATGGCTCAGTCACTCACTGTCCAAAGGAAAAGGCAACCCTTTTGGCTGATGTTTTTGACAGTAAACAGAGTAATGAAAAACTTGAACTTCTTCATTCCTGTTTTCCTGAGGCTAAACTAACTAGTTTAGCTTTTCGATCTCGTGAGATTAAAGCTCTGTTGATGGACCTTGATGCTTATGGAGGTGTAGACCCAAATGGTACTTTTCCTTTGTTTTTTATAAAGACAGCAGATTTCTTAGCTCCAAAGTTATCTGTTATTTTGCGCAAGTTAGCAAGAAGAGGAGCTTTTAGCACTAGTTGGAGAATTGGTAATGTTACTCCTCTATGTAAATGTTTGTGGTAGCTCAAGTCCCACTGATTACCGCCCAATTTCCATAACTCCCATATTATCTAAAGTTTTTGAACGTCTTCTGGCAAAACGTCTTAATAGGTTTGCTGAAGGTAATCATCTACTCCCTAGTTTGCAATTTTGTTTTCGTAAAGGCCTTGGAGCATGTGATGCCCTTCTTACAATCTCCAATGCTGTACAGAAATCCCTTGATTGTGGTCGGGAAGTTCGTATGATTGGCCTTGATTTTAGTGCTGCCTTTGACCGTGTTAATCATGAGGCCCTTGTTTTCAAACTCAAACAGTTGGGAGTGGGTGGGTCGTTTCTTAGCATTATTATTGATTTTTTAAGTAATAGATCTCAAAGAGTTGTTGTTGATGGGCACCATAGTGATTATAGGAATGTGATATCCGGTGTTCCACAGGGTAGTGTTCTTGGCCCATTACTTTTTATACTATATACACATGACATGTGGTTTGGCCTAGAAAACAAGCTTGTTGCATATGCAGATGATGCTACTCTCTTTGCATCAATTCCATCCCCTGAATGTAGATCTAGGGTTGGTGAATCCCTTAATAGAGATTTAGCTAGAATTAGTGCATGGTGCAAATTATGTGGTATGAAGTTGAATCCTAACAAAACTCAAAGTATGATTGTAAGTAGGTCAAGGACGGTGGTTCCTCAACATCCGGATCTCAGTATTGATAATGTTTCTTTAAATATGTATGACTCTTTCAAAATTTTAGGTGTGATTCTCGACAGTAAATTTACTTTTGAGAAACATATAAGGTCTGTGTCTTCTTCAATTTCACAAAAAATAGGCTTATTGAGAAAGTCTTTCAAGATTTTCGGTGATCAATCTATTCTGAAGAAGTGTTTTAATTCTTTCATTCTACCTTGTTTTGAGTATTGTTCTCCTGTCTGGTCTTCAGCTGCTGATTCTCATCTTAATTTGTTGGACAGAAACTTACGGTCTATTAAATTTCTTATTCCTGATCTAGATATTAATCTCTGGCACCGTCGTTCAATTAGTTCATTATGCATGTTGCATAAGATTTTTCACAACTCTGACCATCCTTTACATTCAGATCTCCCTGGACAATTCTATCCTGTTCGTAATACTAGGCAGGCAGTTAATTCTAATAGCCAGGCCTTCTCCATCACGAGGCTCAATACTACGCAGTACTCTAGAAGTTTTATTCCAGCTGTGACCAAGTTGTGGAATGATCTTCCTAATCGGGTGGTTGAATCAGTAGAACTTCAAAAGTTCAAAGTTGGAGCAAATGCTTTTTTGTTGACCAGGTGGACATAGTCTTTTTATGGTTTATTTATGACATATTTGTTTTTGATGTTGATAGTTTATTATATGACATGTCTGTTTTGACGTTGTTTCTTATTTTAGAATGATTTATTGTTAATTTGTTCGCTTCATTTATTTATTTCCTTTCCTCACTGGGCTATTTTTCCCTGTTGGAGCCCCTGGGCTTATAGCATCTTGCTTTTCCAACTAGGGTTGTAGCTTGGATAGTAATAATAATAATAATAATAATGTAAGACGCCCTCAAATCCTACCTCCTGGAGCAATACTTGCCATCCCCTGCTGCCTGCTTAGCAAAAATTTTTTCGGCTTTCTTTACAACTGTTGGGGATTCAAAAGATTTTGTTCGCCGAGAAAATGACCAGTATCACTTGCCTGCAACCTGCTGCAGACGGCTCTCCTCGTGAAGAGAATCTACTTCACGCCCTTTGGGTATGGTGCCTACCCAAACCTGTAAGTGTTGCCATCCCTAATGACCTGATCACCAAAGTTAATGCCCTTATGGCCCACCACTGCACTACCTTCCAAACCTCCATGAACGCCTCCACTCCCGACAAAGTGGACAACTATTCAACATCAACAGGAACTGACGTGAATGCGGTAGGACACGGACGCCTTCCCCGTGACGTGCCGGAGCATCAACAAAGCCGCCCACCACCCACATATGCCCATCAGCCATAATTATGCCACTACCACTCAAAATTCAATGTTTCTGCAAAGAAATGATTGAATGGTTGTCAATGGCCCAAAAACGTGTAAGTAAACCATTGCATGCAGCGTTGGCCTTCCTAGTCACTAAAGTTTTCTTTTCACATTATGCAGGTATGGGAATGCAATTTTTGGTAAGACACGGGTGCTAGCCGCTCTCTTCCGCCAAGGCCATTCTAATTGAGGTTATCAACCTGTAATTATAGCCCTCGGATTACTATAGACTCTTCCTCATTAATCGATGCGTCGATTGCTTAAACTATTAAGTTTACCCGTACCATTGCCTTCTAATTGGCCATTTCTCTGTGGAGATATTGGAGCGACGGTATTTCCCATGAGCACCCCACCTTCTTTGGGCCTATAGCAACTGACTCTAAGGAGGCTATATATTCCAATCTAGCGTCGTTCAATAGGCGAATGGACATTTCGTACTTTATCTCCTTTCTCACCAACTGCATTTGAACACAATTTGGGGATTACTATTCACTCAATTGTCAGCATGGAATGTTAATAACCCATTTCTTTCAGCTTCTAGTGACTGTTAGAGGACCCAGTACTCATTTAAACTTTTTTCTCCTTACAGACGGTGCCTATGACGGAGATGCACTGTAGAGTACAGATTTATGCCAAGACTGTGAGGCATCCTTGCAGTCACGATACTTGCTGCACACATGCGAAGTGTCGGAGGATGAAGGGTCCAGTCTCGTACTGGGACCATCAGGATTGCACTGTTTGTAAGGACCTACTTCACTCTGGATGGGTTTCGTGCAAGATCAAGTCCCTGGACTTCACGTGGATCTGTTTGCGACAAGTCTCAACAAGAAACTTCCCTGTTATGTAGCACCGAATGTGGATCAAACAGCAGTGGGAATGGACGAGATGTCCCTGGATGAGAATTGTTGGTCGAAGATTTACCTGTTTCCACCGTTAAACCTCCTCATGAAGGTTCTGGACAAGCTTCGATCTTTTAAAGGGAGGGCGGCTCTGGTGGCTCCTCTGTGGCCACAGAGCAACTGGTTTCCCATGGTCACGGAATTGAACCCCAAGTTGGTGCCGTTGCCAACCTGATTCTGTCCCAGGAGGTACAGCAGGAGATTGTCTACGTTTCATCCTAGAGAATGAACAACCTTCATCTCATGATTTTTTTGCCCTAGCTGTAGAAAAAAAGTTCCAAATTCAACGTGATAAGTTGGAATTTGCAGAAAACTATTAGTCTTGTAGCACCATAACTCAGTACAAAATGTCATGGAAGAAATGGGTCAAATACGTCAGACAAGAATCCAGGGTCAATTACTAAGGATTTTTGTTTAGGTTTCCTGATTGCTTGGTACGTTCATGGTCTAGCTACTTCCACGATTTTGTTGTACAAATCGACCCTCACTAGACCTATACTATACGCCTTTGATGTCGACTTTAACTCTGATCTCAACAAAATTCCGAAGGCTTGTGCGAGGCTATGGCCGTCGGCTCCACCAAAGCCTATATCTTGGTCTTTAGACAAAGTTTTGCAATTCACTTTGGGCATAAACAATCAAACGACTTCTATTCATGATCTCACTCAGAAAGTCATCTTTTTAATTACGATGACTTCCGGTGCTCATTTTAGTGAAATTGTGGTGCTTTCTAGAGATGAGGGCCACATTGAATTTGTGGATAATGTTGAGGTCAATTTATACCCTGATCCCGCTTTTCTAGCTAAGAATGAACTTCCCTCTACACGTTGGGGTCCATAGAAAATAGTTCCCCTAACAGGTGTTCCTTCCTTGTGTCCAGTGCAGTGTTTTATAGTGTATTTACTAAGAACAGTGCAGTTTTAAGGGGGGTCAATTGTTTAAGGGGGGAATCAGTGGGGTCTGATTTGTCTCTGAAACAGTTAAGAGCAAAAATGACTTACTTTATACAAAGAGTGGACCCGGCCAGTATGCCCTCGGGTCACGACCCTAGGAAAGTGGCTTCCTCCTTGAACTTTTTCTTATATACTGTATGTCCTTTGAAGGACTGCAGGCATATACTGGTTGACATCCACTTGGGTTTTCTTCAGGCCTTACTTGAAGCAATTGGAGGAGATACACCATTTTGTGGTGGATGCGGGGAATGTTATCAAACCCGTTGCAACGACGTAACCCACAGTGCGTCCTAGGTACTCCTCCAGCTTGTTATTAGCAATGAGTAAACATTTGCTTTATGTTTCAGGGAATAAGGAAAAAATGCAATTAATCATTTCGTTTACAAGTTCACATGCGTCTCTCCAACACGATGTTTGTTCCTTCAGTGCTACAGCCTAACTGACTAAATGTTAGTTAAGCTATATCTGATTTTGTTTGGGTGATTACTCCTTTTTGTACATGTGTGATCATGTATCTATTGGTCAGGTTTATCTTGTATTAAGTTCCCTATGGTTCCTTATGTCATGTATTTGTCCCTTAATGTTACCTTATGTCTGGGTATGGATGGGATGTACTTACTTGGTGAAAAAATTTTCCATATGTAGTTAATGATGATTGCTCGTTAACCTTTGCACCCATTCTTGTGAATAAAAGTCTGTAAACTGTTACATGCCTTTTATTTTATGCCCTATTATTATGATTATAATTACCTCAGCGGCAAAAAATTTTAGTGTGCCTCCTCATTATTATCCTTCCTGAACATAATTGGATTCCTCCTGACTGGTATTGGTTCCATATGCCTTACTTACGATGCCTCCTTCCGTTTTGGTTTCCTTAGTGTTCCCCGACACTAAACTCAGGTGATTTTCCAATTGTGGAGGGCGGTCCTTTGGTTCTTATTGCTACCTTGTCGGACCATCATGCTTGTCAATGCTGCCTCCGAACTGTTCTGGGATATATAGTTGAGAGTGATACCTATGCTTTGACGGTTGACGGAGTAATCCTGTAAGTGCATTTCGGTATTGGGACCTCTCTCTTTGAGGTTTCCTACCGAGTCATAGATAATTCTCTGGTACACTTCCATCAGGACGACATGGCTTGAGCCCCAAAAACGGATTTTGACGTAGGAAAAATCTATTTTTGGGTGAGATAGCCATCACGTCCTGATGGCCCACCCGTTAAGTTGTCCCTCCCGATGCCTCTTTCACAGTAGTTACGCTGCTATGTGGAATGACGTCATCAGTGACGAACAGTACCATGAGGGGAGAGGATATGTAACGGCTCCTCGCCTATCCTTCTCCCTAGATTCCTAGACTGGATTAAGTCTGTTAGGGGTGCAGATATCTATGGTTATCTACGGATACGTCCCTGATTATACATGATATCTTAGGATAGTCGTTCCGGGGGTTACAACCCCGTGATACCTGACAGTATTTCTCTTGTAATATCACTCGCAGAAATATTATACAGTAGGAAGGTGCCGGAAGGACCTTCCATCAAGACGACATGGCTATCTCACCCAAAAATAGATTTTTCCTACGTCAAAATCCATTTATTATCATTAGTTGTCACCTTAATCATTTGCGGTTAATGCATTTGTTTGTTCATCATGATCGACGATGAAACTTACAGCAAACAAACGGAAGGTTTTCGTTTTAGGCGGCATGTTTAGGAAAAACATTATATAAATCGCATTCATTTAATCTATTTTGAAGTTCTAAGAAAAATTAAGTAACACAAGATTAGTAAGAACACCATCACCATATAATCAATACTTGGTAAATAACCTAAACACAAATGTGTAAATGCGTTCGTCTTTTCGTTATGATCAGAGATGAACGTAAACAAAACAATGGTTTCCATTTTAGATTGTGCTTTTTGGCGTGTTTAGGAAACACACAATATAAAATCACCTTTATTTCCTTAATTATGGCTTTTCAATGATACAACAAAAGCTAGTCTATACAGTGATGGCTTTGCTATTCATCAGTTGTTTTATATAATAGATATGACTTGAACTTATCAAAATTTGTCTTAATTTTAGGTCGTGTTATAAGGGGAAATATACGGTATTTACACCCATGCTAGTTTTTAATTTTAACCTTTATCAAGTCATTAAAACTTCAAAACATTTTAAATGTTTGATTTTAATATTCGATAAAATACAGTATAATATATAAAAAGTATTGAAAATGGGTAGTAAACATGGTTGAATAGGTACGTTGCTGTTAGCCATGGCCCTAATGGAATTATTCCCGTTGTGTTTCGAAATATGCGATTTTCCATTTATGCGGGGCCATTGATCGACCGAATTCTCGCATAATTCGAGACCTTACTGTATTTCTTAGTACTGTATTTCTACAAGGACAATATTAATGAATCCTGATTATTATAAATGTTATAAACCTTTTTGGATATTGATAAACCAAAAACAATTTTATTTATCATAATTCTATCCTAAATGAAGATCCCTTTGCTCAATATCTTGCTTCTTTAGGCGAGACGGTCGCTCCTTCATTATCTCTTTCTTCACCAACTCTGCTAATATCGCCAATATTACCCACTTCTGAACTCTCAGAGCAAATTTTCTTCTTCCTTAAGTTAGCGAGATGTTGAATTTGTCTTTTCCTCTTTAACACGATGAAATTCTTGCCGAAACCAAGAAAAAGACACAAAAAACAAGTGAATGTCAGAGGTCACACTCAAACGTCTACTCTCTCTGAGGTTTATGCTAGCACTGAAGGGTATAATCATAAAACTTACTGTCTTGCAACTCATGGAATCTATACAGATGCCATTGCTCACGATTTGTTTCATATTAAAATGTTATAGTTATAAAAAGCTACTATAACAGAAAAATTACTCCATTTTCTTATAGGGTCAAAGTTTTAGGTTTATTGAGTTACTTTTACTAATCACCCTGTAACAGAAAGTAAGAGGGATTTCGATAAAATATTTCATATACGCATTCTCCATTGCCTTATGAAGCTCAAGGAATTTCTTCAGGATTTTACGTTTTTCGTCCTGTACCCCCATATATTGGCATACCGGCCGAGCCCCTTAATTCGGGAGAAAGCGGCAACGTCCACACTCTACCAAGCCAAAAGCAAAGTGGTTGCTCAGCCGAGGTGTGTAAGTGGAGTAGCCGGCTAACCTCCACCCCTCCCGCTAAATAATGGTTGGGGCAGTTATCCCTAGCTAAAATATTATGGCTCGTCTTTTATCTACACTGAAAGTAATATCCCTTATAAAAAGCGAGGGCTTGTATTATGACGGAACAAATATACATTTGGTTAGAGAGATTACGACATGTATCTCTCTTTATCTAACTTACTATAAAATCATGATTGTTTTTCGTAAGTTGCATGAAAAAGAAATTTATTTAGCAATGCCTTCTCAATGTGGTAGACTTAGAAGAGATAGCCAAGTCATGTTAACATATCTTTAATATTTCCTACAGATAAGTGAGAGTAAGATTCAACGAATATAGTTTTTAACGTATTCCTACTAAAGAAGTTGAAAGATTGTGGTAAACCAAGCACATATTTATAAAGCTCATGATAATGAAACCTAACTAAAGGAAAATCATGCTTACAACAATGCAGATATCCACACAACTCAATTATTTTCCTAAATAACAAGGTGGAAAATATATTTCCTCGATTACTGAAATAGGCATAACCCTGTAGCTAACAATAAACATGCATAAAACTTGAATTTCCTTTTTTTTTACACCAACTTGTCTGTAAGCACATTCCCTTTGCCTGGAATGAACCGAGCAGATAGCGTCACCGAGTTGCCTTCTACCCATCTGGACATCTCAACTGCTAGATGGCACAGGGGCTGCGAAAAGGTACCACCTTGGTTGTTTAGGTAAGCTACTACCATTGTATTGTCGCTCATCAATAACACGGAGTGCCCCACCAGGAAATGGTTGAACTGTTGAAGGGCGAGGAAGGCTGACCTCATCTCTTAACAGATTTATATGCTGATATATTGCGATCCAGAACACTGGCCAGAGATAGTGTGGTGCAGCATGTGGGAAGCCCCACCCTTCTTTTGATGCATCTGAAAAGAGCATCAATTCCAGGGGAGGAACGAGAAGATCAACCCCTTTGCAGACGTTCTCATTTGCTATACACTATCTGAGGCCCGTCTGCACCTCTTGTCCTATGTGGACTAGGACATCATGGGAATCGAAGGCCTAATCCCACTAGGATTTGAGAGGGCACTGGAGGGATCTCATCCTGAGGCATCTGTTGGGAACTAGATGGCCTAGAAAAGATAGATGGCCAAGCAGACATAGCCAGCTCTGGACTGGGAGCTTTTCTCACCTGAGGAAGGGCTATTAACATACCCAGGTATATCAGTTTTTAAGAGGAGAGCAGTTGAGACTTCTCAGGATTTTCCATGATCCTCAGGTCTTGGCAAAACCTCAGCAGCTCATCTCGGCGGCAAAGAAGGGTCGCCACTGAGTCTGCTAGAACCAGCCAGTCGTCCAGGTATCTTAGGAGACAGATGCCGATTCTGTGAGGCCATGATGACACAAGGTCGAGCACTCTCTTGAACACTTGGGGTGCTGTAGAAAGACTGAAACACAGCACCTTGAACTGGTATTGCTTCTGTAAGACAGATGGATTGGGGTCTGGAAGAGATCCATAGTGCACATGAAGTCCTGCAGTCTTAATTCTTGTTTGACCATGTCAGCTGTCTCCATCTTGAACGAGATTTGACTGACAAACCTGTTCAAGGCCGAGAGGTCAATGACAGGTCACCAGCTTCTAGAAACCCTTCTTACAAGAAGGAGCCAACTATAGAAGCCTGGGGACCTGTTGAGGACCTCTTGGAGAGCACCCTTCTCCAGCATGGTCTGGACTTCTGCCAGGGGTTCGCTGGGACTAGATCTGGAGTTGCGGAGGGAGAGATAGCGTAAACAGGATGCAGTACCCTGAACGAGTATCCTCGACCGTCCAGGGTTCGGGCCTGTGGTGCAGCCACCTTAACCAGCTGCTTTGTAGGCATCCCCCACAAGTGGACGTATGGGAGGATTGCCCGTCATAGCGGGGTCAGCCTCTGCCAAATCCACTATTTCCCTTCCATCCAAGGTAGGACTTTCTGCCTCGAGAGAACTTCTTAGACACCCTTTGGTCCTGTTGTTTTAGCCCTAAGCCCTAAGTGTCGGCAGTTTAGGTAAAATTCCCTGGTTTATCACTCACAAGATATATCCCAAGTAGATAGCTGCCTTGAAGAACTTCCATCAGGACGACATAGCCCGAGCCCAAAAATACATATGATCAGTGCCAGAGACCCCCTCCCTAGCAAGCTAAGACCAGGGGGCCCAGACAATGAAGTTTTTTTTTCATCCATGTTCCCTCCCTATCAAGCTAGGACCAAGGGGCCCTGACAATGAAAGGGTTTTCTTATCCTTGTTAGGCACCAAAGAGCAGACCACTGATCAAAAATCCTTCTGTCCGAGAAGCCAAAAGCGAACACTCTTGGGGTTCTATACCTTCGCTTCAGTTGGACAAATATCAGGTGTCATTTGGGTGTTGAAAACCCAAAACTCCTCTTCCCTAGCAAAGGAGGTTGTCTAAAAAATCCCCTTAGATGACAGTTCTTCCCTCCAAGAGCAAGCACAATCTGGATCAAGAGCAAAACCAAGAGCATTGAAGATGTTGGGAATTTTTTTTTTTTTTTGCCTGACACTTCCAGCCATTTCCAGGCTTTGCATTAAGTAGAATAAGATCCCAAAGGACAATCTGCTTCCCCTTTAGAAACAGAACTGCCTTTGACACTCACGCCCCAAGAGACTGACAAAGTACAACGTACTTCAGTCTCTGTAGTGCGAGTTGTTGAGCTCATAACGGTTGGAGCGCTGGTGTATAGCTTACATATCGACCAAGAAGAGGTAAAGGACCTTGTTGCCAATCTCATACATAAGTAAATGATGAAAGATGTCAGTGTTCGTAAGACCTCTGAGAGCAGTCCTGGGTGGTCAGCTATTCTTGTTCCCGGTCGGGCGTGAGAACTTCTTGGTGAGTGAACTGACCTCACAGGAAAGAGCAGGTGGCAGGTAATCTCGTTTTCTACATGGTGAGCATATGGGAGCTTATCCAGAGATTCAGGAATCACAATAATAATGTTCTCAAGGCAACTAATCACATAGTGACTGATCAAGCTTACATGACGGAACGTCTCAGTTCTCTGGCATCCAGACATCTAAGGTTATTGACACTGGAATCATTTGTTATTAATAAAGAAAGGGAAATCTAATTTAAAAACATAAAAATATAGATGTGCTTATAAAAATTAAATAGCTTTCACCCGCTAGCATGGTATGACACATAATGCCCAAGAATCTTGGTAAGGATGAAACTGCCATCCTTACCTCAAGCCTCAGACAGATATCTATTTCTTACGGAGCTAAAAGTAGGGCATTTGGTCAACAAGTGCCTAACTATCAAGGGTACCAAACAGTCATTGCAATATGGCTGGTGTGTTGCCCAGTCATCATAAACTCTGTTGTTAGCAGAGTATGACCAATGCACAGACGATAAAGAGTGTCTCCCACTTTCGGGACATCATGCTTTACCTCCAAGGAGATATTCATTATTCCTCTCATCTTATTCCCATCTAAACTATCCCAATGCTGTTGCCAATTATTATAGCACAAACTCTTAATGCTCTGTAGAAAAATCATTACAGAGGCTGGGATAGCTTCTTGGTACCAATTCAGCTGCTGCATTCTTTGCCACTAAATTTGACCTCTCATTACCATACACACCTAGATGTGCCAGAACCAAATAAAATCAAACTGTTATACATTTCAATTCAATAATGAAAAGCCACTTCAAAATCTTTAAAAACAAAAGGTTACTAGAATTAAAAACCTCTAAAGCCTATAAGACACTTCTTGCATCACTAAAAATGGTAAAATTATCCTCCTCTTTTAATGTTATTTATTTCAATAGCAGTTAGTATGTCATATAGTTCGGCAGTAAATTACAATAGAGTAGACTAGAGGAAATGGAGCTATACAATTACAAGCATTACTATATACTCCAAATCCAATGCCAGCATCAGATTTGGAGCCATCAGCATATATAAAATTTGATTCCCTATGTTCTGCAACATGTTCCATAAAAAGAGACCTGTCTTTTAAGTCAGTTATATTTTTTTTTTATATACCAATGAAATATTTTCAAAAATATATCTCTGGTAATTTCCATGGAGGTGTTCATAATATTTCAAATGGAAGCACCTTACTTCTAATTATATTAGGGTTGTCGTGGCCTATGTGGTAAAGTCCCTGACAGGTAATCACCAGACTTGGTTTTGAGTCTTGCTAAAATTAGTTAGTGACTGGGGTCGCTACAACCTCACCGTCTTTATGAGCTACGGATGGAGGGTTTGGGGGAGCTTATAGGTCTACCTGGGGAGCTATCAGCAGCCACTGCCTGGCCCTCCTTGGTCCTAGCTTGGGGAGGGTGCTGATCATATATCTATCTACCTATCTGTCTACCTACCTACCTCCCCCCCTCTCTCTCTCTCTCTCTCTCTCTCTCTCTCTCTCTCTCTCTCTCTCTCTCTCTCTCTCTCTCTCTCTCTCTCTCTCTCTCTCTATACATACAGTATATATATAGATATATATATATATATATATATATATATATATATATATATATATATATATATATATATATATGGTCAGTCTCTAGGGAATTGAACTGCTTGATAGGGAAATATCATTTTCTCTTGCCTCTGCCATTCATGTGCAGCCTTTAAACCTTAAACTGTTTAATAATTGTTTTACCCGAAAACCATAAGGTTGAGAGGATTTTGGGTGCAACTTAAAGTATCTATAATGCCTTACAAAGTTTGCAGTCTGATACACTAAAAAAATAGGAAGTCTTTGCAACCTAAACCACTATAGAATAATAGATGACTTTCAGTAAGGGTCTAAAAGCGAGGAGATCAATTGTTAGCTTCAGAGTAAGCCACATCCGTTATACTGACTGACAGAGTGCGTGCATCAATGGGCGGGGCGTGAGCTCCTGTGCCATGTACTAAGACACATTCCTTATCTGTTAATTCTTGGCACTGCACCGTCTCTCTCTCTCTCTCTCTCTCTCTCTCTCTCTCTCTCTCTCTCTCTCTCTCTCTCTCTCTCTCTCTCTCTCAGTTGAGTATCCGGGAAAAGGGGGGAAGAACGCTGAGCCCTTCATTCCGACAGACAGTGTGCATGCTCAGTCCAGTATGAGACCAAGTACTGTTAGAACAGAAATGTAAACTCTTACACTGAGTACTGAGACACCTTCCCTGTCTGGCTTGGTTCTCAGTTTTGCAGCATCTCTCACATGAAAGCAGGGAAAATTAGTCTCAGGCTTGTTATTTTTTAACAACCATTCCTGCTTTGCTTAAGTCATATTTCTATTAAAGGACAATGATTTGTATTCAGGTAATAACAAACTGGAATCACAGAGTATTGCACATGTCAAAATAAAATGAATGAATTGTAGTCTTATTTTCTCACCCATACCTCATGCAATAATCACAGGCCAGGTATCCATATGCCGCATTCCACAAAAATTGACAAGATACAAGAGGTCTTTCCTCAAATATTGTTTCACCAGACTTGAAATTACGAGTAGCAAATAAGCCTTTACCCTGAAATAAATAAAAGAAGATTTAATTTTGACCAAAAAATCTATACAACAGGTAAAATTCTATACTGTATAGAAGGACTAAAACAGAATGTAATATCGACAAATTCACTTATTACTATCATAAATTTTATTTTACTGTTTTAACCATTCCCATCTATGTACATACATACAGTATCCCATAATTACAATAGGCACAATTCCTATCTATATATGTACATACAGTATCTCTTAACTGCTGTAAGATCTTAAACAAAAACCAATATAACTAAATTATATTAAATTCATAATTGTAAGTGTTTTCTATTTTTCTTCGGCAATGGGTTAAAATGATCATCACACTTTTAAGACATGCATAATATCAATATGACTCTTACAAAAAAAATAACATCAATTCTTGAAACTGAGACAAAATCAAAGATTCTGGTGTAAAACATACTGGAGAGCATTTTTGAGAAACTTAAAAGCTTCAGTTTCTTTGAAAAATTTTCTATTTTTCAAGTGGGAGAAAAAGTTGATTTTTATAGGTTTCTATGAGTTCACTCAACATTCAAAAATTAATAAAGCTTATCTATTACTGTAAAACTTAAATACACAATGTAGATAAAAAACAAGTATTAAAAGTAATTTGTATTTTTCCTAGTTATACATTACTGAGCCTTTCAATTATGAGTATATCTTTAGCAGAGCTGGGACAGCCTTTGAATCACTAACAAGGTAGGTCAAGTAGTTAGTGGGAGGCAGGTAGTGGTACCCACCGGACTGACTGTATTATAAAGTCACTTTTGGCCTAAAGACAAGGGATGTGTATTTCAAAGGACTTGGATTTCTATTGCTAGGAAAATCACAAGTTTTAAAAGTACTGTAATTTGTATTTTCCTAACTATATAAACCAGTTTCCTTTAAAAGGAAAATGACAAATAGAACTTAAACAACCATAAAAACTTAACAAGGTAGTTATTACTACAGACATGTTAACAGGGAGAAGTCCCGACCACCTGTCAGACATTTTGACCTTTAAGGCTGGGACTTGCAGGGTGGTTGAGACAGAAAGATTAATTTAAATGACATAGGTTTATATACTGTAGTTAGGAAAAACCTATCACAGTACTTTTAAAATTTGTGATTTGTTCCTTCACGAATAAAAAAAAGTTTTCTCCTTTAAAAGGAGAATAATCCTTGGAGGAGAGGAAGTCTCCACTAAATTTCTGGTTGCTCCAACTTTTCTAGATTTGTCAGAGGAGGAGAAAAGGTGATAGTCCAGAAGCCAACATAGGATTTTTACTTAGACCTTGCAAAAATACCCCCCCAAGCTGGTTATGGTTGACTTTGATTGAGGAAGTCATGTAGAATCAGAATTTGCATGATACCCCAAGGGCATCGTTGAAGATTTTTAGTAATTCAAGATGGCCGTCACATGATGAATATTAGGAAAAGGCATAAAATAGTTCAAATTTGACCTATAATTTAATGTAATACCTCTGAATAAGGGATTTTGACGAAGGAAAAATCTATTTCTGGGCGAGGGACCTGTGTCGCCCAGTGAAATGCTCCTTAAAGCACCATTTCTAAGGTATAAATACTGCTAAATATACCAGAGAAAAAGTTGCGTGGAATGCCAGGAATATACCCAGCTCGCTCACCAATAAAGGGTGTCGATATTAAAACTGGGGCGAGTGAAACCACTACCAGAGGTCCCTTTTCAATTAGACTTCTCCCTCCTCAAAATCCCCCGTTACTACGAGGTGTCGTTCACCACAGCTACTGCGCCCCCACCACCACCACCACTACCTATCCCTCTCCCATCATTCCTTGTTAATAGGTTCTCAATATCACTGACCATGATTAAATGCATTACAAAAATATACAATTGTTTTCTTCTAAATATCATATAAAATTACACTAATTTCTAAGAGATGCTTCCAAAAAGTTTTAACTAGATGTATGATATCCTAGTACTGATGTAAATTGTTTAAATATTCCATATATATTTTTGCAAATAGAATAATATAAATGATAAACCATCTGCATAAACCATATTTATTCTGTTCCATAGATATCAAAAATTTTAAGTAATTTGTATTTTTCCTAACAGTAATTACCTAGAACTACTTTCTTAGGAGTATCTGGGATCTCCTCCCAACCGACCAGAATTTTGTGTAATTTACCCTATCTCCGTTTTCTATGCGGGGGACCTCTGGCGGAGGAATACGAGCCATTTGACAACCCGGGGTCAGAGAGCGTGCTTGCTCAGGTCTCGACCTCCAGTAAGTTTCTGATAGATAGGTTTCTACGAAGTCCTGTAAGGCACTCAGGGCAGGATGGGTGGGCCATAACCCGAAAGTAGTTCGAGGTAAGTACTGTTAGGAAAAATACAAATTACTTAAAATTTGTGATTTGTTCCAACACGGAGTACTTACCTCGAACTACTTTCTTAGGATACTTATACTTTAGGAGGTGGGAGTGGCCTTCTGGACCTAGAGACCATAGACGAAGTGAAAAGGAAGAACCTAGATAGGAGGCTAGGTTCTGCTGACCCAAAAATAGAAACGAGAAATTAGGGAAAACTACGCAAAAAACTATCTTAGTGTCTAAGTAACTCACCTCTGTAAAAGTCCTCGGAGACGTATTCATTCACTGACAGTGTATCCCATGGAAGGTGAAGGAATCAAGGGCCATGTAGGGGAAGGGTGATAAAGGGGAAAAAAGGTAAGAAAGGAACCTGTGTCTCTTGGACTTACCACCCACAGCTTCCCCGGGGCTACACCTTAAATCCTCTGAAGTGCAGAGATGACGGGACCAAGTGAGAACCTGTCCAAGGACTTCCTCGAACATTCCTTTAGGTAGTGAGCCGTAAAGGTGAACTGCCTTGACCATGTGCCTGCTCTCAGGATCTGGCCCACTGCCATGTTCCTCTCGAAGGCCAGTGACGTACTCAGGCCCCTAATGTCATGGGGCCAAGGTTTCCCCTGAAGGGAGACCCCCGAACTGTCGTAAGCTCTCAAGATTACCTGCCGCAGCCAGAAGGAGATCGTGTTCTAAGAGATTGGCTTCTTCACTAGTCCTGAGGAGACGAACAGACTCTTGGTCTCGGGGCGAAGTCTGGCCGTTCTCTCTAAGTACTTACGTACCGCTCTGACTGGACACAGTAGCAAGTCCCTCGGGTTATCTGAACGCGGGATTGCTGGTACTGAGAACCCTTCAAACCTAGGGTCCCAAACGGCTGGGTTCTGAGTCTTGGCTACGAAGTTAGGCAAGAACCTGAAGGTTGCTTCTCGCCACCCCTTCGAGTGCGATACCTCGTACGAGAGCCCATGGATCTCACTTACTCTCTTCGCCGAGGCCAGGGCTAACAGGAAGACCGTCTTGAGGGTGAGCTCCTTGTCCAGGATATCTTTGAGAGGCTCAAAGGGAGGTTCTGAAAGCATTTTCAGTACTCTAGCTACATCCCACTGGGGAACCCTAGTGGCTTGGGGGGAACACGACTGCTCGAAGCTCTTGATGAGCATCGAGATATGTCTGGAAGTTCCTAGGTCAATGCCCTTCAGGAGGAAGACTTGTCCCAGCACCGCTCGGACTCCCTTGATGGCTGGTATGGACGTGCCTACTTCGTCCCTAAGATAGACCAGGAAGTCAGCTATCTCGTGAATGGAGGCCGCTAACGGCCTGATGTTCTTCGAGGCGCACCATTTCGTAAAGGTAGCCCACTTTGCTTGGTATACCGCGACCGAGGACCGTCTTAGGTAACCTGACATCCTTGTTGCGGTCTTCAATGAATACCCTTCCTTCCTCAGGAGACGCTCGATAACCTCTACGCGTGTAGACGGAGGGACCGAGGTTTTACGTGAAACCTTTGGAAGTGAGGTTGCCGGAGAAGATCTGGCCTGTCTGGAAGGGACCAAGGTGGAAGGAGCGCCAGTTCCTTTAGGTCTGCGAACCATTCTCTCTCCCGCCACCTGGGCGCTACCAAAGTTATCCACAGGTTGTTCGCCCGTCTCACTCTGTTGAGGACTTGTCTGAGCATCCCGAAGGGGGGAAGGCGTATACGTCGAGATTGTCTCAAGGGATGTTGAAAGGCGTCCTCGAACGCTACTGTTGGATCTGGCACAGGAGAACAAAACACAGGGAGCTGTGCGTTTAGCCTCGTGGCGAAGAGGTCTATTACCGGAGAGCTCCACTTTAGGATGATGGTCAGGGCCACACTTGGGTGTAGGGCCCATTCCGACCCTACTACTTGGCCCATCCTGCTGAGGCCGTCGGCCAGGACGTTTTTCTTTCCCGGAATGAACCTGGCCGTGATCTTGATCTGTTCCTCCTCTGCCCATTCCAGGAATTTCGTTGCGAGACTGCACAGCTCCTTCGACTTCAGTCCTCCTTGCTTTTTCCCATAAGCCACCACCGTGGCGTTGTCGCACATCAGAGCCACGATGTTTCCCAGGAGTAGATTGACGAATTCTCGGCATGCCCTTTGCACGGCCATCAGTTCTAACACGTTTATGTGCTGGTTCCTCTCCTCGAAATCCCATTTCCGTTTCGCTGAGTTGTCGAGAAGATGAGCTCCCCAACCCTCCTTGGATGCGTCCATGAACAGCAGCATCTCCGGAGGGTCGACTGCGAGGGGCATTCTTTAAGTGTGTTTGCTCTGACGTGCCACCACTTCAGAACTTTCTTCGTCTCCGGGGACACCGGGATTATCTTGTGCGGGGAGTCCCCCTGGTTCCAGAGCTCCTTCAGGTTCCACTGAACGCCCCTGAGTTTGAGCCTCCCCTGGGGGACCAACTTTCCCAGAGACACGAGGTGGCCTATCAATCTTTGCCAGTCCTTGGCTCTCCTGGGCTGGCCCGCTAGGAAGCGCCGTAGTATCTGATCTAGGTTGTCTAGCCTCTCCGAGGAGGGGAAGGCTCTCGCCAACTGGGATTCTAGAACCATCCCTAGGTAGGTCATCCTGGTGGAGGGAATCAGCTGAGACTTTTCCAGGTTGATGGTGATACCCAAGACACCGCAGAACCGCAGAAGCTTTGCGCCCTGCTCCCTCAGTGCTCCCTCTGAGGCTGAAAGCAACAACCAGTCATCTAGGTACCGAATCAGGCGGACGCCCTGTTCGTGTGCCCAGGCTGAAACCGTTGCAAAGACTCTCGTGAATACCTGAAGGGCTGTCGACAGTCCGAAGCAGAGGATCCTGAATTGTAACGTCTGGGTACCCCATTTCACTCTTAGGAACTTCCTCCTGGAGGGGTGGACAGGGATCTGGAAGTAGGCGTCCTCGAGGTCTATGGACATCATGAAGTCCTCTTCCCTCAAGGCCGCCAACACCGACTTCGGGGTGTCCATCTTGAAGGAGTCTTGCACACGAACTTGTTAAGGGCTGAGAGGTCTATGACCGGTCTCCAGCCCCCTGTCGCTTTCTCCACCAGGAAGAGCCTGCTGTAGAACCCCGGTCCTGGATTCCTGACTGGTTCTACTGCCCCTTTGGCGAGCATGGCTGAAACTTCCTCCTGCAATGCAGTCCTTCTCAAGGGGTCCTTGGGCGCCAACCACTCCGCCTGTTGGTCCGGGATCAGAGGGGGCGGTTCCGCTAGGAAGGGCAACCTGTACCCTTCCTTCAGTACTGCTATGGTCCACAGATCCGCTCCATGGTCCTGCCAAGCTTGCTAAGAGTGTTTGAGGCATCCCCCTACCTGAGGCTTCGGCAGGAGTAGGGGGCCTCCCTTCCTATCTCCTTCGAGAGGCGCGGCTGGAACGTCCTCTCCTGGAGTTAGAGTAGGTTGGCCTGAAGTTCGCCTGTGGGGCCAAAGTACCCCTACAGAAGGGCTGCGAGGGCTGGTGCCAAGACACTGACGGGGAGTCCCTTCTAGGCTGTATCAGCGAGCCGCGGGATTGGTGGGTGACATCCGAAGAGGATCTCCTGTGGGCAGGTCGTCTTGCCGGTGGGGGTCTGGGCTCTCACGCTTCCTTAAGCTTCCTGACCCTCTCCATAGTCTCTTCTACTTCCTTGAGGGGGAACACCGATCCGCCCCACAGAGGTAAGTTCCTCAAGGCTCTCGCCTCTCTGTCTGGTAGTCTCCTAACCAGCTTGCTCAGGACTGTGTCCCTCTTCCGCAGGACCCAGTTGGCTGCCTGAGAGAGGGACTGGTATGAGAGGAACTTGAGCGCCTTCCCCCCTCGAACTAATCGGTTCCCTCAGCAAGGACTGATTCTCGGGGACGGACAGGTTGTGGGAAGCCTGAAAGCCCACCAACGTGCAGGCCCACCAGTCCAACCATGAAGATACGTACACCAAATCCAGGGCCATGTCCTCCATCATGGAGGTTTCCGTCGGAGAAAAACACACTGGAGCGGAGGATGCTCTATCTTCCGTCGCTCCCTGGTTTAGGATAGCAATCGCTGGCTCAACCGTACAGGGACCTCCGCGGCGCCCCTCCGGGAGATAAAAGTGTTTCTGCGATTTAAGTCCCTAGAGCAGTCTGGAGGCGCTCTGATTCCTGGGCTATGAACTTATCAATGAGGTTCATACCCAGCCTAACGTCCCTCGCCAGGGGAAGAGCCAGAGAAGGCCTCTGCTGCACAGGGTTATCCACTAGCCTGCTAAGTTCGGAGAGCCAGGCTTCATCCGCCGAGGTTTTCGGCTCATCCAACCTATGATGCCGCCTGATGAGGGCTAAGACCTTCCTATAGGTGGAGACTTCGTCCGTCGAACATTCTCCCCCATCTGCGAGGCTTTCGGCTATCTGGTCCTGCGCCTGAACAGGCCCGTCGATGACGGAGGGTTCCGTGTGAGGTGGGGGCATCTTTTCCTCGTGGCGAGCCCTTGGCGGCTCAACTTGCTGAGCGGGCAGCTCCGCTGGGACGAGGGTAGCCGTCATGGGTCTACTCCCCCCTGCGGAGATCCACGGAGCTGCGGGCTTCCCCGTGTTAGCTGGGTGGTTCTTTCGTTCAGGGCGGGCCGTCGAAGAACCGGAGGCCGGGACAAGGCTGCCAGACCAAAGGGGCGACTCTCTCCGCTGGGCGAATGAAGTCGGAACCTTCGCGGACTTATGCCTCTCAACCGGGGCCTGGTGAGACGACTTTGTCGATGATCGGGTCTACTGGAGGAGCCGTATTGCGAGGATGGTGATGGAGCCCTAGGGAGCCAGCCAGAAGTACTCGGGGCTGCTGAAGATCCTAGGAGGTGGCTACGGGGGATGGTGACTCGCACCCATTCGCCTTTTGACGAACGGCTCCTCCTGTGTTTCCTCCTGGGGGATCTGGAACGTCTCCTGGCATAGCATGATTGGGAACGGGAACGGGACCTCTCCCGTCTTCTCCTCGAGTCCCTCGGACCTTCGTCCTCCGAGGAGAAAGAGTACGACCCGAAAGAGGAGACCGATGACTGGTAGGAACGTGAACCTGCTGAATCGTCCAAGCCGTCCCGAATTGCTGGTGGATCTTCGTGCCGGTCCGCTGGCGAAGAAGGCTGAAGAAAGACAGGCGGGAGTGTTGCCGACGGCACCGGGGGCAAACCAGGTGTTGAATTCCTCCTCTAGTCTCATGGGCGACCTGAAGGGCGTCCTCGGCGGCACCCACGTGAGGGGGTCCGAACTCGGCGACTCTTCCTTCTCGGCATCTCCCCCGGCCGCTGACGTACCTGAAACGAAGACCCAAGATGCAGGGGAAGAGGCCGTAGTGGGCTTCCCCCACATAGGGTCGTCGGAAGATACGGGCCCTGCTGGCACCAGGACCTCATCTCCCGAACACACTCCCATCCCTCCCTCAGGCCCTCCACTTGCCTGAACAGACACAACATCCCCACCAACAGACATCACAGACTCCTGGGGAAGAGCAATGGGCCGCTTCCCCGCAACGGACTTACCTCCTCCCCTACTCTGGGTTGGGGAAGGCGGCAGAGAAGCCCTCTCTGAAGAGGCATCAAGTGAAGCAAGAGGCGAGGCAATGCTGGACTTCCTCGGCTATCTCTTGGTAGCCTTCATCTTCTTGGTGCCGTAACGCACCCACTGAATTTCATTCCAGGATTCACATTCTGGACACGTGGCTGTAGGGGAACACACACTGCCCCTACACGACGAACACAAGGAGTGGGGGTCGACTTCCGGCTTCGAAAGAAAGGCCCCACAAGATTTACCGGCCATAGGCCCGGGGCAACGGCGGGGTTGCTCCATAACGAGCCAGTAAAGCACCAAACGACACAGGAACACAAGAGGGAAAGGTAGGATAAGGTAAGGTTAAGGTAAGGTTTGAACTCGAGGAGACCGCGTGGGTACCGCGTGAGACACAATGGGTCGCACTGGGTAAGGAGAGCGGAGGGATGTAATCACGACGCGACCAGAAAGCTTACAGGAGGTCGAGAACTGAGCGAGCACGCTCTCTGACCACGGGTTGCCTCATGGCTCGTATTCCTCCGCCAAAGGTCCCCCGCATAGAAAACAGAGATAGGGTAAACTACACAAAATTCTGGTCAGTTGGGAGGAGATCCAAGATACTCCTAAGAAAGTAGTTCGAGGTAAGTACTCCGTGTTGGAACAATTGATATTTAATACAGAATAGAACCAAATACATTAAGAATTTGTTACAATTTATTAAGTTTCATGCACATCACCATGATCACTGTACTTTAAATGTGTTAGGTACATATCACAATCAAGATCCATTATATCCATCATGTTATCTATTCTACACCAGTCTACTGACTATTTACTTGTTGACCTTATCTAAACTATCTATTCCATTATTTCAATATTATGCTTTCACCATCAATATCAGTTATCCTGTAAGTGTTTGTTCAATGGATTTGATGCTTATGGAGGTGTAGACCCAATTGGTATTTTTCCTTTGTTTTTTTATAACGACAGCAGATTTCTTAGCTCCAAAGTTATCTGTTATTTTGTGCAAGTTAGCAAGAAGAGGAGTTTTTAGAACTTGTTGGAGAATTGGTAATGTTACTCCTCTATGTGAATGTGTTTGTGGTAGCTCAAGTCCCACTGATTACCGCCCAATTTCCATAACTCCCATATTATCTAAAGTTTTTAAACGTCTTCTGGCAAAACGTCTTAATAGCTTTACTGAAGATAATCACCTATTCCCTATTTTGCAATCTGGTTTTCGTAAAGGCCTTGGAGCATTTGATGACCTTCTTACAATCTCCAATGCTGTACAGAAATCCCTTGATTGTGGTCAGGAAGTTCGTATGATTGGCCTTGATTTTAGTGCTGCCTTTGACCATGTTAATCGTAAGGCCCTTGTTTTCAAACTCAAACAGTTGGGAGTGAGTGGGTCATTTCTTAGCATTATTATTGATTTTTTAAGTAATAGATATCAAAGGGTTGTTGTTGATGGGCACCATAGTGAGTAGGCTACAGGAATGTGATATCCGGTGTTCCACTGGGTAGTGTTCTTGGCCCATTACTTTTCATACTATACACACATGACATGTGGTTTGGCCTAGAAAACAAGATTGTTGCATATGCAGATGATGCTATTCTCTTTGCATCAATTCCATCCCCTAAATATACATCTGGGCTTGGTGAATCCCTTAATAGAGATTTAGCTGAAATTAGTGCATGGTGCAAATTATGTGGTATGAAGTTGAATCCTAACAAAACTCAAAGTATGATTGTAAGTAGGTCAAGGACGGTGGCTCCTCAACATCCGGATCTCAGTATTGATAATGTTTCTTTAAATTTGTATGACTTAAAATTTTACTTTTGAGAAACACATTAGGTCTGTGTCTT
This sequence comes from Palaemon carinicauda, assembly GCF_036898095.1. NCBI lineage: Eukaryota > Metazoa > Arthropoda > Malacostraca > Decapoda > Palaemonidae > Palaemon > Palaemon carinicauda. The sequence goes on from NC_090760.1 coordinate 27,974,761, forward strand.
CTTCAATTGCACAAAAAATTGGCTTATTGAGAAAGTCTTTTAAGATTTTTGGTGATCAATCTATTCTGAAGAAGTGTTTTAATTCTTTTATTCTACCTTGTTTTGAGTATTGTTCTCCTGTCTGGTCTTCAGCTGCTGATTCTCATCTTAATTTGTTGGACAGAAACTTGCGGTCTATTAAATTTCTTATTACTGATCTAGATATTAATCTTTGGCACTGTCATTCAATTAGTTCATTATGCATGTTGCATAAGATTTTTCATAACTCTGACCATCCTTTACATACAGATCTCCCTGGACAATTCTATCCTGTTTGTAATACAAGGCAGGCAGTTAATTCTAAAAGCCAGGCCTTCTCCATCATGAGGCTCAATACTACACAGTATTCTAGAAGTTTTATTTCAGCTGTTACCAAGTTGTGGAATGATCTTCCTAATCGGGTAGTTGAATCATTAGAACTTCAAAAGTTCAAAGTTGGAGCAAATGTTTTTATGTTGACCAGGCTGACATGAGTCTTTTTATAGTTTATATATGACATATCTGTTTTTGATGTTGTTAATAGTTTATATATAACATATCTAATTTAACATTGTTACTGTTTTTAGAATTATTTATTGTTAATTTGTTCTCATCATTTATTTATTTCCTATTTCCTTTCCTCACTGGGCTATTTTTTCCTATTGGAGCCCTTGGGCTTATAGCATCTTGCTTTTCCAACTAGGGATGTAGCTTGGCTAGTAATAATAATAATAATACTTTGAATAATTAATTATGGTAGTTGTAGCACATGCAAACAAAAAAAACTGCAAGCCATATTTGATTTTTGATAGGAACATCTCCGTGAAGCACATGCATCTACAGAGTGACATCTACAGCAGAGCAAGCCTAAGACCTGTGCTGCTAAGGTATTTGATGAGAGAGTGACAGGCAGCAGTTTGGTTTGAATGGTCAGTCCGCCAACCATATTCAGTAGGATCCATGTTGGGGGGATTAGAATCCAGTGTTGTATTCCACAAACAAGCCAAATACTGTGTACCTTGTGCATGCAGTTCAAAGGCTTCAGAACTTGTTGGAAGGGATGCCATTTGGAAAGACCTGGACTTGCTTCTTGCTGTTTTGGTTTGCCATACTTTGAAACGCACATTGGACATCGTACCCGTTGCCTTGCTGCAGTAGCAAGCAGCAATAAATGAAACAGCTTTAGGTAACAGTGTGCTTATTTCTGTTTTGGGGTCCCCTAACATGGGTGGAAGATTTCCTTTGTTAAGTACTTTCATAGCTTTTATTTTCCCTACACCATACTTGTACTGTACTCACTGTATCACAGCTAGCAAGTGTATGGGAAGGCAGTAAATATTTGGCTATCTCCATGTGTTTTCTAGCTGTTGCACCAAAATTTACAGCAGTATGTTTCAAACTAGTGGGGATCATGAATTCGTTATTCTTGAGACCCAGAAGTGCATAGAAATGCAGCAGCAAGATGAACACATCTGTATTATCACTCACTACAAATATAGTAATGGCATATTGCTTTGCTACATGTATTACCTGGTTGGCAATAATTACATCAGCTACTTCATGCATTACAGTCAAATTCTTCCTTCCTGTATGTATGCCATTATGGCTTTCTTTTGGAACTGGGTCTGATCCTGTAATGACAATTCTATTCTGAGAGATCTGATCTTAGAAGCTTTCCACTAGGTTTTCACAAATGATATCAATAATTTGAGCTTTGTTGTCCACTACTGTAAGTGATACCGATTGTGATAGAAGTGATGATTGTGCAGCAAGATGGAAAGGGTCACTGCGTTGAACAGATGATCTCTGGCTTTGAGTGCATCCCTTGGGGCTGTATGGATAATATCAGTCAAAAATGAGATAGACATCACATTCCAGGAGCTTCTTGTGGATGTATGCCTCTACTACCAGTACAAGATCTTTAACTGTGCCTGAAATTGGCTAGTGCATTATCCACAGCATTGCACAGTCATCAACAATAGCAACATCTAGTTTTGGCATGATTTGAGACGATTGGTCTACTTCCAGAAATTTTTTCAGCTTTGATTTTGATGTTGCTGGTTGGAGACTGCCATCATCAGTGAATAGGGAAGTTGGAATAGGTGCAAGCTCATGGGCAAACAGATCTTGCAAACTGAAATCCATAGAATCCATAATCCCAAGTGTCCTATTGAAAATCACTTCTGTATCAAATGTCACATCTGAGCCTAACTTGATGTGCTTCATTTTTGTTGTCATGGTGGTCACAGGACTGCCAATACGGTCATAGTTTGGGTAGCATTATCATTCAAGGTAATTCCAGTCAAACCACCTTGACTGTGACCATAAGGCATGAATGTTGGCACAATGTACATGTCAGACCATGTTGAGTTTGATGCACCAGCTATATACCTAATGGTATCCCGACCATGCTTGAACATTTGAGACACATCAGTTGGGAGAGATTCCATGGAATGTAGATAATAAAAACCACATATTGCATAGTTCACATGGCCAGATGCGAAGAAGTATGGTATCATCTGGCACATTGCCCAAAGGTGAAGGGGCCAGTCTGATTCACGTTTAGCACGACTGAAGGCCATTATGACAAGTGTACGACGTATGAAACAATTTACCCAAAGCTTTGCAGTAACACTCTGGTTGGACATATCCACTAGAAATGCATTAAGGTCATCAAAAGAATCCAAGTGTCCTATGTATTTTCAAAAGTTCTTTGGTAAGCAATCTATATGTTCTGACATATAAGTACAAGTATGTGGGGCTTAATTTCAACAAAAGCCTACAAATGTATATTTTATCTATAGGAATTAATTCTATGACCTCATTTATGTATAAAACAAGGTATTCTAAGTGGAAATTGGGGGGGGGGATAACGATTTTGTGATATTTTCAAGTTTTTGCTTTTACTTGGCCCCCCCTCTTGAATAACTACAAACCCTCAATGATGCCCTTGGGACATCATGCAGATTCCGATTCTACACAATTTTCTCTATCAAAATCAACCATAATCAGCTTGGGGGGTATTTTTGCAAGGTTCAGCTTTTGGCTTCTGGACTATGATGACTCCTACCCACCTCACAATGTTCTATGCATAGGCATACTACAGGTGTTAAGTTAGGCCCATACAAAAAAAATATGGTACTTGATACCAGGAGAACCTATATCCTTGTATGAAATATGTTGTCCAAATGTATCGATAATTACTATGAGAAGTAGGATAGAATTCATTACATCCATCCTTCACAGAAGATATTTTTTAAAAGATCCTAACTGTTAAAAAAGGTTGCTCAGTTATGAAGCTCACTTGTAACTAACATTCGGTCAAGCTTGTAGCCACCAAGACTAATGCAACCCGCTGCCCACGAGAGAAAAAATAAAATGGAAAGCCAGTCATTCCAGACTCATGCCAAAATTGCTTACCTTACAGAAGATGCTTCTTGTCCCATGAGGGAGATAGGTTGGCTACCTAACCTGTTGAGCAAACACCACTGAACAAAGATTTGGGGTACAAAATGACTTGTGGGGATACTCCTGCAGGTAGTAGGAGGTAAAGGTTGTCTGGTATTGCCAGACTCATGCTACTGACTAGCCATAGATGTACCTCCCTCATTTTCATTATAAGAGAGCTTCTTCCTTGCCGCCTTAGTTGCAGCCTTAAGCCAGTCAACTGCGTCTATTCCCTTCCTTCATAGCTGAGGAACATTATCCTCTAAAGTTGGTCCATTGGATACCTCCTAGTTGTCAGGATTTTCCTTGAATTTGCGAATTTCTGGCATCCTGGCCGTGTTAAACGGCTTTCATTATTTTGAAAGCTAATCCAGTTTCTCTTGATTCAATGTTAACAACTAGGTTATTGGCAGATCCATTTATATATTGCCTACTATTAGTCTGTACCTTTACTCTTACTCGTGGTCTAGTTCCCTATAGGATCATCTACTTTTTTGTTGACTTGACAATGCCACTGCAGCGTTGTGTCGACATATTATGGGTAATGAAAGGTCAGTCCATAGAGCCATGGTTGCTAGGAATAGCTGCCGCCTCGGGTACAGCTACTGCCGGGTAAGGCAGGATGGTATCTGAATTTACCATCTTAGGTTGTCTATTTGACCGACTTTGGGGGAAACAGTGTTCTATTGATATGAACCTTTCTTCCCCTAATCTATCACACTTTATAAATTTTTATAAAATTCTAAGCTGTTAGCCATGAGCCATGAGCTTCCAGCATTAGCTGTAGCTGGAGTAGGTAGAAATTGTTTAATTATATATAATTTTTGAAACTTTTTATTAAATTTTTTTTTGTGAAATATGGAGATGTACAAAACTTTTAGGAGTGTAACACGGATTTTCAGCAAAGCGAAAAATCTATTTTTGGGTGAGATAGCCATGTCGTCCTAATGGAAGGTTCCTTAAGGTAGCTTTCTGAGGGATATTTTGCTACAGTGATACTCCCGGAGAATTATCGATAGGTCTCCAGAATTTTAACTCCTGGCGCAAGTATCCCTAATATATCGTTATGGATATCGCATAATATCAGGGGACGTATTTTTTGATACGACACATAGCAATCTTCACCCAGAATAGATTTTACTCTTTGAGGGGGAAGAGTGGCGAAGGAAGGGGAGCCGTTATCAAGGTACCCGGTGGACCTCCTTCCTGTACTACTACCCCCCATTATTCCTTGTTGCATTTAAGCAGGAATAGCCGCAGATAGAGTAGTTTCGGGTGGGGTCTTTCCATTACATAGTTTTTTTTTTTTTTTTTTTGAAAGAAGGGTGGGTCCATCAGGACGACATGGCTATCTCACCCAAAAATAGATTTTTCGCTTTGCTCAAAATCCGTTTTTTGGGCTCAAGCCATGTCGTCCTGATGGAAGTTCCTATTAGTAGCTTCCTAAGGGATATATGTACTACGGTGATATTCCCAGAGAATTTTACCTTTAGGTCTCCCGAATTCTAACTCCTGACGTGAATATCCTTAAATTTTCTCTCAAGGATATCGCATAATATCAGGGGACGTATTCTTGACACGCCACATAGCAATCTGCGCCCAGAATACCGTTTACGCTTCGAGGTGGAAAGTGGCAGAATTAGAAGGGGAGCCGTATCAAGGTTACCCTAGTTCCCACACTACTATTGAGTATCACAACAGCGCCATATCCAAGATGGTGGACATTCCTAATTCTGTAGCGATTTCGCAGTGGCGTTCCCTGTTGATCTGACCTTTTTTATCAATTTTCAAGGATTATTATGCAATCTCCAGCTTCTTTCGATTCTGGAAAGTTGAGTATTGATTCTTTATAATGTGTGTAATTTAGCTCCTGTCTCACAGTGAAATTAGAGTAATTTATTGCGATTAGGAGCTAGGCCTGTTACCGGAGGCGCCAAGGGCGCTGTCGTTCATTAGGCATGTGTTATTTAGTTAGTAGAGCGACATTCCCGGTTAAAATAGCATTAATAATTTAATTCTAAAAGCTATTTAGGCAATTTATACTTGTAAAGATATTTATATGCATAATTTTCCTTTTTCTATGTCGATCGTATATGTCAGAGTTTCAGTGATTTAGGTAACCGAGATCTTGTCTTGCCTAGGTATCCTAACCTAGAAGATACAGTATACTTTCGACATTTCCCTGGTTACCCTCGTGTATTGGTTTATTAATTCAACGGAGATTGATATCTCCTAGAATTATTATATAACCGATACTCGTCTCTAGTAGAGATTTAAGGGTAATCTCTCTTCCCTCTGAGTGTAGCCTTAGGCTACAACCCTAGTGGGTCGTGCCTCGAGTTTTCATTCAGGCATGACTAGCCTAGGGTTTTCTGTCTCTTCCCTTAACTGCAGATAGCAGGTTTTAGGATTCGGTCAGAACCTCAGAGTAGATAGTCTTATGCCGACAGTTGGTCGGGGTGAATAGTCATTCCCCTGCCGGCTAGGCTGCCGACATAGGAGGCTAGCCCTCCCTAGGCCGCGCCTGAAGTGGTTGTATGATGCTGCCACCTTCTCCCTCTGGTCTAGTAGACTAGTCCTGTGCTCGCAGACCCTAGGCTGAAGAGTAGTTATTCTTCTGAGGCCTAGGATGGCGCCGGCACTGGAACTCTGTTTCTCCCCTTGTTGAGGGAGGTGGCACTGCTGCCGTCCCCTTAACTGTATTGGCAGACCCTAGGTTGGAGAATAGAATTCTCCTGCCGCCTAGGATGGCGTCGATACTGAAACAGAGTTTCTTAAGGGTGTGTAGGACCGGAAACCTTGCCGGCTCCTTCCACACCTCATACAGGACCCTTTTCCCTCCCCCTCTGTTCTTTTGTGATGGCCTAGCCATTGTCTTTCTTTGAGCCGTCATCCTGCAACCTCACCGTTGCCAGTGGATTGTGGGGGCCGGCCAGACTCCTACTCTACAGCAGTTGTCCGGCTGCCTGCGGCTATACCGTCTGCTGGCAGCCATGACAACTGCCGGCGGCCATGTTTTATACAAACTGTCGACGGCTATGACGGCTGCTGGCGGCTATGCAAGCTACTGGTAGCCATGTCATCTGTTGGCAGCCATGATGGCTGGCGGCGGCTGGCGGCGGCTGGCAGCCATGATGGCTGTTGGTGGGAAGTCCCTTCTGCCACTAGGTTCTTCAGTCCTCCCTTGGACTGCTGGCCACAAAATCTGTTGCCGGGGTATTAGCCTGGCCGGCGGTAGGCCGGCCAGACCGGCACAGATAGGTGCTGACTCAGCCGGCAGTATGCCGACTGCACCAGTGCTGCCGGGTGCTAGCCTGCCGGCTATGTGCCGACCTGACCTTGCCGGCGATGGTACTTGTGGCTGGATGGAAGCCTGAATGTTACATTCTCCCCTTCCATTTGAACCTTCTTTCTGGAGAAAGGCAGTAAATTAGACATTTACATCCTTAATTGGTGTATACATACACAATAAGGCAGCCTTCACTCCATGTGTCTCTCTCTTTTAGCTAGCATGCTTGCTGCGCTGGCAGGGACTAGCTATGTCGGCTATTTGCCGGCTGAATTACAGTATATGTTTATACAGGTAGTCAGTATATTTGCAGTAAAGGCTATACTGCAGATAGAAAAACTATTGTATATGTTATACTAGTAGTTATTTTCAATATATCTTGGGTATCCTTGCCTGGCTGTTTGCTGAGACCAATCCTATATTGAAAGAATAGAATTTCTTCAATATTCTGATTAGAAATCAGTTTTCAGATTACCCTACAATATTAAATATTGTAAAGGGCTGGTGGTATTACACTTCTAATCCTAAAAGGTTAGAACCCTTATCCTTGAGTTTCCTTGATCAGGAAACTCTATGATTTTAATATTGGAAGGGAAGGTCACAGCAAAGGGGCTGGGTAGGCTACACAAATATACGTCTTTTATATTTCCTAGTCCAGTTGGAGTCATACCGGATGGACCATGCCGTCAGATGCTTGCCACAATGGAAGCACACTGGCTGAACTACATTATATATAATTATACAGTAGTCAGTATTTTGCAATATAGTATATACTGCAAACAGAAAACTATAGTATGATTATACAGTAGTTAGTTTCTAGCATATTTTGGGTACCCTTGTGCAGACTTCTGCTGGGACTGCTCCTATATTGAAAGAATAGAATTCCTTCAATACTCTGATTAGAAATCAGTCATCCTTACCCCACAGTGTTAAAGAATAAAAAGGGGCAGTGACTTGTACACTTCTCTACCCCTAGGGGTTAGAACCCTTTTGTTAGAGTTCCTTGATAGAGGAATCTCCTTATACTTAATACTGAGGGGAGGTAACAGTATTTGCTTGCAGGGGATACACAAGTATGTGTCTCCCACTATCCCTTTCTAGCTTACTATCCTAAGCTATTTTAGTTAAAAGATGACTTTTACATATTGCTTATCAGTGAGATAATCAATTGTATACTTTCCTTTCTTTACAGGAGGAACCCCAGATGACATGTGTTGCAGTCTTCTGCAATATCAAGAGTAAGTACTTTTATGGTCATAATACATGCAGGTTCCATGCCCCCTGCAATATTATTTCCGAATCCCTGCATTATTGGAACCCTCAAGTTTGCAATGTATGTCGGACCTTAATGTCCGAGGGTTTCGAGAATCCCAAGTCGATGGAGTCTAGGGATGCAGCTCGTAACAAACTACGCAACTGGGTGAGAGGTTTCCAGAAAATCTCTCTGGGACCATACCTACCTAATGATAGGATGCGTAACCTACTATTCCCTAAAGCAAGTAAGGAAATAGTGGTGGCCCAGGCACGATTCACACCTCCCTGCGGCCAGGTAGCCCTTGGGACGGAGGGCAGGAAGCCCCCACGGGAAGAGGTGGATAATGTCGTGTTGGAATTGCTTCCATCCGTGCCGGCTCTAGAGCCATTAACATCGACATATTCACCCTCTATCCCTCTATTAGACGAAATGGGCTAATTGTGGGCACATATGAAAGGTCTAATAGAAAACTTTCGCAAACAAGACGAAAAGGAGGAAGCGAAATGCAAAATAGAGCTTTGTGAAGCGCCACTTGTCGCTCCCCAACGGTCATACAAACGACCCAGAGACCAAGACCTTCCAACATGCTCCAAAACCAATCCCTGGAGGTTTGTGGAGCTTATGCCGATTTTAGACGGCAAACTCTACATCTCGGAGAAGATGGGTGCTGTTCCTTTGGACAAAATCCAATTTTGGCCAATCTTTGACGCTTTCCCTAATTGTTTCATTTGACTGAGACATGAACCAACGTCAATAAAAGAAACGGAACTGAAGGAGATCATGATTCTCGACCATGATAAGGCACAGGCTATCTTGTCAAGTAGCCTGAGAAAGGTGGGTTACTCGGTGTCGAAAGTATTCACACTAAGTAACAGACACCCTTCCTTTCTTGTTCCTACTTCAATATCATTCCCCTTTACGTGGAAGGCATTTAAATCTGTTGCCAAGGCAGTGGAGGCTGGTAGACCATGTCCTGCACTTGAGGAGTGCAAGCCTCTGTCACTAGCCTTTCCCAAGCAGGAGAAGGATTGGAAGGAAGTCCACTCAACCTTTTCAGTAGGAAGACTAGACGTGGATGTCGCTAGACGACAGTTTAGCGAGAATCTCCCTAAACTATCTGAGTTTCTTTTGAGTAAGAAACAAGAGACAAAGGAGAGGCTTGCAGCCTCCCTATCCCTACAGAACTGCATAGAGTTGTGTTCAGCCCACCAAAGTCCCGCAGACATGCTCATGGTCTTGGCCAAAATGCATATGGCCACCTTAGTAAAAGACCTTTATGCCTTTATGAAGGCTAGGAGAGCCTGTAGAGAGTTTGTGTTTGCTGCCGCAACAGTGAAACACGAAACCAGGAAGCTGATATCTTCCAACATTTGGGGTAGAGACCTCTTTCCAAACGAGGTAGTTAGAAAGGTGATTAAGAAGGCCACCACGGAGAACATAGGACATCTCCAAAAGTGGGGCATCTTTTCAAAGAGAAAGTCTTCCACGGTTGTGGGTCCCCAACCTAAAAGGAAGACGGAAAAGTCTAGAAATATTCCTCGGGCTGTTCAACAACATCCCACAGTTGCAATGACCGCGGTGCCACAGGCAAGCGGTTGAATATGTAAACCTTCTGATCAGGCGAAGCAAAGAGACACTACTGGTAGGAGGGAGGTTCCTTCAGGATCGCTGGACATTCGATCCTTGGGTCCAAGGCCTAATCAAGATGGGACTAGGATGGGAAGTAGACATGATTCCACCATCATTTCCTCAACTCTTCTTACACTCCAAAACCCTCCTTGAAGAGTATACCTTAGAGCTCTAGAGCATACAGGCGGTAAGGAAAGTATAGTCCACCGAATTCCAGGGAATGCAGTTTGGTGTTCACGAGGACTCAAGAAAACTCGGAGTCATTCTGGACTTGTCGCCACTCAACAAGTTCAAATAAAACAGCAAGTTCAGAATGTAAATCCTTGTGAACATATGGACCCTGTTTCAAAAAGGGGTGTTCGCAGTCTTGTCAGACCTGAAAGAAGTCTATTGGCAATTTCCAGTCAGTCATCCCCTCCCCTCCTACCTAGGATTCAAGTTACAGAGGATAACGTATGTCCTAGGAAAGATACTTGTAGGACTAAACACAGTCCTAAGTATCTTCACGGGATTGGCAGACACAGTCACGCAAAAACCAAGCCTAGAAATGGTTCAGGCAACAATGTACCTGTACGAAAGGCTGGGGTGGGCAGCACTCGAAGTGGCTGGTCTATGAGCATCCAAGGAAGTGATCCAGTTCCCGGAACATCGGGGATGCAAGATAAGCTCCAAGAAGTCTCGATTCTCTCCAGCTCAAAGGTTGAAAAGCCATTGAAACCTGTGGTCACATCAACTCTCCTTTCCCTTGGGGATGTAAAAGGAGATCGCAGGATTGGTCAAGAGACTATGGTAATTAGTCAGGATTCCAAGACGCTAACAGGGAGGAGTTCCAAACTCTCTCCAGTTCGCAATAGTGACAAACCCAGTGCTAAGAGCACAGCTGAAAGATTCGCTAAGAGTCTGGAGAAGATACACATTAAACGCTCGAAGAGATCTAAAAAGACCGATATTGGTCTTTCTTTAATCGCTTCCCTAAAAAGGGTCAAAGGCCAGAAGTCCCAAGATCATGTTGGTCCTGTCATGGGTGGGGAAACTCTCTCCACGCAGATCAGACCTCCTCAGGCTGATCTTGGACATCGAAGCGATAATGAGACGTCAGAACCGACAAGGCTAGAGAGCGTCTCATACAGTCTAGGTGACGTTAACCATCCCTTACCTAAAGGGATGGCACCTATCAGCAGTTCATGTACAATCGATCCGCTATGTGACAGCGGATGCTCTACTCGGGCTCAAGCCGATAGAGTTAGAATGGTCCACAGACGCAGACCTATTCTCTCCCAGATGGGAACAAGTCCCCGAGCTGCAGATCGACTCTTCGTCACGAGCGTCATCAAGAAACTACCTCGATATGTAGCCCCATATGAGGATCCTCTGGTGGAGATAACAGACATCATGTGTCTAGTATAGAAGGGATGGACTCAGCAATTCCTGTTCATTCCATCCAATCTCCTGCTGAAGGTCCTCAACATGCTGAGATCCTTCCAGGGAGGAGTGGCTCTGTTGGCTCCCAAGTAGCCCAAGAGCAATCTGTTCCCTTTAGTGAAGGAACTGAAGCTGAGGCTGGCTCTAGTTCTGAACCCACGACTACCTCAGAAGGTTCAGAAGTTAACTGCCTTCGATCTATCACAGAGCCCAAACCCTTTGTTTCATGATTTTCTTGCCCTAGTGGTTAGGAAAAGATTTGGGATCTCAGAAGGCAATATAGAATTCTTAGAAGAATACAAATCTAAGTCAACTAGAAGACAATATGAGTCATCTTGGAAAAAGTGGGTTGCTTTTGTAAAAGCAAAAGGACCGTAAGAAATTTCAATGAACTTCTGTCTGTCCTTCTTTGTCCACCTTCATAATCAAGGTCTGGCAGCCAACACGATAACTACGTGTAAGTCAGCCTTGACTAGACCTCTTCTATATGCCTTTCAAGTGGACCTGGCGAATGAAATCTTTAATAAGATTCCGAAGGCATGTGCAAGGCTTAGGCCTGCAGCACTGCCAAAGCCCATCTCATGGTCTTTGGACAAGGTCCTACATTATGCCTCATCTGTGAACAATGAAGATTGTTCCCTCAAGGATCTAACCCAAAAGGTTATTTTTCTGTTTGCTATAGCCTCTGGGGCTAGAGTTAGTGAAATAGTGGCCCTATCTAGAGATGAGGGCCACATTCAGTTCACAGAAGCGGGAGAACTGAATCTATTTCCTGATCCAGCCTTTCTCGCTAAGAACGAGCTACCCACTAAGAGGTGGGGTCCCTGGAGAATCTGCCCTCTGAAGGAAGATGTCTCTCTATGTCCTGTAGAATGTCTAAAGATCTATCTTTGTTGAACTTCAGACTTCAGGGGAGGACAACTCTTTAAAGGAGAAACCTCTGGATCAAACTTATCCCTAAAACAACTGAGGGTGAAGCTCACCTACTTTATTCGCAGAGCAGATCCTGACAGTAATCCCACAAGTCATGATCCGAGAGAAATTGCTTCATCACTGAAATTTTTCAGTATATGGACTTTGAGCATCTTCGCTCATATACTGGATGGAAATCATCCAGGGTGTTCTACAAACACTATGCTAAGCAGGTCCATGAGCTGAAGCATTATGTGGTGGCGGCAGGTAGTGTATTAAAACCTGTCGTCTAATTCTGCGATGAACAGTTAATTGATTGGGACTGTCAATTAAAGGGAGAGGGTGTCAGCACTTTTAGTGTGATCCCCTTTTAAATGAGTGTTACCATGGTGACACTAACTCTGTTCAAAATCTCAGGTGTGGAATTATACAGATAGCACTAGTGCCGTGTGTACGTAGTACACAGTGTTGATAGAATATAGCAGGTACAGAAATTATGAAGAGAAATTTTATTAAAAACTTTTCTTCAGTCTTGAGAGAAAATTTAAGGATATTCGCGCCAGGAGTTAGAATTCGGGAAACCTAAAGGTAAAATTCTCTGGGAATATCACTGTAGTACATATATCCCTTAGGAAGCTACTAATAGGAATTTCCATCAGGACATGGCTATCTCACCCAAAAATAGATTTTCCATTTTTTGGGCTCAGCCATGTCGTCCTGATGGAAGCTTACCAGAGAATTAACTTGAAAGTACTATATCTGTGGGTTTGTACAAGTTCCTTTACTTTGAATGAGTTCCTTATATGGTCTCCTAGACCTTTACATATATGACATCACCGTTATTTGTCATATCCGCTAAGTTTGGAACTAACTTACGGCTTTCTGCCCCCAGCAGGGAAATTGTTGACTTCGACTATAAGGATTCAAAGTTTGCATTTCCGTAGGAACAAGAGGGGAAACTTCTTCGAGATTACCTGGTGGTTCTTTGGAAATCCTACTAACAAGGTTTCTATTTTAAGGAAAATAGAAAGGCTCTGGAAATCTTTTATCGTAATTCTGAGGATAAAGAAGATGCAGATACATTTTGTTTTTTATTTTCATAACCAAAAACAAAATATATTAATGTATCGTGTGAAGGAATCTAGCCTGCATATATGAACATCCTGGTATATATATATATATGTTTTTAACCTGTAAGGGAAGAATATACATATATTAATTCATTTGTTAAATGCCACTCAATAATGTGAAATTAATTTGTTTGGTTTCACTCAGATGTTGGAAATGCTTCAACACTGTACAAATGTTCACACGGCACTGGTTATTGGTTAGATTCTGCACCTATATAGAACAGTCCATACATCACCATAGTGATTTTTACTAAAAGGTATTACACTCGGTGCTAACACCTGTTCACCCGATACACTGTTGAGTACCAAAACAGTCCACTGTTCATCGCAGCACTAGACGACAGGTTTTATGACACTACCTAACGCCACCACAAAGTGTTTTATCTTGTGCTCTTGCTTCGCATAATGTTCATAGAAGACTGGATGATTTCCAACCTGTATATGAGCGGAGCCTATCAAAGTCCATGTGTTGAAAGAAGTTCAACGAAGAAGCAACTTTACTTGGATCGTGACCTGCGAGTGTCAGTCAGGATCCGCTCTGCGAACAAAGTAGGTGATTTTCGCCCTCAGTTGTTTTAGGGATAGGTTTGATCCTGACGTTTCGCCTCGGAAGAGCTGTCCCTCCTTGAAGTCTGAAGTTCTTTGAAGATAGACCTAAAGACATTCTACCGGATATAGAGAGACATCTTCCTTCAGAGGGTAGATTCTCCAAGGTCCCCACCTTTTGGTGGGCAGCTCGTTTTTGGCGAGAAAGGTAGGATCAGGGAAAAGGTTCTGTTCTCCCGCTTCTGTGAACTGAATATGGCCTTCATTTCTGGATAAGGCCACTATTTCACTAACTCTAGCCCTTGAGGCTATAGCAAAAAGAAATATCACTTTCTGTGTTAGATCCTTTAGGGTGCAATCCTCGTTGTTCATGTTTTAAGCGTAGTGCAAGACTTTGTCTAATGACCACGATAATGGCTTTAGAGGGGTTGCTGGTTTAAGTCTAGCGCATGCTTTCGGTATCTTAATTAAGATTTCACTTGAAAGGTCCACCTGAAAGGCGAAAAGAAGAGGTCTAGTTAAAGCTGACTTACACGTAGTTATTGTGGTGGAAGCCAGGCCTTGTTCGCGTAGGTGGATGAAGAAGGAGAGACAGAAATCTATTGATATTTCTGTCGGTTTCTTTGTTTTCACAAAGAAAACCCACTTCTTCCAAGACAATTTATATCATCTCCTAGTTGAATTTGACTTGTATTCTTCTATAAAGTCGATGTTGTCTTTTGAGATCCCAAACCTTTTTTTGGCTGCTAAGGCGAGAATGAATGAATGATTTAAAGTTTTCAGGCATCCTGACATCTAAGGTCATTGACGCCGGTGCTAAGGTGAGAAAATCATGAAAAAATCATGAGATGTAGGTTGTTGGTTCTCGAGTATGAAGCGTAGACAGTCGACTTCTGAACCAGTTGGGATAAAACTGGGTTCGGTAGAGGAAAGAGCTTCAGTTTCAATTCTAGAACTAGAGGGAACCAATTGCTTCTGGGCCATTTGGGGGCAACAACTGCCGCTGTTCCTCTGAAGGATCTTAGCTTGTTTAGGACCTTCAGCAGGAGATTGGTTGGTGGGAACAGATAGATTTGATTCCATCTGTTCCAGTCGAGAGACATGGCGTCTGTCGCTTCTGCTTGAGGATCCTCGTAAGGGGCTACATATTGAGGTAGTTTCTTGTTGTTGCTCGTTGCGAAGAGGTCGATCTGCAGTTCTGGGACTTTTTCCAAGATGAAGGAGAATGAGTCTGCGTCTAGGGACCATTCTGTCTCTATCGGCTTTCGCCTGGATAGAGCATCTACCGTCACATCGCAGAACCCTTGCAGGTGAACTGCTGATAAGTGCCATCTCCTCTTCCTTGCCAGGCGGAAGATGGCTAGCATCATGTGATTGATGAGAGGTGATCTAGAGCCTTGTTGGTTTAGACATTTTACTACCACCTCGTTGTCCAAGACCAGTCTGATGTGGACTGATCTGCGAGGGGATAGTTTCTTCAACGTTGGGAAGACTGCCATAGCCTCCAAGATGTTGATATGAAAGGTTTTGAACTGGTGCGACCAATTCCCCTGCACTTTCCTTTGTTGGGAATGGCCTCCCCAGGCCCAAATGATCTGCAATGATCTGGTTCTGTCTGGTCCTGCTTTGCCTGCTCCTCAGCCGAATGAAGATACAAGGAGGTTAGGCCGGGATCTCCTAGAGAAGTGCTTACAGAAGAAATTTCCCGACCACTTCATCCTTGAAGGAAGAAGAATTGGCAAGAGAGGAATCGATGGGTCACCACTTAACAACAACATTTTGCTGAAAGTGATGTCACGGGCTGTAAAGTCAGACATGAGACATTACTGTTTGCAACATAAAAATGATACTGCAAAAGGACTTTTCATAAACGAAGCTCTGACTCGGAAACGCGATAGCCTTTACTACGAACTTCGGCAAGTGAAAAGACAACAACTGAACGGTCTCTTCTTGCATACGCGTGATGGTGTCATCAGAGTTAAAACATCTCGAGCGGGTAACACCTTCGCCATCCGAACCCGCAAGGACCTGGACCTGTTTTATAATAGTACTGGGCTCAGTGCCCCTGAGTGAATTTCAAATGAGTTCTCTATATTATTTTGCAGCTGCTTATAAGTTAACTCATTAGTTTTCCATTTATTTGATTCTTTTGATTTCGAATTTTAAATTGTTTTTTCTTCGTATTACTTGATTAAATATTCTTTTAATTATTTAGATTGCCTTAAATTATTTTTATTACATTCATCACCATTATTATAAATTTATTATTTGTATCCTTTCACAGTAGCAGTTCTTACATATTTTTTTTCTCTGTCTTTCATAACGATTCTCATTTTATACAGTCGTAAATATTTCATTATTATAAGCCTAAAGTTTAATTTTAATTCCCTTCTAATTATCTGTTCATATTATTTAATATTTCCCATTTATAAATTTTGTTAATTTTATGAATGCTAATCCTGTCAATCATGCTGATCCTGATGAGAACTTAGTAGATTTTGTGAATGCAGCCGATCTATTTTCCTGTAAATATTATACCATTGATACTTTTAATGATTCTCTCCCTGATCATATGCAGCAATGCCTTTCGCTAATAAGCCTTAACATTAGAAGTTTTAAGAAAAATCACGACGAATTTATTGGTTATTTGAAAAATTGCAATCATGAATCTGACATTATAGTGCTAACTGAAACTTGGGCTAAGCAAGAAACACATTGCATGAATTCACTTCCAGGGTATAATGCTTTTCATAATTATCGTGAGGGCCGGAGGGGTGGTGGTGTGAGCATTTTTGTTAAAGATTCACTTTTGTTTAAACCTCTCGATGAGTTAAGCATATCTACAGATAATTTTGAAAGTGCCGGGGCTACAGTTTCTGTTCCCAATTCCTCTCATTCTGCTATTATCCTAGGTATATACAGGCGTCCAGGAGGTGACGAAAATATGTTTTTCAACTCGCTAGAGGCGGTACTAAGAAGTCCAGGTATCTCTTCTGGGAAAACTGTTGTCACAGGGGATTTTAACATCTGCCTAATGAGGGAAGGGGAAAGCGAGACCACACGGAGACTGATCAACACAATGCGGTCTTTCGAATACCGACCATCAATAACTAGGCCTACCAGGATCGGGTCAAATGACTCTCTCTCCTGTATCGATCACATTTGGGCCAATAATAACCTCGTTAGTAACTCTGGAATATTTTTAGCTGATATCACTGATCATTTCCCAATTTTCTGTAGCCTTTTATTGCCTGCACTAAGCAGCATGAATGACAAAATAAGAATTCAATTTAGAGACATGAGCCAAATTAATGATAGAAAATTTACAGAACTACTCCGGGGTAGAGACTGGTCAGCAGAATATGGTCACGCCTCCTTAAATCCTCACGTAGGTGTGTCCTCTTTCAGTGACAAGATTGACAGTTTCTTCAATGAGTGTTTTCCCCTAAAAACAAAATTTGTTAGTGTTAAAAGATTGATGAATAGGTGGATTTCCAAAGGACTTCTCAAATCAATTAATATTAAACATAATCTGTACCGAAGAATGAAATTGGGTAATTATAGTAGCCAACAGTACAACAACTATTGTAATCTATTATGTACATTAATACGCACGGCAAAGAAAAACTATTTTGAGAGTACTTTTGACCAACTCCGTAGAGATGCCAAAAAATCTTGGGACTTAATCAACTCGTCACTAAGGCCGGGCAGAAAAAAAAGAGTAGCTCACTCAGAAAACTGATTCGAAACGGGGAAACCATTACTGACACTAAACAAATTGCAAATGCTTTTAATCTTCATTTCTCTACAATAGGCGTTACTCTAAGGGATGCTTTACCTCAAAATATTAACTTAGATTTCCGTACCTATTTGCCTCCCTCAAATCAGCAGTCTATTTTTTTTACCCCTTCATCTCCATTTGAAGTGATAAACATTATAAAAAAACTGAAAAACAAAAAAGCAAATATTCATTCTCCTCCTACAAGATTATATAAAAACAATGCTAACCTACTTGCCTTTCCTATATCTATGCTATTCAACTGTTGTTTAGATGCTGGTATTTATCCTGACGTTTTGAAAATTGCATGTGTGACTGTGTTACACAAATCTGGTGATATATCAGATGTTAATAACTATAGACCAATTAGCTGCCTTCCTTTGTTAAATAAAATATTTGAAAAACTATTGTATAGTCGACTTTACTCTTTCTTCAATAGCTGTAACATCTTCTCTACGTGTCAGTATGGTTTCTTACGAGGCGTAAGTACTAGTGATGCTGTTCATGACCTTCTTGAAAATATCTATAATGCAATGAATAAAAATGAATAACTTGGTGCGGTTTTTTTGGATTTGAGCAAAGCCTTTGATACTGTATCTCATGATATACTACTTCAAAAGCTGGAACATTATGGTATACGAGGCAATGCACTACTCTTACTCCAATCCTACCTAACAAATCGAAAACAATTTGTTACGCTCGATGGTCATCTTTCAGAGATTATGGATGTCAAAATAGGTGTCCCTCAGGGATCAGTCTTAGGACCGTTATTATTCCTCATCTATATTAATGATTTGCCTCGTTCAGTTGGCAGATTAAACTCCATACTTTTTGCCGATGACACCACGCTCCATCTTTGTCATAAGAATATTTATTCTCTTTGTAATTCTTTAACTGCTAACTTAAATAATGTTAAAATTTGGTTATTATCGAATAAATTGACCCTAAATAAGAGAAAAACATATTTCATATTTTCTTTGCATAAAGTTCCCGGTAACATAAGAGTTGCAATAGGAAATCACACTCTTGACCAGAAGTCCGGCGGAAAATTTTTAGGAGTAATGTTTGACAATAAATTAACCTTCAGTAAGCATGTGGATATGATAGTCAATAAAATTTCCAAAGTTACAGGTATCATATATAGGCTAAAGGATTATTTCCCGCTATATATATTAAAACAACTCTACCACTCTTTAATATCTCCTCATCTAAATTACTGCATTACAGCGTGGGAGAGTTGCAGTAGAAACATCCTGCAACCGCTAATCGTTATGCAAAAAAAAACTGGTGAGAATATTAACTTCGAGTGATTATTTAGCTCATACATCACCTCTATTCCGGTCTTTCTCGATTCTGAAGTTGGAGGACACCTACAAACTCTCCTTAATGAATTTGATGTTTTAAACACTTTCGCTGCATAAATATCCATCCATTAGACAAAAAATAATTCAGGTACAATCAGCACACCAATATGGAACAAGAGACTCTAACTTAACTCTTCCCTTCGTACGTGTAAAGAAATGTGAACAGTTTTATCTTTATCAGGGAGTTAAACAATGGAATACTCTGCCTGCTTATCTTAAGACATTGCTTAGCATTCGATCTTTTAAAAAATCATATACTAATCTGTTATTATCTGTGTACTAACTTTTATTAGTAGACATTTCTTCATGACCTAACCATTAATGCACACTATAATGTTCTTAATGCTTATATTGTTTATTGCTTGTATACATTTGTAATTCTAGCATTTCTACCATATCAATGCTTAAATTCAAAATTTGAACTGTTTATTATTCCGCCCTTCTTATTATATGAATATACATTTCCATTTATTTTTAGGCTAAAAATCTCACTTATGTGTATGTATATGTATATGTACATGTGTGTATATGTATGTGTATATGTATGCATATGTATATACTTGTGTATATGTATGTGTACATTTAGTTTATCTATATCAATATTTACTTTTATAATTTTTTTTTTTAATTTATGATATGATTTTATTTGTATTATTGCCCGAAGAGCTCTGATCCACATGGGCTTGGACCGAGTCTTTTTATGTAAATATTTTGTATGTAGATATGTTTTTGTCCAATAAACATTATTATTATTATTATTATCCTTCCAGGGAGGCATCTGTGTGTATTACCACTGATGGTTGAGGTGGTTGTAAGGGAATTGTTCGTTTTAGGCTCTTAGTACAGCGGCATAGCAGACCAATTGTTCAAATTGGTCTAAAAGCACCAAAATTGGCACACATGTAGATTAATATATTCTAAACATTTCTGGATATGGAGGCATTCAAGATTAGCCCTTAGGAAGATATGGCGGCCATTGTTCAAAATGGCCGCCATTTAACATTAGCGTCATTACATAGACTTCATTATGTGTCGTTAGTTTGGTGCTAGATGGGCCAAAATTCCCTTTTTTTACATCAGAATTAACATCAATAAATGTTTAACAGATATTTAGATGAATCTTCTCAAAAATGGCCCCCAAACTGGCCGCCATTTTGTGGAAAAAGTGGACATTTGATGAAGATTTCAATACTCAATGACATAATACCTCTAATAACCAGTACCTGATTTCAGGAACACACTTTAATTGCTCAAGTTGCTTTTTTATTTCAAATTGCTGGCAAAATTGCTAGTCAAAATAATACACAGAGTACGGGAAGTTTACAGTATGGTCAGATTGTAGTTATATAGTCGACCAAAAGCCCAGTCTCTAGGCACAGTACTTGTGTAATCCTGCAGTACATACATGTAATACAATAACGTAGATTTTGCCACACTATGTTAATTATGATTCCGAACTTTTCAAATCTGGTCACCAGAATTATGAATGTCTACAGATCATAATGTTGGTTAGCAAGTTTTCTGTCCCAATCTACTGGCATTCGCCTTCACAGAAACATAGACCAGTGCATTGCAGTGAAGCGTTCTTGCACTTGCAGCGGTTTTTGCAGCCTTTCTTGCATCCGCAAGACACCAGCTCATAGCAGGCCTTGGATGCCTCAGGGAGTGTGGTCCAGAGTGGTGTGTAGAGCCCATCATCACTCCGATGCCAGCCCCAGTCTGTTGGTGGAGGGAGCACGGGCGTTGGTACCAATGCCTGGCCCCAGACATGACCACCCTGAAGGGCAGATCTCTTCACATGCTGCTCCAGAGCAGCGTAGGTTGGCGGGATGTTCTGAACAGAGTTCGTCTTTGCAAAGAGCTGCTTTCTCGCCTTGTTGACGTCCTTGCATTTGCTTGTGCGGTCATACAGGAGTATGACAAACCTCTCGATGACATGCATTGTATCCTCTTGGATGCTTGTGGGTGCATTTGCCAGACTCAGCAGGGCATCAGTGAGTTCTGGCAGCGTGTTCCATGTTGCCCAGGCAGATTTCTTCCCATGTCCGACGAAGGCTGACACAGTATCACACCCTGTGATGGCATGAAACATTGGAAGAGCACATGCCTTCTCTGGACCAAGGGAGGAAGCTATTTCATGGGCTGCAATGTAGCGGTAGTTCTTGCCTGTCCCAAAGGCTACCCAGAGTTCGTCTCCAGCTGGTAGTTTCTGGACTACCATCACTGCTAGGACCACGACGTCACTGCCACTTCCACTGGATCTGTTTTGCTAGAGTGAATAGTGGCTGGTCGCAAGTCAGAACTGGAGTTTGGCCTGGGTTGAGATGTTTAACTGCACTCCTGACTACATCAATAGAGTGTCTGATCATTGCCACAGTGTGAGCACTCTCCTGGAACAAGGGAAGCAGGGACGTTGGTGTGATGACTGGTTGCTTTGGATCTTGGTGCCTTGCATGGTATGCAGCCCATGATGTGTTTTCACAGGCCTCAACATCATCTTTGAGAACACTTCTCGTGTTCTCCAGCCACATATACTCATCTTCTATGTGCTGCTCACAGTTGTGGCGTCTAAGAGAGGTCACAGAAGTAGCTGGGATCATTTGCCCTTTGACAGAAGAAGCAACAGGACGTACATCCGTGTAATATTCTGGTAGAGGCTCAACCGTCTTTGATCCAGTATCACGCCCAGTGAGAGCAATGCTACGATCCACTCCCTCATCTGCACACGTTGGGTGTTGAAAAAGCGAGATTCCTGTTCCATGGAATGAATTCTTGGCTGTGGTGGCACTTGGGTTGTGGTCAATGTTGTCCACAGCCGCAGTTGTGAACACATTGCTACGCAGGGTAGGCGGGCAGACCACTTCCTCTATGCGGTACAGCTGACACACGCTGTTTCCCATCTGGGCAGAAAGACGTAGGACTCTGTCATATGAGATGCTTAGGCCCAGAGAGAAGAGCTTGTCCACAAGTCCTCTCTTGCGTGTTTCAGCATACAGCATCAGCCCAACATAGGTTGGAAGAGGAGTTTCTTGAGACGTACTGTGTCTGACAGCTGGAGGCTCCTGTGTCTTGGTTGCTCCCTGCTTCCGACTTTGCTTGACACTGTTGAACTTGAGAAGCTGTGCAATGGAAAGAGCTGCTTGTGTTGAAGAGGAATGGCTTTGATTCTTGATGGTGGGGCCATCCAGCACCATATTTACCATTGCAACTAGTACGTTTGGCACAGAGTCCTCCTGACAGCCGCCCGGGAATGATCCACGGAATTGGTAAGTGTCTTCAAACATATATCGACGAACTATCTGTGCAGCACGCGCAAGGTGAACTGCCTCAGTGTCACAGTCTTGCTCGCAGGCTTTGCCTAGCGCTTCACCAATGTCTTCATCAAACGCTAGTAAAACATCTCGGCCTTTGCTGTGGGATCTCAGGCCTGGTATCTGGGCTAACAGGCGCTCTTTCAGCCTTGTGCTATTAACTTTCTGGCACAAAACAACCCCGAGCTGTTCCATTCTTGTTGTGTATAGCTTTACAAGTTCTGCGAGTCTGAAGACTGGGGTGGTGCCCTCTTCTAGGTGGGTTTCCTCGATATACAGGACCAGTTCAGCCAGTACGATTCTTGACATTACACCTTCATGGTCAGTTTTCTGCTCGGCTTCTACAGTGGTCTTTGCACGATAGTAAAGAGCCAACAAACACTTGGAATGGTACTTGGCCTCCAGAGCCACCATATCACCCATGCTGAGCCTGGCTATGAGTTCATTGTCCCCAACTTGCGCTGCACACTTCCGTACGCGTGTGTCCACCTGGAAGGTTGTTACTTCATGTAGGGTCTCTGTGCCAGACTTTCCACAGAAAAAGCAGGAGGTGCCGCTGGTAGTGGCTTCTGAAGAGTGTGTTCTGGCGCGCTTGGCCTGGACATTGTCAGTACTATCAAATGCTGAGCTGCTTGCGATGCGTCTCTTCTCTGCTCTTCGTAGCATTGTGTTATTGTATTTGAGCATACATGTTTTATGCCACTTGGCCTGGTGGGCAACCATTGTCGCCTCAACACCTTGTCCTTCATCTAGTCTCTGTAACTGAACAGTTCTTGGCAGTTCTCCGAGTTCATCAAATTTGACCAAGTTTGCAGCCATTGTCGTGTATCCACTCCCAGGGTCTCGGCGTTTAGACAGTACTGGGCAGACAAGTGACTCTGTTGTCTCCTCTTGACATACAAGACACAGCTTCCAGTTTGTCTCAGGAGGTGTTGTGGGAGTACGTTGCTCAAAAGTATCGACCAGTTGGAACTTCTTTGCCATGGCTGCAGTCTGGAACAACGCGTCTCTGATGTCAGGTGGTGCTGCTGCTGCCTCACCTGCAAAGACACAAAACACCACCATGTTACCACAAGTTACTACTACAAGCACCATGACTATCAACACTATACTATTACTGCAGCCGCCGTCACTGCCACCAACGCTGCCGCTGCAAAGTAAAATTCATTTTCTTGTGAAATGGTAGCCAAATTATTTGGTAAGCACAGAAGTATGTGTAATTGTACAATACTTATCACCTCTAGCACACTTATCACCTTTAGCATCCACAAAAAGACAAATTATGGTACATATTCAATGACGCTAACGGTAAATAGCGGCCATTTTGAAAAATGGCCGCCAAATGTGCTACGGGGAGAATCTTGAATGCCTCCATATCCAAAATTGTTCAGAATGTATTAATCCACATGTGTGCCAATTTTGGTGCTTTTAGAACAATTTGAACAATTGGTTTCATATTTCTTACTATGCCGCTGGGCTATCTTGACTGTTGACCACGGCCTTAGAAGCGTGCACAATAGGGTCGGTGTCAACCTTTGTTGATCTTTTTGACCGTTTGATGCGTATCTTTTCCAGACTCTTGACATATCGTTTAATTGTGCTTTTAGCACTGGGTCTGTCATTGCTGCGAACTGGAGAGAACCCAGTACTCTTTCCTGTTGGCGTCTTGAAATCTTCTTGAGTTTCAGTAATCTCTTGACAGATCCCGCTATCTCTCTCCTCTTCTTCAGTGGAATGGAGAGATGGTGTGACTGTAAGTTCCAATGGATTCCTAACCATTGAAACTCCTGAGCTGGAGAAAGGCGAGACTTCTTGCTGATCTTGAAGCCTAGGTGCCCCAGGAACTCGGTCACCTTTGTGGCTGCTTGTAGACAAGCTGTCTTGGATGCTGCCCACATCAGCCAATCGTCCAGGTATGCCACTACCTGAATTCCTTCTAAGCGTAGTTGTTGGACGATTGTATCCGCAAGTTTCGTGAATATCCTTGGGTCTATGTTTAGCCCAAAGGGCATGGCTGTGAAGGCATTCTTCGTCTTCTGTAACCTGAATCCTAGGTAGGAGGAGAGGGGGCGGCTGACTGGTAGGTGCCAGTAAGCATCTGCCAAGTCTATTGAGACTGTGTACGCCCCTTTTGGTAGAAGGGTTCTTATGTGTTGTAAGGTAAGCATCTGGAACTTGTTGAGTGGAGACGAGTCTAGAATGACTCTGAGTTTGTCCGAGTCCTTCTTGGGAACATAAAACAGCCTTCCCTGGAATTTGATGGACTTCGTTTTCCTTATTACCTTTTTGTTCAAGAGTTCTGAAGTATATTCTTCCAATAAGGGGGTGGAGTGTTGGAAAAATTGAAGAAAAGGGGGTGGAATTTTGTTCCATTTCCAACCGAGTCCATTCTTGATTAGGCTGTGGGCCCAGGGATCGAAGGTCCAATGATCCCGAAAGTGGAAGAGTCTCCCTCCTACCTGGAGCCTCTCATTGCTGAGATGTTCCTGAGGATCTATTTCCGTGACCGCATCCTCCTCTACCACTTGAGGGGTTTCTTGAGGAACCTCTTTTTGAGCCTCTACCTTTGTGGGGGCGAAAGGTAGTTGTGTGCCTCTCAAAGCCTGGATTAAATGCAGGCGATTGAGCTACTAGCTGTTGGGGTATCATCTGAAAGGTGGTTTGCGGCTGAGCTACCATTTGGGGCACTATGGCCATGGTCACGGTTGGAAGTTGTGCAGGTCTTTGTGGTTTCTTTGTATTCCTGTTTTTAGGTTGGGGACCATCGTCTGAGGATGATTTCCTCTTGGAAGACATGCCCCACTGCTGGAGAAGGTTCCTATTTTCCGTGGCGGCTTTGGCGATGACCTCCTGAACCACATCTTGGGGAAAGAGGTCCTTGCCCAGGATACATGAAGTGATCAGCTTCCTGAGTTCGTGGTTGACCGTTGCTGTGGCAAACACATGCTCTCTACAGGCCCTCCTGGACCTGACGAAGGCATACAAGACCTTCACAAGGGTACCCATGTGACACTTGGCTAAGACCTTGTACATGCCTGGGGCATTGGTAAGGTCTGCACATATTTCCATGCAGTTCTGAAGAGACAAAGAAGTGGCTAGTCTCTCTTTTGTCTCCTGTTCCCTTCTCAAAAGATGCTCCGGCAGTTTTGGAAGGTTATCATTGAACTGCTGACCTGCTATGTCTGGATCCAGTTTAGAGACGAAGAAGGTTATATGAACCTCGTTCCACTTCTCCTCGCAGGTAGGCATGGCTAGAATTAATGGTCTACATTCTTCTAGCACTGGGCATGGTTTGCCCGCATCGACTGCTCTCATAACACAGTCAAGAGCTTTCACCGAGAAGGGGAAAGCTCTGGAGGAAGGAGCAATGAAGGTAGGATGCCTCTTGCTCAATGCTGAGACTTTGGAGTTGGTGTATCCGGCTCCCTTTAGGGTCTTGGACAGAATAGCCTGTGCCTTGTCATGCTCGAAGACGATGATTTCCTTCGGTTCCGTCTCCTCACGGGATGCTGGTTCATCTCGCAGTCTCACGTAACAATCTGGGTATGCCGAAAGGCTAGGCCAGAATTGAAGATCTTCAAGGGGTATGGCCCCCACCTTCTCGGAGATATAGAGCTTCCCATTCATCATGGGCATATGCTCCGTGTACCTCCAGGGGTTGGTTTCGGAGCAGTGAGGGAAATCAGAAACCCTAAGAGTCTTAGTAAAGCCTATGGAAACGCCAGGGCGTTTCACTTCGCTTACCCCTTTCTTCATCTCTTTGAGATCTTGCTTAATCTCCTGCTGTTCCTTACGGAACACTGCCATCATCTGCTGAATCAACTCTAGGAGCGCTTCACTCCTGGCAATCAGCGGATCCGGATGGAGAGTTGGGGCTGAAGAGGTTGACGGCACAGGTTGATATGCCGTCACGGAAAACTGAGGGTCCTTAGTTACCGTCGACACGGATCTATCTTCCTCCGTAGGTGATTGATCCACATCTTCTCCAGGGTCGTCTTGTAGAAGGTCCTTTTCGGTGTCGGTAGACACCTCCAACATCCGTTCCTGGTGGATGTCCATGCCTTCCAGTGCCTTATTAATATCTGCATCCACTGTCAGTTGGCTGAAGGGAGGCTTGACCTGTACTTGGGGCACAACCGCACTGGATTTGGCCTTAGGGAACAGAAGGCACCTCAAAGCTTCATTAGGTAGGTAAGGTCCCGGAGAGTTCTTCTGGAACCATTTTACCCACCCCCGAAGAGTTTCTCTTCATGTATCCCTTGACTCTGTAGTGTCAGGGATATCTTCTCCAAATCCTTCGGTCATCAGGGCCGAGCAGATGGAGCAACCCTTCGGGTCCCAATACCTCAGGGATCCAGATACGATGCAGCAGGGGGCATGAGACCTGCACATTGTATGCCCACAAAAGTCCTTACTCTTGTGGTTGCATAACACGACTGCACACTTCACCTTAGGCTCCTCCTGTAAGGAAAGAAAAGGTGAAATGAGTATAGGGTTATTTATATCATCAATATAAATGCATATATTTAAAATAGTATTGCTTACTATTATATTTAATAGCTTAGGATAGTAAGCTAGAAAGGAAATAGGAAAGACACATATCTGTGTTTCCTCTCCCGGCAATTGCTGTGACCTCCGTCAATATTAATATTTTAATTTTCCTATGAGGGAAAATACAGAGTGGAATAACTCCCGTATGTAGAGCTGGAGTCAGTGAATATTTACACTAACTCCTCCACTTGTAGAATATTAATACTGAACGGTGATTTATAAAAGTCCCGATGATCCAAGGATTTATCAGGGTGTTGAGGGAATACTTCACCTCAACATTTTATTCGGTCCCAACAATAGACTGTGAAAAGATACACAGAGTATGTTAGAATTACTTGTACTACTGTATCATTGTATACTGTAGTTTTCTAACTGCTGTATTATTATACTGCAGAAATACTGGCTACTGTACTGTCATATACTGTAGTTTTACCGGTATACTACCGGGGTTAGGCTAGTTTAACTGATAGGGAGAGAGAGAAAGAATGGAAAGGAGGATTCCGTATTATTATAGTTTAGTACATAATTGGAAGTGTAGGGGGCTACTGCTGCCTACTGCCTCCTTCCCAGAATGAGAATTCTAATGGAAGGGGAGGAATGCATTTGATTCTAGCTTCCATCCAGCCATAATTTCTGCTGCTGGCTGTACTGCCGGTTGCAAGGTTTGTGAATGGCAGTCCAAGAGAGGACTGAATAATTCTCAACAGTATAATGGGTTTCCCACCGGCAGCCGTCAGAGCCGGCTCAGCTTTTCCCCCCGGAGCATTCGCTTCCGTTAGGGAAAGACATAAGGGGGAGTTGGTCGAGGGGGTAACCTAACCACCGCTGGTAGGAACCTGGCCGGTAACTCAGTCACCCCGCCAAGCGGGGATGATTATAGAATACCGGCCAAAGGAAATTTGTGACGACTAGGCCGACACTAAAGGACAGAGGGTGGAAAAAAAAAGGGGAGAAAGGCGACTGCAAGTATGTCGTCCACTTTCGGCTGTAAATCAAGGAAGCATGGCTTCCTGTGTCGACGCCGTCGTGGGCGGCAGGGGAATAAGAATTCCCCTGTCGGCGACATTGTCAGTTATAAGACATGTCTTATAGTCTACAAGGGAGAAAGGCGGCGGCAAGTATGCCGCCTACTTTTGGTTGTAAACTAAGGAAGCATAGCTTCCTTTGTTGACAACGTCATGGGCGGCAGAGGAATCACAATTCCCCTGTCGATGACATTGTCGGCTGCAAGACAATACACCCTGAGTTACTGTCATACTTCAAAGCCATGCCTTTGGCATCTAGAAACCTACAAACTGCAGTGTGTGCAAGGACCTAATTCACATGGGTTTCCATGCTACCAACGTTTCCCAGGACGATAAAACGTGGGGTCAGAAGACCATTAGGCATTGGGTGAGAAGCTTGTAGAAGAGCTCTCAAAATGGTGCCCCTTACCTTCCATTGATGGAACTTAAGGACCTCCTCTTCCCCCAAGGCCGATGTGACTGCTGTGTTCGGTCACCAGATTTTGACTATTCAACTCCAGCCGGTAAAACTAGATCAGGCAGATCATGAAGTTTGGGACGCTCTTCAGGTGATGAGCTTGGATGCTGACATGTCGATAACCTCTCCCTTGACGTCAGAGAGACAGAGAGAGAGGATCCTGCTGACGACGGAAGACTTAGACGAGTCCTTAGACAGTCATTAGGCAGGTATGGCTTCTAGCACTTCTTTGGCTTAGACTCCTATCCCTGTATCTGCCACTCCTGCCTAAACTTCTACTCCTCTTCCATGAAAGCATTCAAGGAAAACATTCATGCTAAACATAAAAAAGCACAAACGTCCTTAGAGGGAAAGATTGAGGCTTTTCAGCAGGCACCCAAGTCCAAAGCTCCACCAGCATCGAGTCTCCCAGATTGCTTAGCAAAAAATCCTTGGCATTATGCGGAGCATATGGCTCCGAGTGAGGGGTACCTTCACATTGAAGTAGGCATGGGTTCTAAACTGGTCTCAGACCTAGACTTCTACCAATCCATCAACAATTATCCTTAATGCTATGTAAGACTGAATTCTGAGGCATCCATGAGGGATGATAAGATCCCCAAGGAAACAATTATCCTCCTCCTTTTGGTGGAGGAGCTAAAAACAGCTGAGTTTACTAACACTCAACTTTCTGCTTTTGGCAGGAAGCAGGCCACCTTTATAGCTCTCAAGGATACTGTCTTTCCCTTTGCATCAAAAAGTCTAGAAGCTGTAAAGAAGGCAGTAATAGAAGGTAAGCCACTGCCACTACTAGAAGAGTGCAAACCTGTCTCTCTAGCCCTTCCTTATGATTCTGACAATTGGGAAGATGTCCAAAACACATTTACAGTTGGAAAACTGGATAGGGACATTGGAGGCAAACAATTCAATGAGAGGCTGCCTAAAATTCCAGAATTCCTATTAAAGGCAGAATTGGAAGCCAAAGATGGACTGTCTGCCTCTTTGTCACACCAGTCCAATTTGGAGATGCTGATTGGGAACTATTCTAAATCAGACCTCTTACCAGTTCTGGCAAACATTCATCTGGCTACCTTCCACAGGGACCTGCATGCTTTCTTTTTAGCCAGGAGAGCCTGTAGAGAGCACGTCCTAGCCGCAGTAACTATTAGACATGAGCCTATAAAGTTGACTCAAACATCTGGGGGAAAAGATCTCTTTCCTCAGAAGATGGTCAAAGAGGTAATGGTCAAAGAGGCTCAAGAGAATAAGAGCCTCATGCAGAAATGAGTATGTCCTCTCAGAGGAAATTCACATCTGGAGAGGACCTCAACCGAAGGAAAAGAAGCCGAGGAGACTCTTTTAAGGGCAGGAAAAAATTCCCTGCCGCAACAGCCTTTGTTGCCGTGATCTCCCAGACTGTGTACACGGTTCCCCAGCACACAGTCTCCAGCATTCAATCCTGCTTAAGAAAGGGCCACTACGACATTTCACTCGGTCAGAGATAAAAAAAAAAAATGTGAGTGGTAGAGGAAAGTCTGGAAGGGGCGGTCAATCTAGGGGCAGAGGAAATAGAGGCAAACGATATAAAAAGGCAGGTCCTTCAAAACAACAATGAGGAGCATCCGGTAGGGCAAAGACTATCGCTTCAGAGATCAATTTTAATTCACTCCTTGGGTCACAGCATAGTCTTAGGACTAGGCTGGAAATGGAGACAAAAACCACCTCAGTTTAAGAGGCTCTTCCAACCCAGAAACCCATTCTTGGAGTAATATGTGCAGGATCTTCTCTAGAAGGGAGTTATCGGTTGGAACAAATCCATGAACTTTTAAGGACAGCTATTCTCCGTGCCAAAGAAAGATTAAAGCACTCTTCGAACTATTCTGGACTTGTTCCCTCTAAACAAATTCATTCTAAATGACAACTTTCAGATGCTTTCTCGCAAATTCGGACCCTAGTAACCCAGGGGGCCTACACCGTCTTCATAGATCTTACCGACGCTTATTGGCATCTTCCGATAGGTCGGCCGTTCTCCCCCTACCTTGGTTTCAGACTGGCAAGAAATGCCTATGTATTCAGAGCTATGTGCTTTGGACTCAGTATAGCTCCAAGGTTTTTCACGAAACTAGTTGAGACCATTGTCCAGCAACTCAGGGACAAGACCTTCAATTGATGGTATATCTAGACGACTGGTTAGTCTGGGCTGCCACAAAATTGGAATGCATTCTATCAGCTCTGGAAGTCATGAAATTCCTACACTCTCTTGGCTTTCAAATCAACCTCGAAAAGTCCAGGCTTTCACCAGCTCAATAATTCCAGTGGCTAGGACTGCATAGTAACCTAAAGTCACATATCCTATCTCTACTTCAGGGCAAGAGGAAGGAAATAGAAAACTTAGACAGGTGCCAACTACAATCAAAGGTAATCACCAGACATCATCAGGAAAGAATCTTGGGATTGCTGCAGTTTGCAGCTGTGATAAACCCTATCTTAAAAGCAAGAGTCAAGGATGCCAACAGAGTATGAAGAAGAAAGGCATCAAATGCTCGGAGAGATCTTCGCCACAAAACCCCAGCTTTACTAAGCTAACAGCACAAGCCGTGGTCCACTGCCAAGAGCTTGTCGACTCACATCCCTCTTCAGTATCCTCCTCCTTCCGTGATAATCCACACGGACGCCTCAGAACAGGATTAGGGGGACATACCCCTTCCAGAAGATACAGGGTCAGTGGTCAGTCACTTTCCAAAAATTCCATATCAACATTCTGGAAGCCATGGCAGTGTTTCTTGCTCTGAAGAAACTGAAAAAATAAAAAATCACACATCAAAATTGTTCTCGACAGCAAGATGATAGTCCACTGCATCAATAGACAGGGTTCAAGGTCTCCACAGATCAATCACATAATTTTGGCCATTCTTACTTAAGTAAAGGGGAGAAATTGGTATTTCTCAGCGGTTCACATAGAAGGGGTTCGCAAGGTGACAGCGGATGCCCTATCAAGATCCAAGCCTCTGAAAACAGAATGGTCTCTGGATGCAAAATCATTACGTTTCATCCTGACAGCGGATGCCCTATCAAGATCCAAGCCTCTGAAAACAGAATGGTCTCTAGATGCAAAATCATTACGTTTCATCCTGGAGCAAGTCCCAGAACTGCAAATACTGTAGATCTCTTTGCAACGAACTTCAACAAGAAGCTTCCCCGGTATGTAGCACCGAACTTAGGTCTGGAAGCTGCGGGGACAGATGCGATGTCACTGGATTGGAACCAGTGGTCTCACATTTATCTCTTTCCACTGTTCAACCTTTTCCTGAAAGTCCTGAACAAACTACAGACTTTCAAAGGGACAGCAGCACTAGTGGCCCCAAATTGGCCCAAGAGCAATTGATACCCCTTGTTCTGGAACTCAAACATTCCCAGATCCCTCTGCCAACTCCATTGCTGTCCCAGGATGTTCAACAGAAGACTGCCTTTGCTTCCTCCTAGGTAAATAATGAAAAATCTTCAGCTCATGATTTTCTCGCCGTAGCTGCTAAAAGAAAGTTCAGAGTTTCGAAGGAGAGGATTGACTTTATAGAAAAATACAAGTCCGCTACTACAAAAAGACAATACTTGTCTTCCTGGAAAAAGTGGGTGGAGTTCATTAAAGTACGTCAGACCTCTTCAATTAAATTACTATGGACTTCTGTATTTCCTTCTTTATTTCACTATACGAACTAGGTTTGGCCTCGACAACTATTGCCTCATGTAAATCAGCCCTAACCAGACCTATCGTTTACGCTTTTGATACTGTGTAGAACTCAATAGTGAACGATTCAATAAGATCCCGAAAGCTTGTGCTAAATTAAAACCAAATGCTCCTCCCAAGGCCATCTCATGGTTGTTGGACAAAGTCTTGCACTTAGCCTCCTCAATAGATAATGACTCTGATTTCTTGAGGGATCTTACTCAAAAATCGATCTTTTTACTTGCTATGGCTTCTGGCGCTAGAGTCAGCGAGATTGTGGCACTCTGAGTTAAGCCTTATATAGTAGTAAGGATAACTATCAATCGATGGGAAGAATTCCAAGTCCGAGACTGGCTTGGAACCCAAACCCTCTATGATGTGGAGGTACCCTTCACTTAAGGCCATATGCACAGCATAATGCCAAGGGTTCTTAACTGTGCATTCAGGTAGGCTCGAAGCTGGGGGAGCCTTAGAAGTACTCTAGATGCCTTTTGTAAAGCTTCAAATTTTTGCAATTAGGTCCACTTGAGAATATTCATGTTTGGCGTTAAGGTTTTCAATGGAAGCCTTCATGGACGCCATAAATTCAATTTGACCTGGAAACAAAGGTTTATCCTGGCGTAAGCACAGGGGTCGAAGTAGAACCTGGGGCCTGAGCAGCAGGGTTTAGAAACTGTACTCACCCGATGTACATCCAATGACTCATCAGAGGCTTCCATGGACAGCAGGATCCTCTCCCTCTCTGACGACACAGAAGTTGTCGACATGTTGGCATCTAGGCTCATAACTTGCAAAGCGTCCTGAACTTCATCATCCACATGATCTACAGGTACTGGCAGGAGTTGAACCGTCAGTGGTGACCAAAAATAGCGGTCACCTCGGCCTTGGGAAAGAGGAGGTCTTTAAGTTCCATAAGAGGACTATAAGAGGCACCTTGTTGAGAGCTCTTCTGGAAGCCTCTGACCCAATGACGAATTGTCTTCCGACTCCGCGCTTGCCCATCCAAGGAGACGTCAGTGGCATAGAACCCGGTGTGAAGTAGGTCCTTGCAAACCAGACAGTTAGTAGATTCCCAGATTGCAAGAGACTCTTTGGAAACATGACAGTCCGCATATTTCCGGCAAGTCTTGTAGCCACAGGGCACCTTGACTCACTTGGATCAGGTGACCGTTGAACACTCCATTTCAGCAGCAACCTGTAAAGATGGAAAAAATTCAATGAATACAAATCATTAAAAAATTTTCATTCTTAAAATTAGCATACATGAAAATTTACAGAAAATATGCTTAAAAATAATCCTAGCATAAATACAGTATTTCTACTAGCTATAATATGGCTAAGACTACAAAATAATGTAGACTCATGCCAAACAGCTCAGAAATCATTAAAGGTTTATGAAAAACTATCAATGACAGTGTGGTATGAATATGGAGGAAAGGATCACATCAGAGTAACACCAGTACCTCCAAAGTCAGTCTATTAGACAACCTTGTGGAGGATTAATTCTATTTTAATTTATTTTTTTTTGTTTTGCCAAATCGAGAGAGAGAGAGAGAGAGAGAGAGAGAGAGAGAGAGAGAGAGAGAGAGAGAGAGAGAGAGAGAGAGAGAGAGAGTGTTTGTTTTAGTTTTGTCAAAGAGAGAGAGAGAGAGAAATTTCATTTGCTTTAGTTTTGCTAGATCGCGCGCGCGCGAGAGGGCGTATGTGTGTGTTTGTGTGATAGTGTGTTTGTGTGATCGTGTGTTTGTGTCCGCGTGTTTGTGTGTCCGCGGTGCGCGCCGCCGAACAAGTGGTAATTAGCGGAATGATTGTTTGTAGTGGGAAAGACTGTCGGTATATTTGAGGTTGTTTGTTTACATTTTTTAGCTAGGTTAGGGCGGTAATGAATGTCTTGGGCGAAAGCATTTTCTATTTGACTGTAGCAGGAGTCGGTTGTGTTTTTTTTGTTCTTCGAAAGCCGGCTGTGAAGTGATTTTTCTAGTATCGGAGTAAGTAATGTTTTATTTATTTTTGTTAGGCGCGATCGTGAATGATAGAAAGTTTATCATTCATCTTTGATTATAGTGCGATAGTTTAGTTAGGAGTTTTCGTAAGCGTTTTTTCTATTTATTGCAGGCCGTAATTCCTCCTTTAGGCTCCTTTGGATTCCTTTACTCTTGGAGTTAATTCAGGCCTTGAAGGTGTTGCTTGCCTGCCTTGTTTGTATGAATAGCTTGATGATGACGACCTGGACCGTATAATATGAACATAGGAATAGACTGCAGATATATATATTTACATAGAATTTTGACCGTTGATGACCCGGCTGTGAAATAGATTGTTCCTTTATGATGCCATGATGATGATGATGATGATGATGATGATGACCACCACCGCTTACGTGATTGGACAGTCGAATTGACTGCTCGTTATTGTTTGCCAGGAATGGTGGCAATTGGTTACAAAGACTGGTGCCAGTGTGTAGAGTCTGTGGACGACGGTGGCCACACACAAATATTAATTTAAGAAGTTCTCGTATGTTTTAGTATTAAGTTTGATTATTTTTGCTGGGTTATATATGATGATTGGTGTTTTAGTGTTGTGATTTTTTTCAGTGTTCAAGTATTTTTCGGTACTGTGTGTGACGTAAGTGTTTTCAGTACTGTATGTGGACTGACGGTGTTGGGTAAATTTAAAGGCTATTGTTTTCCCGATTATTGGAGAGTTCTCGGTACCCTTACGCACTGATATCTATTTATCCAGCAAATTTTGTCTGTTAAATTTAATGTGTGATTTTTGTTTTTGGTTGCGGTAAATATAGTTTTAAGGTTATGTTTTGTTTGTTTTTTCCCTTCGTGCAATAGTCCAGTTTGAAGTAAAGTAAGGGGAAAGTTTGTGTTGTGGGATATTTTGGAAGTAAGAGTGATCAAAGGTGTGGGGGTTGTTATTGTTTACGTCCCGCCACATAAATTTGGCACCCGAACAGGGACTGTCGAAGGTGGGATTGAAACTGGACTGTTGAACAAGGGTATTAAAATAGGTTTAGGAATTAGATTTAAGATATTAATGGTATTGAAATGGAGGAAATGGAGGAACAGTTACATATTTTAAAGGAGGAATTGCGGTTGTCTAATGAGCGAGAGGAGAGGTTGTTGTTGGAGAATGCGAGGTTAAGTAGTGAGAATGAGGAGATGCAAAGGAAACTTAGGGAACTTCAGGGAACTGTAGAAAGAGTGGAAGAGGGTGTTGAGATGAGGACGCGAGAAAATGAGAAACTAATGGAAGCAATGGTAGGGCAAGTAATGGGGATGATGAAAACTGTAATGGGTGAAGGTGCAGTCGGAGTGGCTTCTGCTTCTGGTAACGGGTTGATGGTGGATGAGGATAGGGTAAGTGATAATGGGGAAGGTAGTGATAGTGATATTGAAAGTAAAGGGCCTAGATATAGTAAGATTGGAACGAAGGGTGATAGGAAGACTGAGAAGAAAGGTAAAGATAATGTGAAGAAAGAAAAGAAGAAAGGTCAGGGTGTGAGTGAGGATGATCATGAATGGGTGAAGGTGATAAGTAAGAAAAAGGGTAAGAAGGGAATAGTTAAAGATAGGACTTTGAGTGTAGAATTAGATTCATTGTATTCAAATGAAGAAGAAGGCAACAAGAAGGAGTAGGCAGTGAAGATAGTAGTGAGAATGAAGTAGAGGAAGTTTGTAAGACAGTGTTTCTGAGAGAGGTACCTAGGTGTGAAAGTTTTAATGAACATAGCAGTAGGGATGTATATGACTTCTTTAGGAAATATGAAAAGTTTTGTCAGGCTAAGTATAGGGATAGTAAGAGAGTTTGGGCTAGGGAGTTGGGAGAATTTTTGTCAGGATATTTGTTGACAATGTATGGGGTGATAATGAGTGTAGGAGAGGTTGAGTATGAAAGTGTAAAGAAGAGGATAATTGAACAGGTAAAACGTATGAAAGGTAGTGTTAGGTATAAGCGAAAAAATTATTTTGATGAAGCACGAATGAAGGTGGGTGAAGCAATCTCGATGAATGTATGTCGGTTAGAAACATTGGCTAGAAAGAAGTATGGGGACAAAGGAATAAATGAAAATAAGGAACTAATGAAGAAGTTTTTGGGTACAGTACCAGAGAGTGTGTGTGAGTTTATTAATTTGAAACGGAAGGAGAAAATGAGATGGACTAGAGAGAGATTGACTTGGGATGATATTTTAGAGATGGTTGAGGATTACGAGTTGGATAGGTGTATGAAAGAAAGTAAATCTGTGAGTGTAAGAACTGGAATGGAGGAAAGTGTGCCAGAATTTGTTAGTTTTAGAGATGCTGTTATGAGAGGGCCAATGAGGGTAGCTGATAGTGTAGTAGATAGAAGTGTTAGGGTGAGTAAAGTAGGAATACCCATGCCGAGAAATGACGGGTTTAGACAGGGAAATAAAGTTTGGAGAGATAGAAGTGCTAGTACGCAGCAAGTTAGGTTAGGTAGTGGTATCCGTGGAGAGGTGTTATAGGTGTGGAAAGGTAGGACATAAAAAGAACGAGTGTAGATGGGCATTAGGAGCATGTTTCGGGTGTGGCGAGACAGGGCATCGTATTAGCGACTGTAAGAAAGAGAAAGTGGTTAAGTGTTATCGGTGTGGTATGACTGGGCACATAGCGAGTGGATGCCGTAGTAATCGTATGAATGTGATTTGTGGTAATTGTGGTAAGGATGGTCATTATGCTAGAATGTGCAAGGAGCCGTGGGGTAAGTGTACTGAATGTGGTGCAGATGGGCATGTAGCAAGGGTTTGTAGGAAGAAGGGATCAAGTCAGCCAGGATGTTCGGGAAACTAATTAATCAGAGGGTTCAGCTGGGTGAGTCCTCGTGTGTGTGGGGAGTGAATGTGATGCATGTTCGTGAGGGTTTATTGCATGAAGATGTGATGGGAGAAAGAGCACATGATTGCATGAGTGTGAAAATGATTTTTAATGGTGTAGAGTTGGTTGGTTTGATTGATACTGGTTGTGGTGTCAATTTAATGTTTAGGAATGCATATGATAAGGTAAAAGAGGTTTGTGAATTTAAGGGATGTAAGGGTGAAGTAAAAGGTATTGGTAATTTGCGTATGCCTGTGCAAGGAAAGTTGCGGGAAAATTTTATGATTGGGGAGCTGATGATAGAGGATAATGATTTTTACAGGGTCGAGGGAGCGAATGAGAAATATGACGTACTGCTTGGGTATAAATTTCTGAAAAAATGTGGTATGATTGTACATCCAAGTGTGAATATGATAGAAATAACGGTTAAAGGTAATATGTGTGGGGAATTTTATTTAAAGGAAGACGGCAGAGTGAGTACGAAGGTGTGGAAGGGAGTGCCGTTGGTAGCAAAGGAAAGTGTAAAGTTATCGGGTAAGAAAGGTGAGGTTATTAGTGTAAAAGTTGCATGGCCGAGCAGTCTGGGAATTTCAAATAGTGACAAGGATGAATATGTAGTGGAAGGTATGGACGCAGGTAATTTGGTGAAAACGAGTGCGTTTATATATGATGGTGTTATGAATATGCAGGAACCCCAGGTGTATGTAAGGTTGTTGTCGAGTGTTAGGAGGAAGAGAGTACTGTACGTGGTATATGTGAGGGCGATTGCATGGGATGTATGTATACACTGATCAATGTAGAGGATGAAAGATATGTTAATGCGAGACAGGTAATGGCTGGTAAGGTAAAGAACGGTGACGATTGGGATTACGATACGTTGAAAGGAAGAATTAAGTTAGATGAGAGTATAAGTGAGGTCGAAAGGGAACGATTGCTTAAGATGTTATGGGATAAGCGGAGAGTTATGAGTCTCAGTGACGATGATTGTGGGGGGTCAGACCTGCCAAAATTTAAAATAGTTCTCAGTGATGATACCCCCATATATCAGCGTCCCAGGCATTTTTCTCTGCCTATTGCCAAGGAGATAGAGGAGCAGTGTCAGGAATTAGAGCGTATGGGTGTAATAGAAAGGAATGAGAATGCCTGGAATAGCCCTATTGTCCCTGTACGAAAGCCTGATGGAAGTTTACGCATGTGTATTGATTACAGGAAGGTGAATGAAGTGACTGTTAAAGAACGTTTTCCAATGAATGTGGTGTCTGATTGTGTTTATAAGATGCATGGAATGAAAGTTTTTACTAAATTAGATTTGGTGCGGGGCTATTACCAGATGCCTCTGGCAGAGGGGAGCAGGCCCATTACCCCATTTTCAAGTACAAATTGTCACTTTCAATTTAAAAGGTTGAGTTTTGGTCTTGCTAATGCGCCTGCTGCCTTCCAAAGAGCGATGAATGTTGTTTTGGCTGGGTTCGATCGACAGAAGGTGACTGTTTTTATAGATGATATTCTGATTGCGAGCGAGACTGTTGAGGAACATATGCGGTTGCTTGAGGCAGTGTTGAGGCGGTTAATATAAGTTGGTGTGAAAATTAAGCTTGAGAAGTGTACGTGGTTGTCCAGGGAGGTGGAATTTCTTGGGCATGTAGTGGGTGAATCTGGTATAAGGAAGAGTGACAAGTTTGTGAATAAGGTGCGAGAATTTCCACGTCCCCGGACTGTGCTTGAGTTGCGAGGTTTTCTTGGTTTGGTTGAGTTTGGTCGCAAGTTTGTTAGAGATTGTTCAGGTATAGGGAAGCCTTTGAATGAATGGACGGGTAAAAGGAATAGTACGAAGTTAAAATGAGATGATCGTATGATAGAAGTGTTTGAAAGGTTGAAGGAAGAGGCCGCGAAAGACGACGTCACTTTGGCATTCCCAGACTACAGTGAAAATGCGAATATGCTAGAGTTGTATACAGATGCGAGTGGGGTTAGTAAGGGTGGTTGTTTGGTTCAAATGCAGAGAGCAAATGGAGAAGAGCAATTGAGAGTAATAGCGTATGTTAGTAAAGCATTTAATAAAGCTGAGCGGAAGTATTCGACGATTGACAGGGAATTGGCTGCAATACGATTTTGTGTGAAAGCATTGAAAGTATTTTTGTATGGAGTAAAATTCATTGTGCGTACTGACCATCAGCCCTTAGTGTATATGATTAGGAAAGAGTGTGTGAATGCAAGGGTTGCTAGGACAATAGAGGATTTGAATGAATTTGATTTTAGGTTAGAATATGTACCGGGAAATAAAAATGTGATAGCAGATGCGATGTCGAGGATGCATGGGAGGATGGAAGATAAAGAGAGTGATCAGAATTCTGAAAGGTTGCCTGAAGGTTTAGTTGTGGAGCAGAGTTGTGAAGGGGAAGATATGGTATATAAGTGTATCCTAATGGGTTTAACCCTGGATAGGTACGGTGGGTCGTTCGCGACCCCGAGCGTCAAAAAAAAACAGGTTTTTCTCACGTGACTCACCCCCGTGACTGAATTTGTGGGTGATCGACCTGCATGAGGTGTCTCCCCCACACGCTCTAGTAGTGTCCAGATGTGCATTGCTGTAGCTGTACTCCTTCCCCGATTTCTGAGACGCGTCGGGGTCGAGCGCGACCGAGTTTACCCTTCTAAGGTAGTTTGCATAATTATCAAAGTTATTACGTATTATGAAATTGTCGTAGAATGGTGCAACTTGTATAGGTTATCAGTTGTGGAAAGTCTTGGTGGATTGTTTGGCTACCATGTGCATGATTTTTTTTTTTAGTTAAAATGTCGTTCATCACCACGAGGACCATTTTACCGCGAGTGCCCCTTTTTCATTTTTTTTTCATTTTTTTGCCAAGTCATTTTTCCGTAAGATATTGCCAAATAGTGTCGTAAAACTTTTGCTTGTTTAGTGTTGGAAAGTGTGTCTAGATGATCTGGCTACCCATGCGTGACTTTGTTTTTGTCAGATACGACGTAGTTATTGGTATATTGGGTATTTAACTGCGGTTACCAATTTCTGTTTTTTTTCAATATTTGTAAAAATTACTACGTAGTAAGGAATTGCCGTATATTATTCATTTTTTTTTTCATGTTTATGTGTTAGAAAGTGTGCCTTGATGGTTGGGCTAACACGTGCATGTCTTTTTTTTTATCTGAGATGCCGTATATTAGAATGTCGGGCATTTTACCGCGAGTACCCCTTTTTCCTTTTTTTTAATTTTTTTGCCAAGTCATTTTTCCGTAAGATATTGCGAAATAGTGTCGTAAAACTTTTGCTTTTTTAGTGTTGGAAAGTGTGTCTAGATGATCTGGCTACCCATGCGTGATTTTGTTTTTGTCAGATACGACGTAGTTATTGGTATATTGGGTATTTAACTGCGGTTGCCAATTTCTGTTTTTTTTTCAATATTTGTAAAAATTTACTACGTAGTAAGGAATTGCCGTATATTATTGATTTTTTTTTCATGTTTATGTGTTAGAAAGTGTGCCTTGATGGTTGGGCTAACACGTGCATGTCTTTTTTTTTATCTGAGATGCCGTATATTAGAATGTTGGGCATTTTTCCGCGAGTGCCCCTTTTTATTTGTTTTGCATTTTTTTGCTTAGTCATGTTACCGTAAGGAATTGGCAAGTAGTGTCGCAAAACTTATATTTTTATAGTGTTGGAAAGTGTTTCTAGATGATCTGGCTACCCATGCCTATTTTTTTTTTTAGC
This sequence comes from Palaemon carinicauda, assembly GCF_036898095.1. Taxonomy (NCBI): domain Eukaryota; kingdom Metazoa; phylum Arthropoda; class Malacostraca; order Decapoda; family Palaemonidae; genus Palaemon; species Palaemon carinicauda. The sequence goes on from NC_090760.1 coordinate 28,015,172, forward strand.
CAGATATGGCGTATATATAAGTATGTGTTCGATTTTCCTGATTGCCATTTTTTCGTTTTTTCCCATTTCTTTCAAAATTACTACGTACTAAGGAACTATCACAGAGTAATGATTCATTTATATGTTTATTTGTCGGAAAATGTGCCTTGATGGTTTGCCTAGCACGTGGCTGAAATTTTTTTTTTCTGAAATGCCGTATATTAGAATGGCCATTTTTCCACGAGTGCCCCTTTTTATTTGTTTTGCATTTTTTTGCTTAGTCATGTTACCGTAAGGAATTGGCAAGTAGTGTCGCAAAACTTATAATTTTATAGTGTTGGAAAGTGTTTCTAGATGATCTGGCTACCCATGCCTATCTTTTTTATTTTAGCCAGATATGGCGTATATATAGGTATGTGTTCGATTTTCCTGTGATTGCCATTTTTTCGTTTTTTCCCATTTCTTTCAAAATTACTACGTACTAAGGAGCTATCACAGAGTAATGATTCATTTAGATGTTTATTTGTCGGAAAATGTGCCTTGATGGTTTGCCTAGCACGTGGCTGAATTTTTTTTTTTCTGAAATGCCGTATATTAGAATGTTAGCCATTTTTCCGCGAGTGCCCCTTTTTATTTGTTTTGCATTTTTTCGCTTAGTCATGTTACCGTAAGGAATTGGCAAGTAGTGTCGCAAAACTTATATTTTTATAGTGTTGGAAAGTGTTTCTAGATGATCTGGCTACCCATGCCTATCTTTTTTTTAGCCAGATATGGCGTATATATAGGTATGTGTTCGATTTTCCGGTGATTGCCATTTTTTCGTTTTTTCCCAATTCTTTCAAAATTACTACGTACTAAGGAACTATCACAGAGTAATGATTCCTCTAGATGTTTATTTGTCGGAAAATTTTGTTTACTTTTTTTTTGATTGAATATCATCAAATTTTTTTAGCTAAAATATTATATTGTTTTACATTTTTTTTTTTTTCGATTTTATTTCCCTTCAAAAAAATTTTTTTGGGTCAGAATTTTGATTTTATAGTCGTAAAATAATCGACAATTATCCAGCAACCCACCATACAATTTTTATGCATATCCAATAATAATTAGATTAATAAATAACACCTTGAAATTGACATACTCTTCCTACATTTCAAGTGGCAGATTAGGGAGTCTGAGTCAGTGTGGTTGGCGGCCATTTTGTGGACATATCCGAAGCGTAAGCTGCCCTATCTATATATATTCTTGTTCCCTATAGAATTTGTGATATTTTGGTATATTTTTACCTGCATAAATATCATATCATATATTAAATATATGTATTTTTTTACGAAATTTCTAAGTACTCAAAAAATTACCTTTAGATATGGCCCCTGATATAAATGTAATTTACAAAATAATGAAGATTTTTTTACATATTTCTATTTTAGGATAACATATGTTTATTCCCTAAAAAAATTAGCCACTTCCTATTTCATTTGGGTACCCAAAAAAATTCATGAAATTTGGACACATTTTTTTGGCCAAAAAAAGTTACCCTTTTTTTCTCATTTCAGATCTTCACCTCCATGGGTCTGACTTCATCCAAAATACATCAAGATGTGTCCTAAACATTCAAGAATCAATTCCTAAAAGGATTTGTGTATATATGTATAAACTTTTTTTTATGAATTTTTATGTCAGGTCTTTTTTTTTTTCTACTTAATTTTTTAAAATATTTATAATAAATAGTTTTTCTGCAGATGAGTAGTATTTATCTTTACAGTTGTTTTAAGCATTCATTGAAGTTTTTTTTGGCAAAAGAAAAAAGGAGGTTACTGCAAAAACTGATTTTTAGAGAATTTTTTTTGGCGTCGGGGTCGTTCGCGTCCGAGTATACCCTTAAAGGGGTGTCCGAGGAGCGTACCTATCCAGGGTTAAGTAAGTTAATACAAGAGGGGTTAAATACGGAAATACCGGGTAGCGTAATTGAGCTTAAAAGAAGGGTGATGAATGAAGTGTCAAAAGAAATGGTATATGAGGAGGAGAATAGTGTACTAGAAGGGGAATTATTATCAAAGATATTAATGGTGGTAAGTATGTTGTATGGTGTAACTGTGTATTTGTATTTTGTATGGAATCGACCGATGGAATATAGGGCATGTAAGGAGAATGATAGGGAATATATTTTGAGGATTCAATGTAATGAGGAATGTTGCAAATTGTTGAGTGAGAAGGATAATGGTGCAAGTGACCTTAATCCAAGATATGGGGGTATAGAGGACAGTGAATATGATGATGAACATATTGGTGAAGTGGGTGACAGTATTGAAAGGAGAGTAAATGTATGTATGCATGGTGTAAAAGGAAGGATGATGACATATGTGAATATAAATGAGAATGAATATTGTAGTTTAATTGATACGGGTGCTCAAGTGTCATTAGTAAATGAGTCAGTTATCAGGGAAATTGAGAGGTACAATTGGGAAGTGAAAAGACAGTGTACGAGTGTGAGAATTCATGGAATAGGTCAGGGAAGTTTACTTGTTTGGGAAGAAGTGAGGTTGAAGGTGAAACTAGGGAGTATGGAAGTTGAACATAATTTTATTGTAATGGGTGAGAATGAAATGCCTAGTTGTTTTTTGATAGGAATAGATTTTTTGAGGTTGCACAATGTGTCAGTTGATGTTGGTGAGGGTTTACTTTTAAAGAATGGCTGTAAGGTAATAGTAATTGAGGATAATAGTGTATTTATGGCAAATTTTGTTGGCATGATTGATATTGCAAGGAGTGAAGAAGATTTGTTGAGCAAAGAAGAGGTGGAAGAAATGCAAGGTGAATGTTTAGAAATAAATAGGTTACGTGAATGTATTTTAAATGGTATTAGGGTGGAAGAATGGCCGTGTGATTTGGAAGCGTATAAGAAAGTTGTTAAAATATTTATTGTTTGTAAGAATATTGTGTATTTTTTGCATAGGGGAATGGATGAAGATATATATGTTCCTGTATTTCTAATGCATGCAGCTGTAAGTATGTGTATGTTAGTGCATGACAGGTATGGGCATATGGGGAAGAATAAATTGTGGGAATGCATGCGAGAGAGGTTATTTACGCCTGGGTTGAGTCAAATTTGCAGGGATGTAGCGACTACTTGTGAGGATTGTCAGAAGAGGAAGTATCAGAGCATGCATGCAAGTCTGCCTTTTCTGAGGTTACATATGAAAGAGCCATTTGAGATGTTTGTGATTGATTGTGTTTCGTTGCCTGTGACTGCGAGGAGACATGTGGGAATGATTATCATGGATGATCATATGAGCAAGTTTGCGTATGCAGTACCTATCAAGAATAAAAGGAGTGAGACTGTAGCGAGAATGGTAAGTCAAGTGATGTTGCCGATGAGTGTGTGTAAGCCTGCGAAAATGTTAAGTGACAATGGTCCGGAGTTTGTTGGATGGGAGTTTGAGCAGATGTTAAGAGAATGGGGCATTGAACATGTACAGTGAACCCTCGTTTATCGCGGTAGATAGGTTCCAGACCCGGCCGCGATAGGTGAAAATCCGCGAAGTAGTGACATCATATTTACCTATTTATTTAACATGTATATTTGGACTTTTAAAACCTTCCCTTGTACGTAGTACTGTTAACAAACTACCCTTTAATGTACAGAACACTTAATGCATGTACTACAGTACCCTAACCTAAAACAGGCACAAATATTAAAGGCGATTTTATATCATGCGTTTCCTAAACACGCTAAAAAGCATGATAAAAAATGGCAACCAATGTTTTGTTTACGTTCATCTCTGATCATAATGAAGAAACAAACTCATTTAGTGTACACATATATGTATAGGTTAGTTTTTGCATCGATTATATTGATTATACAGTATGTTGATTTTGTTATTACCAATGTTTTACTTAATTTTTCTTAGGACTTCCAAATGAAATGTTTTTCTTTATGACGCCGCCTGAAACGACGGCGTCATAAAATACTGTACGCTCAGTAAACAACCACGCTCAGAACAAAAAAGGCATTTAATGCGCATGATGAAAGTGATAAATAATGATACAGTACAGTATTTACAGTAAAAGCATTTACAAAATATGTTACCTTACAAATATAATTTACCGTCTCTATATAAAATCATACAGTACTGTACAGTACATATTATACGTAGCAAAGCAGGAAAACAATTTACGAGAGAGAGAGAGAGAGAGAGAGAGAGAGAGAGAGAGAGAGAGAGAGAGAGAGAGATTGTTTTACGTACGTAAATGTAAATTTTAAACAAAAAAAATATGATAGGTTACAACATGTAGACTTTTAAAACCTTCCCTTTAACTTAATGCATACAGTACTAAACTATAAAACAGGCACAAATATTAAAATGTTAGAATATTAAAGTAAAAAATAAAGATTGTTACTGTACTCACCACGAAAGAAGTTCAAGAAAAACTTGAATGATGATGGCGATGAATTTGCTGCACAGTAGCAATGATGATGATGAAGCTGATGATGTCTTCTACTGTGCAGCCAATGATAGTATTTTACGTCTCTTCAGACGGAGGTGTCTTTTCCTGGGACACCTCTTCAACTTCTTCAATTTCTTCCGAAGGCGTACTAGCAGGAGGAACTGGCTCTTTTTTGCGAGGCTGGAAGAACATTGTGATCGGAAGTTGTTGCCGTTGCTTCTTTTTTCGATCTAAGAGCATCCTGTAGGGAGTCATGATGTCATCGACCTTGTTGGAGAATTGCATAGACCGAAACATATCCTTGTCCCACTCTTGCAACATTTCTTTCACCTCCTTTATATGGTTGCAGACCTTGGCAAGCCGTTCTAGTGTTAAGCCCGTTTCTTCGACATTTTCTTGGGTCTCTTCCTGGGTTTCACTCTCTTCTTCGCTTGCCGATTTCGTCAGGTCTTCGAGGTCTGCGTCAGTTAGCGGCTGGGAATGGCAGTCCAACAACTCGTCGACGTCTTCAATCGTCATGTCGCCAAACCCGTCACCTCCAATTATGGCAACCAACTGCACAGATTTACGTATTGCAGAGTGTTGGATTTCCGACGGAGTAAATCCCTCATCGTCGTAAACAATCTCGGGCCAAAACTTCTTCCAGCTCGCATTCACAGTTGCAGGTTTCATCTCTTGAAGTGCCTTCTGGATATTCTTCAGGCACGTGGCTATGGTGTACTGCCGCCAGTACGCCTTCAAGTTAAAATCTTCATCCTCATCATCTTGGGCAGCATCCACACACGCAACGAGGTCCGCCAAGGTATTCTTCGTGTAGAGGGCCTTGAACGCCCTGATAACCCCCTGGTCCATCGGTTGAATTAATGACGTGGTGTTGGGTGGCAGGAACTCAACCTGAACGCCCTCACGCGACAGGTCAGTTGCGTGTCCACCAGCGTTATCCATAAGGAGAAGGATCTTGAATGGCAAGCCCTTCTCTACGAGATATTCATTGACTTGCGGGATGAAACACTGGTGGAACCAGTTGGAGGTCAGCATCTTTGTAATCCATGCTTTTGGATTATGCATCCAGTACACGGGAAGGAGATTCTTATTCTTATTTTTCAAAGCGCGAGGATTTTTCAACATAAAAATAAGCCCCGGCTTTAGCAAAAATCCAGCAGCATTGCCACACATCACGAGGGTAACGCGATCCTTGAATGCTTTAAAGCCAGAGGCTTTGGCTTCCTCTTTGAACAGGAAAGTTCGGGACGGCATTCTCTTCCAAAACAAGCCGGTCTCATCCATATTAAACACGTGTTCCGGCTTGTATCCACCTTCGGCGATAATATTCTTGAACGTCTGGTTCACGTAAGTTTCAGCAGCGGCAGTGTCAGCCGAAGCAGCCTCGCCATGCAGGGAAATGCTTTTCAGGGCGAAGTGTTTCTGAAACTTCGCGAACCATCCTTTGCTGGCGGAAAAACGTTGTTTCTGAGACTGGGAATCAGTGGATGTCCCTGGGTGAGGTTCATCTGCATCATCATCTTCTTCAGCATGGTTGCCGTCGTCGTCTTGAGGTTCCTTTGCAGCAAAATTCTCATACAAGCTCAAAGCCTTTGTTCGGATGGTGTTCGTATCCAAGGCTATGTTCTTCTTCCGGCAGTCGGCAATCCACACAGCTAAAGCACCTTCCATGCGTACGATAGTTTTATTACGCTTTGTAACGACTCGCTTCGCTGATCTGCTAAAGGTGATTGCAGCCGTCTTTCTAATGTTCGCCTCGTCCTTCTTGATATAGCGAACAGTGGATTCGTTGATTCCAAAATGGCGCGCTGCGGCCGCGTAGCTTCTACCGTCTTTCAACATATCGAGAAGCGTCACCTTCTCAGCAATCGTCATCATCCTTCGGTGGCATTTAGGCTCACTACCAGCCTTAGCAGAAGCAGAACGCTTGGGAGGCATTGTACAGTAGGATTTACACAGAAAGTTCAACAAAAAGTTCAACTTAAAACAGTCGCACACAGCACAGATTAAACTTCACAAACTTAAGAACGTCTACTCAGCGATACGGCGTAAGAGAAAGTGGACGACGCGGGCCCGCGAGAACCTAGATGCTGCGGGTTGGAGATGCGGGCAAAACACCAATCACAGGCTAGATAACAAAACTTGAGTTCTGATTCGTCATCTATCAGCGCTTGAACCAATCACAACCCGTCTTATATGATGCGTAGGTTACCAACTCAAAGTACAAGATAGCCCCGCATATACTGTACGTACAGTATTAATAATAATAATAAATAATGATAATAATACAGTAATAATAATAATAATGATAATAATAATAACAATAATAATTTTATAAACAACAACAACAATAATAATAATAATAATAGCTTTACGTATGCTATTTTATTATTTTGTAGGATGTGTCTCTCTCTCTCTCTCTTGTACGCTTATTTGAAATGTGATTTTTGCAACAAAGAATATTATTGGATGCAGTACTACGTACGTATACATACAAAAGATTCATGGAAAAGAAGCACATCCATTACATTTATAGTACAGTAGTAGCCATCAGCAGCCTTACACCATTCTAATATGGTATGACTGCATCTGATTTGCGTTTCATGTTCGATTTAATTTTACTACGTACTGTATACAGTACTGAATTATCGTATGATCACATTCTCTTTTCGTGTTTTATTTCTTTCTGTGCTGAATTATATATCATATGTAATGCAATGAACAATCAGTAAGAGCAGATATTACTAATTACAGTATTAATGGAATTACAGGTAACGAAATATCGTATTTGGGGTCTTCAGATTTCGCGGTATTTTCGAAATTTCCGGAAAATCCGCGATATGTATACAGTGATACCTCGGTACTCGACCATAATCCGTTCGAGATCCGTGTTCGACCTCCGATTTGTTCGAGTACCGAATTTTTTTTCCCCATAAGAAATAATGGTATATATTCTATTCCGTTCCCAAGCACTCGAACAGGCCCAAAATATTAATAAAACGTGTACCTAAACAACAATAATTATCTAAATGTGTATGAAATTGGTCAGAAAATCCTATAAAACAATTTTAAACCATTTACTGTACTAAAATAAAACAATTTTAAACCATTTTCTGTACTGTAGTGAACATACCTTTGAGCAGCGGTTCGATGGCATACAGGGATGGATGTGGAGAGGATGGAAGGGGGAGGTTACTGCTTGGAAGGAGAGTCCCCTTCCATGATGTGGCGGGGTAGTTCTCCTTCAGGAGTTGTTTCTCTCTCCAATGAAAGGGTGGGCAGATCTATTTCAGGGGTTTCTTCTCTTCTTTGTCTCTTCTTTGGAGGAGAAACAGGCTTTGATGTAGCAGCTTTCTTTTCTTTTGTGAAAAACTGGTCTATTGTTAATTGTTTCTTCCTCCTCTGCAGTATTCTTCGAAAATGATACATGACACTATCATTAAACATATGCACTGCCCGGTTTGCTACTGCAATTTCTGGGTGGTATTTTTCAGCAAAAGCCTGCACATCTGCCCACTTGGAACAAATTTCATTGATGAGAGAACTTGGAACATCCTCCCTTACCTCATCCTCTTCTGAAGATTCCTGCTCCACAATCAGATCCTGCTGCTGTTGTTGTTGCAGGTGCAACAATTCCTCCACAGTCAACTCGGTAGAATGGCTTTCTACAAGCTCATCAATATCATCCTTGTCGACCTCAAGCCCCAAACTCCTGCCCATGACAACAATTTCCTCAACGACATCAGTGTCATCAGAAATTACAGGGGTAGCAGTGCTTGGACCCGCCTCTGGTTGGAAACCTTCAAACTCCCTCTCTGTGACACATGATGGCCACAGCTTACGCCAGGCAGAGTTCAATGTCCTATAGGTCACACCTCGCCAAGCTTGGTCAATCATGTTAACAGAGTTGAGGATGCTGAAGTGTTCCTTCCAGAATTCCTTTAGGGTCAACTTCGTGTCACTGGTCACTTCAAAACACTTTCTGAAAAGGGCCTTGGTATAGAGTTTTTTGAAGTTTGAAATGACCTGTTGGTCCATGGGCTGGAGTATGGGAGTAGTATTGGGGGGCAAGAATTTGATTTTGATAAAGCTGTATTCTTCTTTCAAGTCATCCTCGAGACCTGGAGGATGTGCAGGAGCATTGTCCATAACCAGAAGACATTTCATTGGCAAGCTCTTTTCAATGAGGTAAGCCTTAACCTGGGGGGCAAACACTTCGTTTATCCACTCAGTAAAGAATTGTCTTGTGACCCAAGATTTAGTGTTCGAGCGCCACATAACTGGTAGTGCACTTTTACAAATATTATTTCGTTTGAACACCCGGGGGTTGTCCGAGTGGTACACTAACAAGGGTTTGATCTTGCAATCGCCACTTGCATTTGCACACAGCAACAATGTTAGCCTATCTTTCATTGGCTTGTGACCTGGCATCTTCGTCTCGTCCTTGGTAATGTACGTATTGGCTGGCATTTTCTTCCAAAATAACCCAGTCTCATCACAATTAAAGACTTGTTGTGCGATCAAATTTTGTTCATTTATGTACCGATCGAATTCCCCCACGTATTTATCGGCTGCAATTTGATCCGAACTAGCTGCCTCCCCATGCCTAGTAACACGATGAATACCTGTTCTATTACGAAACTTTTCAAACCAACCCCTGCTCGCTTTAAATGTAAATGAATCACTTTCACTGGTACTCGGACTTTTCTTCACTAATTCTTCATAGATATGCAACGCTTTTTCACAAATGAACGCTTCACTAACACTTTCCCCGGCCAACTGTTTTTCTTTAATAAATATTAAAAGCAACTTTTCCATCTCCTCAATCACTTGTGGCCTTTGCTTAGTTACCGCCGTAACTCCCGTTGCAACATTCGCCTTCTTAATCATTTCTTTATGCTTTAAAAACGTAGAAATGGTCGACTTCGCCATTCCGTATTCTACCGCTAAATCGGACACTCGTACACCATTCTCATATTTCGCTATAATTTCCTTCTTCAACTCGATCGTTGTTCGCACTGTTTTCCTCTTCTCCTTCCCCTTAACACTCATTACTTTCTTGGGACTCATTATGAAAGCTAAAAAAGCAATTAAAAGCACTGAAAATCACTAAATCACAACGAATGCT